>NC_136472.1:2542602-2976215 GCF_902686455.1 Sciurus vulgaris | reverse complement strand
ACCCAGGATTCTTACTTCAAGACTGGCAAAAATGTTAAAACTCAGGATTCTAACTTCAAGACTGGCAAAACTGATGTGCTAGATGTTTAAAACCAAAGCATAGAGATCAAAGTCAAGTAAACCAAAGAGACAAGGATAAAGTCACCAATATTTGGTCCTTGACCTCTAAGGTGAACCAGGATCCAGGGAACAATAGGACACCTCTGAGAGCCCTGCAACTCTGGTGAGTCACCTGACCTGTTGATCAGGGGTGTTGAGAGTAACCTAGAGAACAGGAAGTGAACCAGTGCACACTTTGCAAAGAGCAGGGTCATTGGAGTGGATAATGGCAAACCACATGGGGCCATAAAGGGAAGCCAAGGAGGCCAATGTGATCACCAGACCTTGACCCATCCTGGAAGATGGTACAACTGCTAGAGGAAAAGCTAAAGGAGCCAAAAGTCTCCTCCTGAGTTCCCAAGAGTGAACCCTGGTAAATCTCAGCTGACTCTAAGAATAGAGAGGAAAAAGGTCAGTTTTGAGAAACTTGGTCTTAAATCACCTGGCAAGAGAATATAGCCAAATCACACCACACATAGGCATTTAAAAGATAGGACAATGGTTCTTTTATTGTCAATTGAGATGTACTTTTCTGTCAGTTCTCCCAGAAGCAAGTACAACTATGCAATGGTATAGTACTCAGCTTTAAAGAAGAATGAAATTCTGGCATTTGCTGGTAAATGGATGGAATTAGAAAATATCCTGCTAAGTGAAATAAGCCAGACCTGAAACACAACAGGCCATTTTTTCCTCTGATATGCAGAAGTTAATTCACAATAAGGGGAGGAGAGGGAAGAATAGAGTTACTTTATATTAGGTAGAGGGGAGTGAAGCAGGGGGAAGTGGTGTGGAGGAAGGAATGATAGTAGAGTGAAACAGACATTATCACCACATGTTCATGTATGACTGCATGACCTGCAACATGTATAATCAGAAAAATTAGAGATTGCACTCCATTTAAGTATGCTATATGAAAATGTATAATTGCATTCTACTGTTGTACAAGCAATTAGAACAAATATAATAACACATTTTAAAAAGTAAAGGAAATGTTTTCATGCAGCTGGCCTGATAAATATCACAAAAAACTCTGTCAGAGTCACAATTTGTGCCGAGTGAATTTGAAATCTTACAAATCTTCTTAACCTCCCGCCTATATGATCTTGATCTGTGTCTCTTGCCATTTTTTTGTAGTATCATTATTCTGAGCTGCTGCTCAGACCCCTCCCACTTTGGAGTCTGCAATTCATCATTTCCAGTCTGGCAACATGGTTTTTTGAAAAACATGATACCACTGATACCATGGAGAGAGGCCTGAAACCACTGAGAAACTTGGAAAGACCAGGAGAACAACTGATATCCTACAAAAAACTGAGAGCCCATGATACACTGAATAAAGGCTGCATCCCACTGAGATGCTGGCAAGAGACTGAGCCCCACTGAGATCCTTGAAAGGGCTCTGAACCTCACTAAGACACTGGACAAAGCATTGATCACCACTGTGACCATGTTAATTGCTGAACTTCACTGAGCACCTGGTCAAGGTCCTGGGATCACTGAGTACCTCATGGAGTTCCCTGAACCTCTTTGGCTCTGAGGGAAGACTCTGAGCCTCACTTATTCTCTGGTAATACCACTGAATCTCTTTGAGACTCTGGGAATAGAGTGATTGCAAGCCCAGACCTGCTTGTGAAAAAAGATTGTAAGAATGTTATGGTAATGTTATCGGCGCAACTTAAGAACAGTCTAATCACCACTGAGAAGTACAAATTTGAGAGTCTTTACTAAGCCAGCTGGCTGACTGTCTCACACAATGCCCCAAAACATGACTATTGGGAGAAAAGCCTGAACTACAGGGTTGTAGGGGTTCTTATACCAAAAATCACATTAATCATAAGTGTCTGTTGCTATGATTCAAAATTACACATTAACATCATGAAATCACCAACAGTGGGAAGTGGGTCAAAATGACCCTTATCTAGGTACACACTAAAGAATTGTTACTGACATCCACATAATTACCATTCACATGGTGTACTATTTAGGAGAAATAGGAATCAAAAGAGAGCAATTTTTCTTTACATAGGAATTATCATTCTTTATTGTTAAATATGTCACACTAAGTAACTGATGATGGGCACAGAGGTGGGGTGTTCCCATGGGAGAAGCTTATTTCCTACATAACATGGAGTCTCAGAGCAAAATGGAGTCTCTTTAGTCATTTCCCTTAGAGTCTGGCCTAGAACATTCTCATGGAGCCAGATCTGTCAGCCCATCAGAGTAAGAAACCTATCCCTGGGGAAGGGGTCAGTTCCCCTCACCTCTCTCAACCTTTTCCCAGGAAATCTGGTTGGCAATGAGTCCTTATCTTGTGGATTGCAGATAACTTCACCTGGGAGTCTGACTCCTCCCCTTTAAAGTGTAAATGTACCTGTAGGGTCTCAGGGCCCAAGGCTGGAGATTTCTGAAGGCCTTGTAAGAGGAGCCATTTCTTCCCCCTACTGCAGTCTGCTGCTGTAACATACTTCCTACTAGAGTCCATGCACAACCATATTTCTGGTAGACTAGAAATTTAGGGCACTATGTAGTGTTGTGGGGTGTAACTTAAGAACAGATTGATTGCCACTAGAAGTCCAAATTTGAGAGTCTTTATTAAGCTGGCCCACTGACTGTCTCACACAATGCCCCAAAAATGACTATTGGTTTTAGGGGTTCTTATAACAATAATCACATCAATCATATGTATCTGTTTCTATGATTCAAAATTACAAACTAACATCATGAGGCCATCAGCAGAGGGGGAAGTGGGTCAAAATGACCCTTACCTAGGAACAAACTAAAGAATGGTTACTAACATCCACACAATTGCCTTTCACATGGTGCATTGTTTAGGACCAATAGGAATCAAAAGAGAGCAATTTTTCATTACATAAGAATTGTCATTCTGTATTGCTAACCATGTCACATTATGTAACTGATGATGGGTATAGAGGTGGGGTATTCTTATGGGAGAAGCTCATTTACTACATAACATAGAGTCTCAGAGCAAAATGGAGTCTTTTTGTTCATTGCCCATATAGACTGACCTGTAACATTTCCAAGGAGCCAAATCTGTCAGGTCATCACACATAACCTATAACTATTGTGAGAAACTGTGGATGGTGCTCAGAATTTGGAGTTTGGCTTGTCTCTGGGCCCCTGGTATAAAATAATTTATTTGGAGTTCTCCTCTCTGAGTGCTATTTCTTGATTAGTCTTTTTTCCACAATAGCCCTGATACTGTTGTGGTTTAGACATTAGGTATCCCCCAAAAGCTCATGAATGAGACAATGCAAGAATATTCAGAGGTTAAATGACTGGTTTATTATAGCCTTAGCCCAATCAGTGAATTATTCCTCTGATAGGGATTAACTGAGTAGTAACTGAAGACATGTAGGGTGCATTGATGTTGCCATGTCACTGTTGAATGCTGATTTTAATTCCTTTGGGTTATATACCAAGTGGTGGGATAACCAGGTTAAATGGTGATTTCATTCCAAGCTTTCTGAAGGATCTCCATACTCCTTTCCAGAGTGGTGGCACCACTTGCAAATCCTACCAGCAGTATATAAATATATGTTTCCCCCACATTCTCTCCAAACCCACTGTTTCTTCTATTCTTGATAATTGTCATTGTGACTAGAGTGAGAAGAAATCTCAGTGTAGTTTTTTTGTCTCTTTTTTAAAATTTATTTTTATTGTAAACAAATGGGATACATGTTGTTTCTATTTGTACATGGAATAACATCTTACCATTTGCGTAATTAAACATTTACAATGGGTAATGATGTTTGATTCATTCTGTTATTTTTTACTCTCCCCCCACCCCTCCCACTCCTCTTTTCCCTCTATACAGTCCCTCCTTCCTCCATTCTTCCACCCCTCCAACCCCCCAATATATGTCATCATCCGAATATTAGTGAAATCATTGTCCTTTGGATTTTTGAGATTGGCTTATCTCACTTAGCATGATATTCTCCAATTTCATCCATTTACCTGCAAATTCCATAATTTTATTATTCTTTATAGCTGAGTAATATACCATTATATATATATATATATATATATATATATATCACATGTTCTTTATCCATTCATCGATTGAAGGACATCTAGGTTGGTTTCACAATCTGGCTATTGTGAATTGAGCATCTATGAGCATTGATGTGGCTGTATCTCTGAAGTATGCTGATTTTAAGATTTTGGGTATAGGCCAAGGAGTGGGATAGGTGGGTCAAATGGTGGGTCCATTCCAAGTTTTCTAAGGAATCTCCACACTGCTTTCCAGAGTGGCTTCACTAATTTGCATCCCCACCAGTAATGTATGAGTATACCTTTTTCACCACATCCTTGCCAACACCTGTTGTTGCTTGTATTCTTGATAATTGCCATTCTAATTGAGATGAGATGGAATCTTAGTGTAGTTTTGATTTGCATTTCTCTTATTACTAAAGATGGTGAACATATGTTTGTTTGCTTGTAGATCTTATTCTGTGAAGTGTCTGTTCATATGCTTAGCCCATTTGTTGATTGGGTTATTTGTATTCTTGGTGTAAAGTTTTTTGAGTTCTTTATATATTCTGGAAATTAGTGCTCTATCTGAAGTATGATTGCCAAAGATTTTCTCCCACTCTGTAGGCTCTCTCTTCACATTGCTGATAGTTTCCTTTGCTGAGAGAAAGCTATTTTGTTGAATCTATCCCAGTTGTTGATTCTTGCTTTTATTTCTTGTGCTATGGGAGTCCTGTTAAGGAAGTCTGATCCTAAGCCAACAAGTTGAAGATTTGGACCTACTTTTTTTCTATAAGATGCAAGGTCTCTGGTCTGATTTCGAGGTCCTTGATCCATTGAGAGTTGATTTTTGTGCAAGGTGAGAGATAGGGTTCAGTTTCATTCTGTTGCATATGGATTTCCAGTTTTCCCAGCACCATTTGTTGAAGAGGCTATCTTTTCTCCATTGCATATTTTTGGCATCTTTGTCTAGTATTAGAAAATTGTATTTATTTGGTTTTACGTCTGTGTCCTCCATTCTGTACCATTGATCTACCTGTCTATTTTGGTGCCGATACCATGCCGTTTTTGTTATTATTGCTTTGTAGTATAGTTGAAGTTCTGGTATTGTGATACCCCCTGTTTCATTCTTCCTGGTAAGGATTGCTTTAGCTATTCTGGGTTTCTTAATCTTCCAGATGAATTTCATGATTGCTTGCTCTATTTCTGTAAGGTACATCATTTGAATATTAATTGGAATTCATTAAATCTGTATAGCACTTTTGTAGTATGGCCATTTTGACAATATTAGTTCTGCCTATCCAAGAACATGGGAGATCTTTCCATCTTCTAAGGTCTTCCTCAATTTCTTTCTTCATTGTTTTGTAATTTTCATTGTAGAGATCGTTTACCTCTTTGGTTAGATTGATTCCCAAGTATTTTATTTTATTTTTTTCTTGAGGGTATTGCAAATGGAGCTGTTTTCCTTATTTCCCTTTCAGCTGTTTCGTCGCTTGGATATAAAAATTCTTTAGATTTATGTGTGTTGATTTTATAGCCTGCTATTTTGCTGAATTAATTGATAAGGTCTAGAAGCTTTCTGGAGAAAGTTTTTGGATGCTCTAAATATAGAATCATGTCATCAGCAAATAGTGACAGCTTAAGTTCCTTTTTTCCTATTTGTATTTCTTTTATTTCTTTATTCTGCCTAATTGCTCTGTCTAGAGTTTCAAGGACAATGTTGAGTAGAAGTGGTGAAAGAGGACATCCCTGTCTTGTTCCTGTTTTTAAAGGGAATGGTTTCACTTTTTCTCCATTAAGAATGATGTTGGCCATGGGCTTAGCATAAATAGCCTTTACAATGTTCAGGTATGTTCCTACTATCCCTACTATCCCTATTTTTTCTAGTGTTTTGAGCATGAAGGGGTGTTGAATTTTGTGGAACGCTTTTTCTGCATTAATTGAAATAACAATATGATTCTTATCCTTATGTCTATTGACATGATGGATTACATTTATTGATTTACAGATATTAAACCATCCTTGCATTCCAGGGATGAACCCCACTTGATCGTGGTGTACAATTTTCTTAATATGCTTTTGGATATGGTTTGCCAATACTTTGTTAAGGATCTTTGCATCTATATTCATCAAGAATATTGGTCTAAAATGTTCTTTCCTTGATGTGTCTTTTTCTGGTTTGGGTATGAGGGTGATATTAACTTCATAGAATGAGTTTGGTTGGGTACCCTCCTTTTCTATATCCTGGAATACTTTGAGAAGTATTGGAATGAGTTCTTCTTTGAAGGTCTTGTAGAACTCGGCTGAGAATCTGTCTGGTCCTGGGCTTTTCTTGGATGGTAGATTTTTAATGGCTTCTCTATTTCATTGCTTCACATTGATCTGTTTAAATTGTGTATGTCCTCCTGGTTCAGTTTGGGAGGAGCATATGTCTCTAGAAATTTGTCAATGTCTTCAGTAGTTTCTATTTTGTTGGAATACAGATTTTCAAAGTAGCTGCTCATTAAGTTCTGTATCTGAGTGGTGTCTGTCGTGATATTTCCTTTTTCATCATGAATTTTAATAATTTGAGTTTTCTCTCTCCTCTTTGTTAGTGTGGCTAAGGGTTTGTCTATTTTGTTTACTTTCTCAAAGAACCAACTTTTTGTTTTGTCAATTTTTTGAATTGTTTCCTTTGTTTCAATTTCATTGATATCAGCTCTGATTTTAATTATTTCCTGTCTTCTACTACTTTTACTGTTATTCTGTTCTTCTTTTTCTAGGGCTTTGAGCTGTAATGTTAGGTCATTTAGTTGTTGACTTTTCATTCTTTTCTGGAATGCTCTCCATGCAATGAATTTTCCTCTTAGTACTGCTTTCATAGTGTCCCAGAAATTTTGATATGTTGTATCATCGTTCTCATTGACCTCTAAGAAATTTTTTATCTCCTCTCTGATGTTTTCTGTTATCCATGTTTCATTCAATAGCATATTATTTATTCTCCGTGTGTTGGAGTAATTTCTGTTTTTTATTTTGTCATTAATTTCTATTCTCAGTCCATTAGGATCTAATAGGACACAAGGCAGTATCCCTATTTTTTTGCGTTTCCTAAGGGCTGCTTTGTGGCATAACATATGGTCTATTTTTGAGAAGGTTCCATGTGCTGCTGAGAAGAAAGTGAATTTGCTTTTTGATGGATGGAATATTCTATATATGTTGGTTAAGTCCATGTTCTTGATTGTGTTATTGAGTTCTATGGTTTCTTTGTTTGGTTTTTGTTTGGAAGATCTATCTAATGGTGATAGCGGTGCATTAAAGTCATCCAGAATTGTTGTGTTGTGGTCTCTGTGATTCCTGAAATTGAGAAGAATTGTTTGATGTACAGGGATGCACCATTGTTTGGGACATAAGTATTTACTATCGTTATGTCTTCCTGATTTATGTTTCCCTTAAGCAGTATGAAATGTCCTTCTTTATCCCTTCTGAATAACTTTGGCTTGAAGTCCACTTTATTTGATATAAGGATGGAAACCCCTGCTTTTTTACTGAGTCCATGTGCATGGTAGGTTTTTTCCCATCCTTTCACCTTTAGTCTGTGGATGTCTTTTCCTATGAGATGAATCTCTTGCAGGCAGCATATTGTTGGGTCTTTCTTTTTAATCCATTCTGCCAGTCTATGTCTTTTGATTGATTAGTTTAGGTCATTAATGTTCAGGATTATTATTGAGATATGATTTGTATTCCCAGTCATTTGGCTTATTTTTGGTTTTTACCTTGGCTTGGTTCCTCCTTTGAGTGTTTTTTCTCTAAGGTAGTTCCTCTCTATGCTAACCTCCATTGTTGTTTTTCATTTCCTCCTCATGGAATATTTTGTTGAGAACATTCTGTAGTGCAGGCTTTCTATTTGTAAATTCTTTTAACTTTTGCTTATCATGGAAGGATTTTATTTCATCTTCAAATCTGAAGGTAAGTTTTGCTGGGTATAGGATTCTTGGTTGTCAACCATGTTATTTCAGAGCTTGAAATACATTGTTCTAGGCCTTTCCATCTTTTAGTGTCTGGGTTTAGAAATCTGCTGCTATCTGTATTGGTCTCCCCCATATGTAATCTGATGCTTTTCTCTTGCAGCCTTCAAAATCCTATCTTTATTTTGAATGTTAGGCATTTTCATTATAATGTGCCTTGGTGTGGAACTGTTGTGATTTTGTGCATTTGGTGTTCTGTAAGCCTCTTGTATTTGATTTTCCATTTCATTCTTCTGGTTTGGGAAATTTTCTGATATTATTTTATTGAATAGGTTGTTCATTCCTTTGGTTTGTATCTCTGTGCCTTCCTCAATCCCAATAATTGTTAAATTTGGTCTTTTCATGATGTCCCATAGTTCTTGGAGATTCTGTTTATGATTTCTTACCATCTTCTCTGTGTGGGCAACTTTATTTTGAGGATTAAATATTTTGTCATCATTGTCTGAGGTTTTGTCTTCCAAGTGGTCTAGTCTTTTCATGATTTTTCCATTGAGTTTTTTATTTGGTTTATTGTTTCCTTCATTTCAAGGATTTCCATTTGTTCTTTTTTTTTTTGTTTTTTTTTTTTTTTGAAAATCTCTATCTCTTTGTTGAAATGATCTTTTGCTTCTTGCAGGTGCTCTTTCAGCTTATTGGTATTATCATTCATTGCCTGCATTTGCTCTCTTATCTCATCCTTTGTTTCACAAATCATCTTAATCATGTATAATATGAAGCCCTTTTCTGACATGTCTTCTAACATACTGTCATTGGATTCTACTAATATAGAATCTAGATTTGTTTGGATCATTTCTTCCCTTGTTTTTTCATGTTGTTCATGTATCTTCCCTTCTAGCAGTGCTGATCTGGGGTATTGCAGATTTCCCCCTGTAGGCTTATAGTGGCCCTATTGGTTTCCAAACCCTTTCTTTAAGGGGAGATCAATATTAGCAGTGCCTATTCAGACACTATGCAATTCTAAACCAAATAGCCCCTATGGGGACAATAACAAAATTGTCGTAATAAACAGAATGAGTTCAATATTATGTTGAGTAAAACAAACAGATTTGCAATAAGTTCTGCAGTTTCAAATGGAGGACAAAGAGGATGCAGAGGGATGTACAATGTGGCTGTTAATGGTATAAGAAAAAATTATACAGAAGTTCTAGATAATAGAAAGTGTGAGAGTGTAATCAAAAGCAATTGGATGTTAGCAGGCAAAAAAGGGAGAAAGAGACTCTGAGGGAACAGGTAAACAAAAGGAAAAGAGAGCAAGAAAAGAAAGAAATAAAAACTTAAACTTTTTCAATAAGGAAAAAAAAGAAAATCTATAGTATAACAGTCATATAATAATGAAACATCCCAGAGTTCAGTAGCCGATGCATGAGAGGTACCTGACAATGAGCTTCAAGCCTCCAGCAGGCGTCTCAGGATGGGATTTGCCCCACCTAAAGATCGGAGCTACAGCATCCAGGATTATCCAAGATGGCTGCTCTGGCTTCCAAATTGTTGGCAATAGTGGAGCTTCAGCTCAGGTGTAGATGTGGTCAGCAGGAGGTCCTGGAGGTGGGATGTGGTTGGTCAGGCAGGGTTCCTGGAGGTTTGATGTGTTTGGTGTGGTCATGGGATCCTGGAGGCTGATTGCAATCAGTTGGTCTGGGGTTCTGGTGATAGGGCGCAGTCAGTTGGTCTGGGGATCCTGGCGGCAGGGAGCAGTCAATGTGAGGGTCCAAGAGGCAGGGAGTGATCGGTCGGGCTGAGGGATCCTGGAGATGGGGCTCAGTCATTCCGGCCAGGTGTCCTACGGGGCCTGGCTGTTTCTCAAAATGTCGGCAGCCATGTGTAATCAAACCTGCAGGTACTTTGACAGTAAACTTCCAGGGAACAGCAGGCAGCTGGTGCTCCACTGGTGGTCGGTGATCAGTTTGCTGACTGTTGTCAGACCATCAGGAGGTAAACCTCATGCTTTGGGTGATGGATAGGTGTAAGGCAGGTGATGGACAGGTGAGAGGCAGGCAAATGGCAGGTGATTGGTGCCAAGAAACAGATATCCTCTGCTTGAAACTGGAGTTATGGAGGGACAAGGAACCCAGCCTCCCTCTAGGCCACCATCTTGGATCTCCTCAGTGTAGTTTTAATTTGCATTTACTTAATTGCTAGAGATGTGGAACATTTTTCCATATATTTGTTGACTATTCATATTTCTGGAAAATGTCTGTTCTGTTCCTTTTTCCATTTATTGATTTTTTTTTTGGTTTCTTATTTTTGGTGTTAAGTTTTTTGAGATTGTTATATTTCTGTGTCAGCTGATGTTTCATCCTGCCGCTGGAGTCCTTAGTGCCAGTGGAGAAGCCTGAGGCACCTGCAGCATGACAGGGCACCATGGAAAGCTGACACAGTGCTGCCTTCCATGGAGCTGCCATCCTGTGCATGACCTCAAGGACCAGCTGGCCTCACAGCTGACCACATAGCACTATGTACTGGCACTGGCTAGTGATTTCTTTTTCTTTTTCTGGAGAGCCAGGAGCAGTCTGCCTTCACAGGGAAAGGCCTGCAGTGGACATTTCAAGTGTTGCCACAGGGTTATTTGCATAGCTTGACCCTATGCCATGTTTGGTGGCCAGTGATTTGGCCCACGGACTCAGGCACCCAAAGTACATGTTTTCTCCCCAGATGATATGTTGTTGACCACTGACTGTCTTGCAGACAGAAAGCTTGCAGCCTTGATCTTAGTGGACCATTTTGAGACACATGTTTGGGCAGTGAACAAGGTCCATGGTGCCAGGATCTGGCTTGTCTGTCAAGTTCTTGGTAAATTTCCATTGGGTAGGATGATAGTTTGCCTGAGGTTGTTATTGATAAAATTCAGGCAGATCTGTGACCAACAACTCTTGTTTACTTGTACACCTAGTTGGATTATTGGACACTGGTGGTTCCCACTTGGTCCAGTTGTGTCAATCCTATATGCCCTAGTGATGAAAGGGGGGTTGGAGGGACCTGGATTGCGGCCACTGAACAGATGCTCTAAGACACAGTTCAGCAAGCTCAATTCTTTCCTGTAGCACACCCAGCTTGTCCTGTTAAGCTGAATGGGTTTGGAGGAGGCCTGTGGCAGTGCAAGAGCATCTGGGGAGACCAGTAAGCTTCTGGTGACAGTACTGGAGTGTGCAGGAGTTTCACTACACTGATAGAGAAGCAGCTGGCAGCAGTGCATGTAGCCCTTGCGACTCAGAGTCTTTAACAGGTGCTGCTGAAGTTTTGGTGCATGGCAATTTTGTGTGGTAGGAGGGGTTGTGGTTTGGCCCTTACCCCACAGACAGGGGTAGTTCAGTCTCCTACCCTAGAAAAATTGGGGGCATACTTGTGAAAAAGGAATGACTTGTCTACTATTCCCTGTCCCTTGAGCTCCAACAGATTCTAGGGCCTGTGCAATATGCACCAAGGAATCACCAGGGAGTGCTGATAAAAATGGGGTCAAGGAGCCAGGGCTCTTCAAGGTGGGAGCAGCTCCTTGGCTGCCTGTGCTTGGGTGCCCTAAGGATTCAGTAGAGGGCTCTGGTCTCCTTCCACTGCTGCTGCTGCTAAACAGCCCTCTCCTGACATCTTATGGTATGATGTGGGAATGGGCAGAGCAGATCCTGGGTTGAGCCGCTATGACTTAGGGATGGTGGCAACTGCATGAACCAGGACCTCTGATCTTCTGTACCAACAGCTGGGCTGTGTTTAGGGGTCAACTCGGGGGTTACTACATGAAAAGTTGACAATGTCATCATAGTACATCGCCTTTGTGGGGGAAGAGGAATTGGCAGGATCTTTGGACCATAAGCCAATGACCAGTACATGTTCCTGTCCAGGCCCCTTGAAGCCCAGGGAGTATTGAGCCAATGCTCTGGCTGGGGTGTGGAGCTTCCAGTGGGTGCTTCCCTGACCTTCGTCTTGGTTTGCATGGCTGCCTAAGCTGCAGGAGTGAAACCATTGGGAATACAGGGAAACAGGGGGCCCTGCCTTCAATGTTAGATGTATGTAGGGGCCTGCCAGACCAGTGTGCTTGTGCTCAGGAGTTATCCACAGTCCTGACACTTGGAGTCATGGAGTGGCAGGTAGTGCAGGTTTATGACATGTCCCTTGACACTAAGTTAGGTTGATTCCACTGGCCCTTTTCAGGAGTGAGAAGGGGCCCATGTTTGCCTTGATGGCAGTGGATATGGCTACATGCTTGTTGATGGCCTTGTGGTCAAGCTTGTCAGCATGCTATGTCCCTGTGCCCTGACAGTGTTGATAGTCTGGTATGCATTCCCATCACAGTAGAGGCCACCAGGAACCATTTCACAGGTCATGGTGGCAGCAATGGAAGCTGGGTTACAGATTCCATGGTGGCTGCACATCCCACACCACCCACAGCTGCAGGCCTGATAGACATAATAGCCTGCTTGACGCAGGACTGCAGTCCACCTGCCTTTCAAGAAGGGGTGGGCACAGTGCCTTGTGGTACTTTGAGAGCTCTGAATGAGTATCCTGGAGAGGAGAACCAGCTCCTGTGGACATCTTGGTGCACCACCCAGCAGCCCCAATGCAGTTTCAGGTGGTACCAGGATTGTCCATACTTAAGCCTGGGTCAGAGAAGCACATGAATGTTCTTTTCCCTGCTCCCTCTGCATTCAATAGGGTGCAAACTTGTAGTGTACATGGTGCTGTACAGGAAAGTCCCCTGGCCTTGTTGGGTAGTCTATTAGCCCCATGAGAAAAGGTTTGGAATAGTGTGATCACCTTGTGACACACATGGATTGCTAGTGACACCACCATCCCCCAGGGGCTATGGTTGACATGTCTAGGCCCTGCAGATGGGACACAGTGTATAAGGCAACATTTGTTTTCCCCTGCCCATTTATGGTGTTCCTAGCATTGGTGTACATAGGGGCCAGCTGAGGTTTAGGACATAGCTGTGGGTGTGGTATGGCCACCCAGGTTAAGTTACCACAGGAAGCGACCTGTGCCTTCCTGTGGACTCAGAGCTGCCATTCATCCTCCTACATGATTTCCTGTGCTAGTTCCTATAAGTTCTATGTCCTTTCATCCCATGGTTGTGGTCATCACCCACATCCTTGTGAAGAGGCATACGCATATGGCTAGTGTAGCCAAACCTCTGCAGCTGAGTGTGCACTGAAGTGCCCGGAGTTTTTCTGGGAGATCCCTGTTGAATCCAGAATATGATTAGGTATACTGGACATGCTATGAAAGTACTTGTGCAGCCACCTCAGTATGGGTGAGGCTGGCAATGGGTGTTTAGTGATCCTAGGTGATGGGGACTGCTTTCTGACTGTGTGTTTTTTGCAGCTTGTATTGGTGTTGTGGCCTTGTGATTCAGAGCTCTACCCTCCTCACTAAGGATCACTAAGGAAGCCTTCAGAGGTTCAGAGGCACTAAAATGTAAGGCAAGTAATTCTAAAGGGGTGGATAGTAGGATAGTTCTTAAAATGGGCATAGTTAAGTTCCTTACTGAGGCTTCCAGTGGGCTAGGTTTTTCCTGTGTGGCCAATGTCATGAACTCTGATTCAGTGCATGTACTCAGGCCATAAACATGTTTGTGGATGCTGAATCTATCAATGAAACCTGATGGCAGTATGCATTTTTGTCTGGTCTACATGTAAAAAACAAATATATATATATGGAAAAGACTCAGGGGCCTAATGGAACTGGCTGGGGGAAGAAGCTAGAGATGGGGACTGGCAAGAGGTTACTGTGATGTCTCAGTGAAGATGGTTACTCTCCCAACTGCCTTGTATTTTCTTCTACCTGCTAGGCTCTGACATCTGTTTCCCAGGATCAGGGACTCCACAGTGGAAGCCATATAAAAAAATACTGATTCCCTAAGCAAGGCCCTGACCTCCACTGAATCACTGGAAAAGGCCATTAGCCTCACTGAGGATTGAAGATCCTGAAACCAATGATACACTGCAAAACAATGAAAATATATTTAGGCCCCCATTGAAGGCATGGAACCCTACTAAAACATTTTGAAATCCTTTAGCATACACTCATGCATGTCTGCCTGAACAGGATCTGAGCCCCAATAAATTACAATGGGACAGCTCTGAACACCACTGGAATTCTGGGACAGGTCTGAGAACCAATGCTGATACCTGATGGAAGGCCTTAGTGAGACCAATGATGCCTTGGAAGACGCCATGAGCCCCATTGATGAGCTGGATAAAGTCCTGAGGACACACCAGACACTGCAAAAGGCCCCTCAACACAATGTAGATGTTTCCGTGGAGCCCCGAACCCCCAATGAGAGTGTAGTGAAGCCTTTAGCCTCCAAAAAGCATCAGGGAAGAAGAATCTCATTCTCACTAAGATCCTGTAGAAAACCCCATAGTGCCATTGAAATTTGGGGAAAACCCCGTGACCCAATGATGTTCCAAAGAAAGTGTAAGATTAGATATTGGCCTCAAGAGATCAGACACAGGCATCTCAGCAAGGCATATTGGAAACAGTTCTCAGGTCGAGATTTAGTGCGCCCACACAGGGTAAAGGGTGGGGAAGTCTCTCTAGGTCTCCGATTGGGTGGCCTTTTTGTACACTGGGGAAGGTGAGTGTAGGCATCAGGGGTGCATTGTGTCATCCCCTGGGGTATCTGGAGACCCTGCTGGGAACCAATCCTTCTGGGATTTGATGGCAATCCCCCTGAGTGAGGGGCGTGTGTGCAAGATGCCATTAGGATTTATGTGTCAGCATCTGGTGCTCTTTGGCATGCACAGCTGCCTGATGCCCTTCCCCCATTCAGTCACTCCTGACTTCCCCAACCATTCAGTCTTTTGGTAATAAGGGCACTGGAGTCCATTTGGCTACTTCCTGCCTAATAGGGGACATTGTGGAGAAGATGCTTGAATGTGACTGCTCAGTAGGGAGGCGACTGTAAGGGTTGTGCAAGAGCATTGGTTGTATGTTACTCTGGCGACCTCACTCTTGCGACTCCAGACAGACTGAAAAGGACAGGGAACAACTATTAGTAGGAGTCTTATCACTAATGTGGGGGTAAGGATAGGGCTCAGCCAGGGGACAAGAGTGGAATCTAGCCATCCTGGTAAGGAGCCATGTGCCATGTTGTTGCTTCAGCCTCTCATTCAGGACATGTGGAAGCCTGGACACTTTTCTTGATCAGCCCAGTTTTTCATTGATTTGTAGTAACAACTTTCTTTAGGAAAAGACGTGTTCCTCCTTTGACTGCCATCCAGCAGATCCAGCATCTGATGGTTCTGTGAGGAAAACTTGGGCATATTAGGAGATATTTGTCTTTGTAATATTGCTTGGAAGGCAGCAGAGACTTCTTCTGCCCCTTGGAGTTTCTGTTCTAGCTTCTGGATGGCAGTGACTCCATAGCCAACTCCTCCTGCCCCCAAACCCAGAGGTTGCTATTGAAGAGACTTCAGGATATCCCTGACCTCCACTGGTAAGAATAAGGCCCATCCCATCCTAGGGATGGGATTCTGAGCAAGCAGGTGGATTCAGCTTCACTCTATAGTGTCAGCTGAGGACTAAAGTGGAGGTCACAGAGAAAGTGGAGGGCATATTGTACTCTAATTTCTTTGTTACAGTGCCATTGCACCAGAAAAAGAATCCTGGAGGAGCAAACATCAAGGAAAAGACCTGAACAGTAGGGTTGCAAGGTACTGGGGTAGAGGAGGTTGAGCAGCAGGTAAAGTTTGTTGAGGAGTTGTGAAAAAGGGGATCCCCCTCCAAAGGTGGAGATGGGTTCTGTGAGGTGCTGAGGAAGAGTTAAGGGGGAAATTGATAGGAACAGCTGTTTGGGATCCGATCCAAACCTGGGTAAAGGAAGCAGACCATGCTGTTGTTGATCCTGGACAAATTGAGAAGCTGAAGGCCTTGACATATCAGGGGAAGCCATGAGAAGCGGTCAACACTGGGATGAGCCACCTTGTTGAGTTGGGATTTAACTTCTTCTTCCTGCTCTTGGGTGTTTATAGAACCTTTGGAACCATATGAGTAGAGGCCCTCTAAATCGTAAGTGGAGCTGTGGGAAGTTTGTCTCCATACACATGTAGAGGTTGCCATCAAACCTGAGGATCATATGGGGGTCCAGGGGTCTTTGATAATTATGGTAATAAGGTTCCATTCACCATTTGGCCCAATTAGTTGCTCTCTAGGTTCTTCACAGAGTCAATGCGGTGCATTTCATACTGGTGATAAGGATCAACCCCAGGTGATGGGCCACTTTTGAAGTATGTTTTGGTCTGGTCAATCAGAAAGCAATCCATAGCAGTTGGGCTGTGTGGGGAGATATGTATAGAGTTAAAATCTACAAGATGGAAGGTCAGCCTCCAGTGATATTCTGTAAGGGAACAGTCCTTCTCCACTCTGATCTGAGAGTGGGAGGTCCCATCCTACTGGCACATCTCCTGGACATAGAACACCACCTGTACACTGGCTGAGAGGGATTTATAAGTAGGAGAAGTCACAGAGGATTGGTGAGAGATTTTGAGTTTGGTGAGTCCCCAGAATAGTGGAGGCCCAGGACTAGGTATCTGTGATGGGTGCTTTTTAAGGTGGGAGACATGATACCAGGGGAAGAGGCCTAGAAGTTTGGCCATGATTGGGTTGGTAAGTATAACCATATGAGTGCTGTCTAACCTCATAGTTGCAGTGACTGAGGATGTAATTTCCAAAGCAACATCATGTCACCCATTTGCAGTGGAAGGATGGTTGATTCAGGTGGTGGTTCAGATGAAAATGAGGCTGTGAATGGTCCAGGGCTACAGAAGTGTGTGTGCTCCTTCAACAGTTTGTGAAAGAGTGTGAGATAGGGTAAGTAAGATGCCAAAGGGGAAGAGGTGCCTGGGAAGTTTTGGTTGATTAGGAAAGGGTGCCCATAGAGCAGATAAAAGGGCTAAGGCCTTTGGGGACTCTGGGGACTGCCTGAATGCAGGTAAGGGCAATGGAAGGAGATTGGGCCAGGAGAGTTTGATTTCAATGGTGAGTTTAGTCAAATGATCCTTGAGTGTGCCATTAGCCCTTTCAACCTCACATGAGGATTGGGGTCAGTAGGGGATGTGGAGCTTCCAGGTGACATTGAGGCTTTGACACTAGTTGAACAACCTGAGAAGTGAAGGCAGGACAGTTATCTGACTGGATGGATGCAGAAAGTTGAATCTCTGGATGATCTGCTGATGAGGATGGAGACTATGGAGTCTGCAGTTTTCCTGGGGTGAAGAAGGCTCTATCAGCCTGAAAAAGTACCAGTCAAAGTAGTAAGTAAAGGAGCTTTTGTGTCTAGGCATGTGGGGTGAAGTCAACCTGCTAGTCTTCACGTGGCTGTTGGCCTCTATCTGGTGTGTTGGGAATTTTGGTTGAGACCTCCTTGTGGGGATACTGTGGAGCAGCCAGAGGAAGTGAAGTGGAACAGCTACAGAATAGATCTCAATCCTGGGTGATCAAGGAGGGGGGTTGGAGAAAGTTCAGAAGAGGCCTGGGTTCAATATGAAGAGAGTTATGATGTCCATCAGCAAGTTGATAGCTTGCTGCTTAGGAAGGGCAATCTGTTGTCCCCAGAATGATCCAGCTGTCATTCTGAAGATGGCTGCCCTGGGTTATTAGGTCTTCTTGGTCCTGTGGAGATATATTCAGGTTTTGTAGTATAGTGGATATGAAAAGAATGGGGGTTGTTGAGAACTTTATTGCCCAAATTCCCACCCACCACTACAAAGTCTGCCTTCTTGTTACTCATGTAGGTCTGAGGAATTTTGATGTCCTTAGTAGTGTATGATGGCAAGTTGGGATAGCAGCTGAAGTGCTTTCAAATGTTTGGAAATCAGGGAGGCATGGGACCTCCTGGACCCCTTTGTGGTTAGAAACCCACGCTCCTTCCAAATAGCCAGATGTGAGTGAGCAATCAAGAATGCATCTTTGGGGTCTGTGTAAATGTAACCTGTTTGCCTTTGGGTAGAATGAGGGCCGTAGTGAGGGCAAAGAGTTTGGCTTTCTGGGAGGTTGTCCTGTCCTGGAAGGCAGTTGGTTTTGCAAGAAAGCTGTGGCAACACCCTATATTTCATTGTTAAGAGGTGGAAAGGATGGTTAGGGATAGGGAGAGAGAGTAGGTGAGGATGTAAGAGCATCCCTGAGCTTTGTAAAAAGACGTAGCTATATATTGGGGAGGCAAGGGGCCCGTGAGGCACCTCCTTCACTGCTTGGTACAGGGGTTTGGTGAAGAGTGAAAAGTGGGACCCAGTCTGCCTGAAGAAGCCAGCCAGACCAGGAAGAAGAGAATGTAATCTACCATTTTAGGGACTGGAGGTCACTGAGGGTCTGGATTCTCTGTGTTGTGAGGCTCTTAGAGATAGGAGTAAGAAATATGCCTGAATTTGTGACTGAATTGGTGGTGAGCTGGGCCTTGGCTGGAAACACTCAATAGCCCGAGACACCAGGAAGTGGAGCTGAGCAGTGTGTGTTTTGATAGCTTTGAGGGGATGGGAGAAGTTTTCATCTACATACTGTAGGTGTGTGCTATTCCCTACATCACCTGAAGCCAAGTCCTGATCTAGGGCTTGACCAAAGAGGTGGGGCTGTCCTGAATCCTTGGTTAAGCCTGTCCATGCTGGCTGTTGAGTCCTAAGAGATGTAGGATCCTCCCATTTGGAGGCAAAGGGCTAGTACGAGTCAGGGTGAAGGGGAACTGAAGAACACATGTTTCAGTTCCAGGCTGTGAAATGAGTGGTAGATGGAGGAATGTGGGAAGGAAGAGGGTAAGGGTTAGGAACCCCTGGGCAAATGGGAACAACTGCCTCTTGATCAGGTGGAGGTCCTGGATTAAGCGGTAGGTCCCTGAATGTTAGTGTACTGGCAATATGGGGGTTTTACGGGGAGAATCTTTAGGAATGAGGAGTCCCTGAGTAAGCAATTTGTGTATGATGGGATTAAGTCCTTCTCTTTGGGGGGATAAATAGGAAATTGAGGTCATGAAGGAAATTTAGTTTGAAGTTTCAGTTGGATAAGGACTGGCTTGTGGTGGGAGGCTATGACTGGCTTGGAGGTGTCCCCAGAATTGGAGATTGACCTCATCTGGAAGCAGTGGTAGGGTGGTAGTGTGAAGGTGTTACAAAGTGTAAGACTAGAGGTAGAAGATGATATAATAGTGTCCCTGGGGAGAGGTTGTGGGGTGGCTCCCAGGAGTTGAAGAACATCTTACATAGGAGGGAATTGGACAGAAGGGATTGACCAGGAGTGTGGAAAAGGATGTCCCTGCAGGGCACAGGCTAGGTTAGCTGTTCTGCTTGGGAAGCAGGGTTTCTCATCAATTCCCATAACCAATATCTGGGAAGGAAACAAATGCCCAAAGTGGGCAGGCAAGACAGAGTAGGTAGCCCGGGGCCACAAGGAATGTAATGAAGTTACCCACCATCTGGAGAGTGACCCTGGACTCAGTGAGGGTGATGGGATCCTCGAGTCTAGGCTCCTTTAGTCTTCTGCAAATCCTGACAGCTCGAGAGAAGGGACTGCTTGACCACTCACGTGGAGGTACTGGGGAGCGACATGCTATAGGGCAGTTGCTCATCCAGTGTCCTGCTTGCTTTCAGGAGGACACGGCTTGGAATGGGGCCATGGTTTGGACATTGATGGCCCAGTGACCTCCACATCCACATCTGATGCAAACCCTTGGTAGAAAGGGTTTCTTGTCCCCATTTGAAGCTCTCTCTGGAGGCCACTGGGTAGCTACCAAAGCTTGGGATTGGAGCGTTACCTTTTTCTTTAAACTAGCCTGACTGGTCAGTTCAGCTGCTTCCTCTTGGACATTATATACTTTGAAGGTCATTTTTACCAGATGTCAGATAGGGGTCTGAGGGTCCTCCACAGCTTTTTTGAGCAGTTTTCTAATATCAGGGACTCACTGAGAAATGAAGCAGATTGCTAGCACTGTAGCCCCAAAGGGGGATTCAGGGCCCTGTTTAGTGTATTTGGAAAGGGCCTATGTAAGTCAATTAAGGAAAAGACTGGATTCTCATCCACATCCTGGGTAATTTTCCTCAGTTTATGAAAGTTTAACACCTTATTGGAGGAGACTGCCTGCATGCCTGCTATGAGATATTGGACCATGCAAGCACAATGGTGGCAACCCTGCTGGCCTGCCTGGTAGTTTTGATTTGGTTGGTTGTTGGACTGCTGCTGCACCTATGGGTAGCGTTATCTCTGTTAGGTGGACTTGGTCATCATGATCTTGTGCTGCCTGCTGGATGAGGGCCCCATTCTTCTGGGGTGAGAGTGGGAGAAAGAATGACATAAACATCATGCCAGGTGAGATCATAAGCCTGAGAAAGATCTCTATATTCCTTAATGTAAGTAGAAGTGTCAGCAGAGAAAGATCTTAAGCACTTTTTGATCTGGGAAAGATCCTGGAGTGAGAATGGGATGTGGACACACACAATGCCCTCTGCACCAGCCACTTCCCAGAAAGGATAAAGGAGGGCTTGGTTGGGTGGTTGGAGGACTTGATGAGATGGGGTGTGAATGCTAACAGGAGAGGAGAAAGATGGGGAAGAGGTGGAAGAACTTGCCAAGGAGAAGAAGTGGGTGGAGTTGTCGCTGTAAGAGGGGAAGAGATATAAGGGGAGGAGGGACCTGTAAGAGGAGAAGAGGAAGAGAGGAGGGGTACCTTCTGGTGGAGAAGAAGGCGTGTAAGCAGGTGGGCCTGAGAGTGGCATGGTTTGTGGAGGAGGAGGCCTGAGTAGGACGGAGAGGCTTACCACATGGGGGGCTGAAAGCAGTTCCAGTTGTCTGAAAAGAAGGAAGAAGATGCAGGAGAAGTCGGGGAGAGGATTGGGACCATTTCTGGTGAGGAAAACTTAGGCAGTGGAGCAGGTAGAACAAAGGGAGAAGGAAGCATGTAAGTCCCAAAAATATTGAATGTAAGGCAACTCTGACCATTTCTCTCTCCTGAAACAGTAATTGTCCAAATCAGTGAAGATTTGAAAGTCAAAAGTTCCCTCTGGTGGCCATTTTGGGCCATTGTCCAAGACATTACTGAGGCCAGGCCTCAGTTGAATAAAAGACCAGCCACTTATGGTATAAGTCTTGGGTAAGTCCTAATTTGGCAAAATTAAAATATAGACAGCCCAAAGGAGTTTTGGGGTCTAAGGAAGACTTGAACTTTCCCATGATTTTTCCCATGACCTAGAGGGCAAATAGGAACAGAAAGAGGTGCCCCAAATTCTGATCATGGTCACCTGTGAAATGGAGGCAGGCAGGCGGGCCAGAGGCTAGGACATCTTAGCCTTTGGGGGCTCTAAATGGATGGTGGGGGGCCTAAAAGAGACTGGGAAATTTCCACAATCTACTGAGGCCCAAATGGAATGGGTGGGGGCTGATGTGAGTGCATGACTTATGGGCAGATCCCCTTTGTGGAATGTGCAATGAAAAGGCTGATGGAAATCAAGGAACTTACCACACTTCTGTGGACCCAGGTGAAGAGAAAGGAAGTAGTGCAGGAATTTCCTGGCTCATTTTAAGGAAATTGGATCAGAGGACCCTCTCCCAAATGTAATATGGGATGGTGGCCAAACAGGGATCAGACCACAAGCATCTCAATTAAGCTTATTTTGTGATCAGCTCTCAGGTGGGAGTCACTGGTACACCAAGGTAAAGGGCCAGGGAAGTTGCACTGGGGCTCTTACAAGTTTTTGTACCCTGGGGTAGGGGGGGGGGGAGGGTAGGCTCAGGGGTGGATATTTTTCCTGTGGTTGGCCAGAGACCCTGCTGGGACCCATGTGTCCTTCTGGGATTGGGGGGATCCTGGTTAGTGGCAGGCCATTGCAAGATGCCATTAGGGTTTATCTGTCGACGTGTGATTGGTTGCTTTTTGGCTCAAAGGGGCTGCCTGATCCTTGCCCCCATTCAGTTTTGAGAAACTTGGTCTTAAATCACCTGGCAGAGAATATAGCCAAATCACACCACACATAGGCATTTAAAAGATAGGACAATGGTTCTTTTATTGTCAATTGAGATGTACTTTCTGTCAGTTCTCCAGAAGCAAGTACAACTATGCAATGGTATAGTACTCAGCTTTAAAGAAGAATGAAATTCTGGCATTTGCTGGTAAATGGATGGAATTAGAAATATCCTGCTAAGGAAATAAGCCAGACCTGAAACACAACAGGCCATTTTTTCCTCTGATATGCAGAAGTTAATTCACAATAAGGGGAGGAGAGGGAAGAATAGAGTTACTTTATATTAGGTAGAGGGGAGTGAAGCAGGGGGAAGTGGTGTGGAGGAAGGAATGATAGTAGAGTGTGAAACAGACATTATCACCACATGTTCATGTATGACTGCATGACCTGCAACATGTATAATCAGAAAAATTAGAGATTGCACTCCATTTAAGTATGCTATATGAAAATGTATAATTGCATTCTACTGTTGTACAAGCAATTAGAACAATATAATAAACATTTTAAAAAGTAAAGGAAATGTTTTCATGCAGCTGGCCTGATAAATATCACAAAAAACTCTGTCAGAGTCACAATTTGTGCGAGTGAATTTGAAATTTACAATCTTCTTAACCTCCCGCCTATATGATCTTGATCTGTGTCTTTGCATTTTTTGTAGTATCATTATTCTGAGCTGCTGCTCAGACCCCTCCCACTTTGGAGTCTGCAATTCATCATTTCCAGTCTGGCAACATGGTTTTTTGAAACATGATACCACTGATACCATGGGAGAGAGGCCTGAAACCACTGAGAAACTTGGAAAGACCAGGAGAACAACTGATATCCTACAAAAAACTGAGAGCCCATGATACACTGAATAAGGCTGCATCCCACTGAGATGCTGGCAAGAGACTGAGCCCCACTGAGATCTTGAAAGGGCTCTGAACCTCACTAAGACACTGGACAAAGCATTGATCACCACTGTGACCAGTTAATTGCTGAACTTCACTGAGCACCTGGTCAAGGTCCTGGGATCACTGAGTACCTCATGGAGTTCCCTGAACCTCTTTGGCTCTGAGGGAAGACTCTGAGCCTCACTTATTCTCTGGTAATACCACTGAATCTCTTTGAGACTCTGGGAATAGAGTGATGCAAGCCCAGACCTGCTTGTGAAAAAAGATTGTAAGAATGTATGGTAATGTTATCGGCGCAACTTAAGAACAGTCTAATCACCACTGAGAAGTACAAATTTGAGAGTCTTTACTAAGCCAGCTGGCTGACTGTCTCAACAATGCCCCAAAACAGACTATTGGGAGAAAAAGCCTGAACTACAGGGTTGTAGGGGTTCTTATACCAAAAATCACATTAATCATAAGTGTCTGTTGCTATTGATTCAAAATTACACATTAACATCATGAAATCACCAACGGGGAAGTGGGTCAAAATGACCCTTATCTAGGTACACACTAAAGAATTGTTACTGACATCCACAAATTACCATTCACATGGTGTACTATTTAGGAGAAATAGGAATCAAAAGAGAGCAATTTTTCTTTACATAGGAATTATCATTTTATTGTTAAATATGTCACACTAAGTAACTGATGATGGGCACAGAGGTGGGGTGTTCCCATGGGAGAAGCTTATTTCCTACAACATGGAGTCTCAGAGCAAAATGGAGTCTCTTTAGTCATTTCCCTTAGAGTCTGGCCTAGAACATTCTCATGGAGCCAGATCTGTCAGCCCATCAGAGTAAGGAAACCTATCCCTGGGGAAGGGTCAGTTCCCCTCACCTCTCTCAACCTTTTCCCAGGAAATCGGTTGGCAATGAGTCCTTATCTTGTGGATTGCAGATAACTTCACCTGGGAGTCTGACTCCTCCCCTTTAAAGTGAAATGTACCTGTAGGGTCTCAGGGCCCAAGGCTGGAGATTTCTGAAGGCCTTGTAAGAGGAGCCATTTCTTCCCCCTACTGCAGTCTGCTGCTGTAACATACTTCCTACTAGAGTCCATGCACAACCATATTTCTGGTAGACTAGAAATTTAGGGCACTATGTAGTGTTGTGGGTGTAACTTAAGAACAGATTGATTGCCACTAGAAGTCCAAATTGAGAGTTTATTAAGCTGGCCCACTGACTGTCTCACACAATGCCCCAAAATGACTATTGGTTTTAGGGGTTCTTATAACAATAATCACATCAATCATATGTATCTGTTTCTATGATTCAAAATTACAAACTAACATCATGAGGCCATCAGCAGAGGGGGAAGTGGGTCAAAATGACCCTTACTAGGAACAAACTAAGAATGGTTACTAACATCCACACAATTGCCTTTCACATGGTGCATTGTTTAGGACCAATAGGAATCAAAAGAGAGCAATTTTTCATTAATAAGAATGTCATTCTGTATGCTAACCATGTCACATTATGTAACTGATGATGGGTATAGAGGTGGGGTATTCTTATGGGAGAAGCTCTTTACTACATAACATAGAGTCTCAGAGCAAAATGGAGTCTTTTGTTCATTGCCCATATAGACTGACCTGTAACATTTCCAAGGAGCCAAATCTGTCAGGTCATCACACATAACCTATAACTATTGTGAGAAACTGTGGATGGTGCTCAGAATTTGGAGTTTGGCTTGTCTCTGGGCCCCTGGTATAAAATAATTTATTTGGAGTTTCCTCTCTGAGGCTATTTCTTGATTAGTCTTTTTTCCACAATAGCCCTGATACTGTTGTGGTTTAGACATTAGGTATCCCCCAAAAGCTCATGAATGAGACAATGCAAGAATATTCAGAGGTTAAATGACTGGTTTATTATAGCCTTAGCCCAATCAGTGAATTATTCCTCTGATAGGGATTAACTGAGTAGTAACTGAAGACATGTAGGGTGCATTGATGTTGCCATGTCACTGTGTTGAATGCTGATTTTAATTCCTTTGGGTTATATACCAAGTGGTGGGATAACCAGGTTAAATGGTGATTCATTCCAAGCTTTCTGAGGATCTCCATACTCCTTTCCAGAGTGGTGGCACCACTTGCAAATCCTACCAGCAGTATATAAATATATGTTTCCCCCACATTCTCTCCAAACCCACTGTTTCTTCTATTCTTGATAATTGTCATTGTGACTAGAGTGAGAAGAAATCTCAGTGTAGTTTTTTTGTCTCTTTTTTAAAATTTATTTTTATTGTAAACAAAGGGATACATGTTGTTCTATTGTACATGGAATAACATTACCATTTGCGTAATTAAACATTTACAATGGGTATGATGTTTGATTCATTCTGTTATTTTTTACTCTCCCCCACCCCTCCCACTCCTCTTTTCCTCTATACAGTCCCTCCTTCCTCCATTCTTCCACCCCTCCAACCCCCCAATATGTCATCATCCGAATATAGTGAAATCATTGTCCTTTGGATTTTTGAGATTGGCTTATCTCACTTAGCATGATATTCTCCAATTTCATCCATTTACCTGCAAATTCCATAATTTTATTATTCTTTATAGCTGAGTATATACCTATATATATATATATATATTATATATCACATGTTCTTTATCCATTCATCGATGAAGGACATCTAGGTTGGTTTCACAATCTGGCTATTGTGAATTGAGCATCTATGAGCATTGATGTGGCTGTATCTCTGAAGTATGCTGATTTTAAGATTTTGGGTATAGGCCAAGGAGTGGGATAGGTGGTCAAATGGTGGGTCCATTCCAAGTTTTCTAAGGAATCTCCACACTGCTTTCCAGAGTGGCTTCACTAATTTGCATCCCCACCAGTAATGTATGAGTACCTTTTTCACCACATCCTTGCCAACACCTGTTGTTGCTTGTATTCTTGATAATTGCCATTCTAATTGAGATGAGATGGAATCTTAGTGTAGTTTGATTTGCATTTCTCTTATTACTAAAGATGGTGAACATATGTTTGTTTGCTTGTAGATCTTATTCTGTGAAGTGTCTGTTCATATGCTTAGCCCATTTGTTGATTGGGTTATTTGTATTGGTGTAAAGTTTTTTGAGTTCTTATATATTCTGGAAATTAGTGCTCTATCTGAAGTATGATTGCCAAAGATTTTCTCCCACTCTGTAGGCTCTCTCTTCACATTGCTGATAGTTTCCTTGCTGAGAGAAAGCTATTTTGTTGAATCTATCCCAGTTGTTGATTCTTGCTTTTATTTCTTGTGCTATGGGAGTCCTGTTAAGGAAGTCTGATCCTAAGCCAACAAGTTGAAGATTGGACCTACTTTTTTTCTATAAGATGCAAGGTCTCTGGTCTGATTTCGAGGTCCTTGATCCATTGAGAGTTGATTTTTGTGCAAGGTGAGAGATAGGGTTCAGTTTCATTCTGTTGCATATGGATTTCCAGTTTTCCCAGCACCATTGTTGAAGAGGCTATCTTTTCTCCATTGCATATTTTTGGCATCTTTGTCTAGTATTAGAAAATTGTATTATTTGGTTTTACGTCTGTGTCCTCCATTCTGTACCATTGATCTACCTGTCTCTTTTGGTGCGATACCATGCCGTTTTTGTTATTATTGCTTTGTAGTATAGTTGAAGTTCTGGTATTGTGATACCCCTGTTTCATTCTTCCTGGTAAGGTGCTTTAGCTATTCTGGGTTTCTTAATCTTCCAGATGAATTTCATGATTGCTTGCTCTATTTCTGTAAGGTACATCATTTGAATATTAATGGAATTCAAATCTGTATAGCACTTTTGTAGTATGGCCATTTTGACAATATTAGTTCTGCCTATCCAAGAACATGGGAGATCTTTCCATCTTCTAAGTCTTCCTCAATTTCTTCTTCATTGTTTTGTAATTTTCATTGTAGAGATCGTTTACCTCTTTGGTTAGATTGATTCCCAAGTATTTTATTTTATTTTTTCTTGAGGGTATTGCAAATGGAGCTGTTTTCCTTATTTCCCTTTCAGCTGTTTCGTCGCTTGGATATAAAAATGCTTTAGATTTATGTGTGTTGATTTTATAGCCTGCTATTTTGCTGAATTAATTGATAAGGTCTAGAAGCTTTCTGGAGAAAGTTTTGGATCCTCTAAATATAGAATCATGTCATCAGCAAATAGTGACAGCTTAAGTTCCTTTTTTCCTATTGTATTTCTTTATTTCTTATTCTGCCTAATTGCTCTGTCTAGAGTTTCAAGGACAATGTGAGTAGAAGTGGTGAAAGAGGACATCCCTGTCTTGTTCCTGTTTTTAAAGGGAATGGTTTCACTTTTTCTCCATTAAGAATGATGTTGGCCATGGGCTTAGCATAAATAGCCTTTACAATGTTCAGGTATGTACTATCCTACTATCCCTATTTTTCTAGGTTTTGAGCATGAAGGGGTGTTGAATTTTGTGGAACGCTTTTTCTGCATAATTGAAATAACAATATGATTCTTATCCTTATGTTATTGACATGATGGATTACATTATTGATTTACAGATATTAAACCATCCTTGCATTCCAGGGATGAACCCCACTTGATCGTGGTGTACACAATTTTCTTAATATGCTTTGGATATGGTTTGCCAATACTTTGTTAAGGATCTTGCATCTATATTCATCAAGAATATTGGTCTAAAATGTTCTTTCCTTGATGTGTCTTTTTCTGGTTTGGGTATGAGGGTGATATTAACTTCATAGAATGAGTTTGGTTGGGTACCCTCCTTTTCTATATCCTGGGAATACTTTGAGAAGTATTGGAATGAGTTCTTCTTTGACGGTCTTGTAGAACTCGGCTGAGAATCTGTCTGGTCCTGGGCTTTTCTTGATGGTAGATTTTTTAATGGCTTCTCTATTTCATTGCTTCACATTGATCTGTTTAAATTGTGGTATGTCCTCCTGGTTCAGTTTGGGAGGAGCATATGTCTCTAGAAATTTGTCAATGTCTTCAGTAGTTCTATTTTGTTGGAATACAGATTTTCAAAGTAGCTGCTCATTAAGTTCTGTATCTGAGTGGTGTCTGTCGTGATATTTCCTTTTTCACTCATGAATTTTAATAATTTTGAGTTTTCTCTCTCCTCTTTGTTAGTGTGGCTAAGGGTTTGTCTATTTTGTTTACTTTCTCAAAGAACCAAACTTTTTGTTTTGTCACTTTTTTGAATTGTTTCCTTTGTTTCAATTTCATTGATATCAGCTCTGATTTAATTATTTCCTGTCTTCTACTACTTTTACTGTTATTCTGTTCTTCTTTTTCTAGGGCTTTGAGCTGTAATGTTAGGTCATTTAGTTGTTGACTTTTCATTCTTTTCTGGAATGCTCTCCATGCAATGAATTTTCCTCTTAGTACTGCTTTTCATAGTGTCCCAGAAATTTTGATATGTTGTATCATCGTTCTCATTGACCTCTAAGAAATTTTTTATCTCCTCTCTGATGTTTTCTGTTATCCATGTTTCATTCAATAGCATATTATTTATTCTCCGTGTGTTGGAGTAATTTCTGTTTTTTTATTTTGTCATTAATTTCTATTCTCAGTCCATTAGGAATCTAATAGACACAAGGCAGTATCCCTATTTTTTTGCGTTCCTAAGGGCTGCTTGTGTGGCATAACATATGGTCTATTTTTGAGAAGGTTCCATGTGCTGCTGAGAAGAAAGTGAATTTGCTTTTTGATGGATGGAATATTCTATATATGTTGGTTAAGTCCATGTTCTTGATTGTGTTATTGAGTTCTATGGTTTCTTTGTTTGGTTTTTTGTTTGGAAGATCTATCTAATGGTGATAGCGGTGCATTAAAGTCATCCAGAATTGTTGTGTTGTGGTCTCTGTGATTCCTGAAATTGAGAAGAATTGTTTGATGTACAGGGATGCACCATTGTTTGGACATAAGTATTTACTATCGTTATGTCTTTCCTGATTTATGTTTCCCTTAAGCAGTATGAAATGTCCTTCTTTATCCCTTCTGAATAACTTTGGCTTGAAGTCCACTTTATTTGATATAAGGATGGAAACCCTGCTTTTTTACTGAGTCCATGTGCATGGTAGGTTTTTTCCCATCCTTTCACCTTAGTCTGTGGATGTCTTTTCCTATGAGATGAATCTCTTGCAGGCAGCATATTGTTGGGTCTTTCTTTTTAATCCATTCTGCCAGTCTATGTCTTTTGATTGATTAGTTTAGGTCATTAATGTTCAGGATTATTATTGAGATATGATTTGTATTCCCAGTCATTTGGCTTATTTTTGGTTTTTACCTTGGCTTGGTTCCTCCTTTGAGTGTTTTTTCTCTAAGGTAGTTCCTCTCTATGCTAACCTCCATTGTTGTTTTCATTTCCTCCTCATGGAATATTTTGTTGAGAACATTCTGTAGTGCAGGCTTTCTATTTGTAAATTCTTTTAACTTTTGCTTATCATGGAAGGATTTTATTTCATCTTCAAATCTGAAGGTAAGTTTTGCTGGGTATAGGATTCTTGGTTGTCAACCATGTTATTTCAGAGCTTGAAATACATTGTTCTAGGCCTTTCCATCTTTTAGTGTCTGGGTTTAGAAATCTGCTGCTATCTGTATTGGTCTCCCCCATATGTAATCTGATGCTTTTCTCTTGCAGCCTTCAAAATCCTATCTTTATTTTGAATGTTAGGCATTTTCATTATAATGTGCCTTGGTGTGGAACTGTTGTGATTTTGTGCATTTGGTGTTCTGTAAGCCTCTTGTATTTGATTTTCCATTTCATTCTTCTGGTTTGGGAAATTTTCTGATATTATTTTATTGAATAGGTTGTTCATTCCTTTGGTTTTGTATCTCTGTGCCTTCCTCAATCCCAATAATTGTTAAATTTGGTCTTTTCATGATGTCCCATAGTTCTTGGAGATTCTGTTTATGATTTCTTACCATCTTCTCTGTGTGGGCAACTTTATTTTGAGGATTAAATATTTTGTCATCATTGTCTGAGGTTTTGTCTTCCAAGTGGTCTAGTCTTTTCATGATTTTTCCATTGAGTTTTTTATTTGGTTTATTGTTTCCTTCATTTCAAGGATTTCCATTTGTTCTTTTTTTTTTTGTTTTTTTTTTTTTGAAAATCTCTATCTCTTTGTTGAAATGATCTTTTGCTTCTTGCAGGTGCTCTTTCAGCTTATTGGTATTATCATTCATTGCCTGCATTTGCTCTCTTATCTCATCCTTTGTTTCACAAATCATCTTAATCATGTATAATATGAAGCCCTTTTCTGACATGTCTTCTAACATACTGTCATTGGATTCTACTAATATAGAATCTAGATTTGTTTGGATCATTTTCTTCCCTTGTTTTTTCATGTTGTTCATGTATCTTCCCTTCTAGCAGTGCTGATCTGGGGTATTGCAGATTTCCCCCTGTAGGCTTATAGTGGCCCTATTGGTTTCCAAAACCCTTTCTTTAAGGGGAGATCAATATTAGCAGTGCCTATTCAGACACTATGCAATTCTAAACCAAATAGCCCCTATGGGGACAATAACAAAATTGTCGTAATAAACAGAATGAGTTCAAATATTATGTTGAGTAAAACAAACAGATTTGCAATAAGTTCTGCAGTTTCAAATGGAGGACAAAGAGGATGCAGAGGGATGTACAATGTGGCTGTTAATGGTATAAGAAAAAATTATACAGAAGTTCTAGATAATAGAAAGTGTGAGAGTGTAATCAAAAGCAATTGGATGTTAGCAGGCAAAAAAGGGAGAAAGAGACTCTGAGGGAACAGGTAAACAAAAGGAAAAGAGAGCAAGAAAAGAAAGAAATAAAAACTTAAACTTTTTCAATAAGGAAAAAAAAAGAAAATCTATAGTATAACAGTCATATAATAATGAAACATCCCAGAGTTCAGTAGCCGATGCATGAGAGGTACCTGACAATGAGCTTCAAGCCTCCAGCAGGCGTCTCAGGATGGGATTTGCCCCACCTAAAGATCGGAGCTACAGCTTCCAGGATTATCCAAGATGGCTGCTCTGGCTTCCAAATTGTTGGCAATAGTGGAGCTTCAGCTCAGGTGTAGATGTGGTCAGCAGGAGGTCCTGGAGGTGGGATGTGGTTGGTCAGGCAGGGTTCCTGGAGGTTTGATGTTGTTTGGTGTGGTCATGGGATCCTGGAGGCTGATTGCAATCAGTTGGTCTGGGGTTCTGGTGATAGGGCGCAGTCAGTTGGTCTGGGGGATCCTGGCGGCAGGGAGCAGTCAATGTGAGGGTCCAAGAGGCAGGGAGTGATCGGTCGGGCTGAGGGATCCTGGAGATGGGGCTCAGTCATTCCGGCCAGGTGTCCTACGGGGCCTGGCTGTTTCTCAAAATGTCGGCAGCCAGGTGTAATCAAACCTGCAGGTACTTTGACAGTAAACTTCCAGGGAACAGCAGGCAGCTGGTGCTCCACTGGTGGTCGGTGATCAGTTTGCTGACTGTTGTCAGACCATCAGGAGGTAAACCTCATGCTTGGGTGATGGATAGGTGTAAGGCAGGTGATGGACAGGTGAGAGGCAGGCAAATGGCAGGTGATTGGTGCCAAGAAACAGATATCCTCTGCTTGAAACTGGAGTTATGGAGGGACAAGGAACCCAGCCTCCCTCTAGGCCACCATCTTGGATCTCCTCAGTGTAGTTTTAATTTGCATTTACTTAATTGCTAGAGATGTGGAACATTTTTCCATATATTTGTTGACTATTCATATTTCTGGAAAATGTCTGTTCTGTTCCTTTTTCCATTTATTGATTTTTTTTTTGGTTTCTTATTTTTGGTGTTAAGTTTTTTGAGATTGTTATATTTCTGTGTCAGCTGATGTTTCATCCTGCCGCTGGAGTCCTTAGTGCCAGTGGAGAAGCCTGAGGCACCTGCAGCATGACAGGGCACCATGGAAAGCTGACACAGTGCTGCCTTCCATGGAGCTGCCATCCTGTGCATGACCTCAAGGACCAGCTGGCCTCACAGCTGACCACATAGCACTATGTACTGGCACTGGCTAGTGATTTCTTTTCTTTTTCTGGAGAGCCAGGAGCAGTCTGCCTTCACAGGGAAAGGCCTGCAGTGGACATTTCAAGTGTTGCCACAGGGTTATTTGCATAGCTTGACCCTATGCCATGTTTGGTGGCCAGTGATTTGGCCCACGGACTCAGGCACCCAAAGTACATGTTTTCTCCCCAGATGATATGTTGTTGACCACTGACTGTCTTGCAGACAGAAAGCTTGCAGCCTTGATCTTAGTGGACCATTTTGAGACACATGTTTGGGCAGTGAACAAGTCCATGGTGCCAGGATCTGGCTTGTCTGTCAAGTTCTTGGTAAATTTCCATTGGGTAGGATGATAGTTTGCCTGAGGTTGTTATTGATAAAATTCAGGCAGATCTGTGACCAACAACTCTTGTTTACTTGTACACCTAGTTGGATTATTGGGACACTGGTGGTTCCCACTTGGTCCAGTTGTGTCAATCCTATATGCCCTAGTGATGAAAGGGGGTTGGAGGGACTGGATTGCGGCCACTGAACAGATGCTCTAAGACACAGTTCAGCAAGCTCAATTCTTTCCTGTAGCACACCCAGCTTGTCCTGTTAAGCTGAATGGGTTTGGAGGAGGCCTGTGGCAGTGCAAGAGCATCTGGGGAGACCAGTAAGCTTCTGGTGACAGTACTGGAGTGTGCAGAGTTTCACTACACTGATAGAGAAGCAGCTGGCAGCAGTGCATGTAGCCCTTGCGACCTCAGAGTCTTTAACAGGTGCTGCTGAAGTTTTGGTGCATGGCAATTTTGTGTGGTAGGAGGGGTTGTGGTTTGGCCCTTACCCCACAGACAGGGGTAGTTCAGTCTCCTACCCTAGAAAAATTGGGGGCATACTTGTGAAAAAGGAATGACTTGTCTACTATTCCCTGTCCCTTGAGCTCCAACAGATTCTAGGGCCTGTGCAATATGCACCAAGGAATCACCAGGGAGTGCTGATAAAAATGGGTCAAGGAGCCAGGGCTCTTCAAGGTGGGAGCAGCTCCTTGGCTGCCTGTGCTTGGTGCCCTAAGGATTCAGTAGAGGGCTCTGGTCTCCTTCCACTGCTGCTGCTAAACAGCCCTCTCCTGACATCTTATGGTATGATGTGGGAATGGGCAGAGCAGATCCTGGGTTGAGCCGCATGACTTAGGGATGGTGGCACTGCATGAACCAGGACCTCTGATCTTCTGTACCAACAGCTGGGCTGTGTTTAGGGGTCAACTCGGGGTTACTACATGAAAAGTTGACAATGTCATCATAGTACATCGCCTTTGTGGGGAAGAGGAATTGGCAGGATCTTTGGACCATAAGCCAATGACCAGTACATGTTCCTGTCCAGGCCCCTTGAAGCCCAGGGAGTATTGAGCCAATGCTCTGGCTGGGGTGTGGAGCTTCCAGTGGGTGCTTCCCTGACCTTCGTCTTGGTTGCATGGCTGCCTAAGCTGCAGGAGTGAAACCATGTGGAATACAGGGAAACAGGGGGCCCTGCCTTCAATGTTAGATGTATGTAGGGGCCTGCCAGACCAGTGTGGCTTGTGCTCAGGAGTATCCACAGTCCTGACACTTGGAGTCATGGAGTGGCAGGTAGTGCAGGTTATGACATGTCCCTTTGACACTAAGTTAGGTTGATTCCACTGGCCCTTTTCAGGAGTGAGAAGGGGCCATGTTTGCCTTGATGGCAGTGGATATGGCTACATGCTTGTTGATGGCCTTGTGGTCAAGCTTGTCAGCATGCTATGTCCTGTGCCCTGACAGTGTTGATAGTCTGGTATGCATTTCCCATCACAGTAGAGCCACCAGGAACCATTTCACAGGTCATGGTGGCAGCAATGGAAGCTGGGTTACAGATTCCATGGTGGCTGCACATCCCACACCACCCACAGGCTGCAGGCCTGATAGACATAATAGCCTGCTTGACGCAGGACTGCAGTCCACCTGCCTTTCAAGAAGGGGTGGGCACAGTGCCTGTGGTACTTTGAGAGCTCTGAATGAGTATCCTGGAGAGGAGAACCAGCTCCTGTGGACATCTTGGTGCACCACCCAGCAGCCCCAATGCAGTTCAGGTGGTACAAGGATGTCATACTTAAGCCTGGGTCAGAGAAGCACATGAATGTTCTTTTCCCTGCTCCCTCTGCATTCAATAGGGTGCAAACTGTAGTGTACATGGTGCTGTACAGGAAAGTCCCCTGGCCTTGTTGGGTAGTCTATTAGCCCCATGAGAAAAGGTTTGGAGTGTGATCACCTTGTGACACCATGGATTGCTAGTGAACCACCATCCCCCAGGTCTATGTGACATGTCTAGGCCCTGCAGATGGGACACAGTGTATAAGGCAACATTTGTTTTCCCCTGCCCATTTATGTGTTCCCTAGCATTGGTGTACATAGGGCCAGCTGAGGTTTAGGACATAGCTGTGGTGTGGTATGGCCACCCAGGTAAGTTACCACAGGAAGCGACTGTGCCTTCCTGGGACTCAGAGCTGCCATTCATCCTCCTACATGATTTCCTGTGCTAGTTCCTATAAGTTCTATGTCCTTTCATCCATGGTGTGTCATCACCCACATCCTTGTGAAGAGGCATACGCATATGCTAGTGTAGCCAAACCTCTGCAGCTGAGTGTGCACTGAAGTGCCCTGAGTTTTTCTGGGAGATCCTGTTGAATCCAGAATATGATTATGGTATACTGGACATGCTATGAAAGACTTGTGCAGCCACCTCAGTATGGGTGAGGCTGGCAATGGGTTTAGTGATCCTAGGTGATGGGGACTGCTTTCTGACTGTGTGTTTTTGCAGCTTGTATTGGTGTTGTGGCCTGTGATTCAGAGCTCTACCCTCCTCACTAAGGATCACTAAGGAAGCCTTCAGAGGTTCAGAGGCATAAAATGTAAGGCAAGTAATTCTAAAGGGGTGGATAGTAGGATAGTCTTAAAATGGGCATAGTTAAGTTCCTTACTGAGGCTTCCAGTGGGCTAGGTTTTTCCTGTGTGGCCAATGTCATGAACTCTGATTCAGTGCATGTACTCAGGCCATAAACATGTTTGTGGGCTGAATCTACAATGAAACCTGATGGCAGTATGCATTTTTGTCTGGTCTACATGTAAAAAAAAATATATATATATGGAAAAGACTCAGGGGCCTAATGGAACTGGCTGGGGGAAGAAGCTAGAGATGGGGACTGGCAAGAGGTTACTGTGATGTCTCAGTGAAGATGGTTACTCTCCCAACTGCCTTGTATTTTCTTCTACCTGCTAGGCTCTGACATCTGTTTCCCAGGATCAGGGACTCCACAGTGGAAGCCATAAAAAAATACTGATTCCCTAAGCAAGGCCCTGACCTCCACTGAATCACTGGAAAAGGCCATTAGCCTCACTGAGGATTTGAAGATCCCTGAAACCAATGATACACTGCAAAAAACTGAAAATATATTTAGGCCCCATTGAAGGCACTGAACCCTACTAAAACATTTTTGAAATCCTTTATATCACATGCATGCTGGGAAAGGATCTGAGCCCCAATAAATTACAATGGACAGCTCTGAACACCACTGGAATTCTGGGAAAGGTCCTGAGACCAACTGATACCTGATGGAAGGCAGTGAGACCAATGATGCCTTGGAAGAGCCATGAGCCCCATTGATGAGCTGGAAAAGTCCTGAGACACACCAGACACTGCAAAAGGCCCTCAACACAATGTAGAGTCCAGTGGAGCCCCGAACCCCAATGAGAGTGTAGTGAAGGCCTTTAGCCTCCAAAAAGCATCAGGGAAGAAGAATCTCATTCTCACTAAGATCCTGTAGAAAACCCCAAGTGCCATTGAAATTTGGGGAAAACCCCGTGACCCAATGATGTTCCAAAGAAAGTGTAAGATTAGATATTGGCCTCAAGAGATCAGACCACAGGCATCTCAGCAAGGCATTATTGGAAACAGTTCTCAGGTGAGATTTAGTGGCCCACCATGGTAAAGGGTGGGGGAAGTCTCTCTAGGTCTCCGATTGGGTGGCCTTTTTGTACACTGGGGAAGGTGAGTGTAGGCTCAGGGGTGCATGTGTCATCCCTGGGGTATCTGGAGACCCTGCTGGGACCCACATCCTTCTGGGATTTGATGGCAATCCCCCTGAGTGATGGGTGGGTGCAAGATGCCATTAGGATTTATGTGTCAGCATCTGGTTGCTCTTTGGCATGCACAGCTGCCTGATGCCCTTCCCCCATTCAGTCACTCCTGACTTCCCCAACCATTCAGTCTTTTGGTAATATAGGGCACTGGAGTCCATTTGGCTACTTCCTGCCTAATAGGGGACATTGTGGAGAAGATGCTTGAATGTGAGCTCAGTAGGGAGGCGACTGTAAGGGTGCAAGAGCATTTGGTTGTATGTTACTCTGGCGACCTCACTCTTGCGACTCCAGACAGACCTGAAAAGACAGGGAACAATCATTAGTAGGAGTCTTATCACTAATGTGGGGGTAAGGATAGGGCTCAGCCAGGGGACAAGAGTGGAATCTAGCCATCCTGGTCAGGAGCCATGTGCCTGTTGTTGCTTCAGCCTCTCATTCAGACATGTGGAGCCTGGACACTTTTCTTGATCAGCCCAGTTTCATTGATGTAGTAACAACTTTCTTTAGGAAAAGACGTGTTCCTCCTTTGACTGCCATCAGCAGATCCAGCATCTGATGGTTCTGTGAGGAAACTTGGGCATTAGGAGATATTTGTCTTTGTAATATTGCTTGGAAGGCAGCAGAGACTTCTTCTGCCCCTTGGAGTTTCTGTTCTAGCTTCTGGATGGCAGTGACTCCATAGCCAACTCCTCCTGCCCCCAACCCAGAGGTTGCTATTGAAGAGACTCAGGATATCCTGACCTCCACTGGTAAGAATAAGGCCCATCCCATCCTAGGGATGGGATTCTGAGCAAGCAGGTGGATTCAGCTTCACTCTATAGTGTCAGCTGAGGAACTAAAGTGGAGGTCACAGAGAAAGTGGAGGGCATATTGTACTCTAATTTCTTTGTTACAGTGCCATTGCACCAGAAAAAGAATCCTGGAGGAGCAAACATCAAGGAAAAGACCTGAACAGTAGGGTCGCAAGGTACTGGGGTAGAGGAGGTTGAGCAGCAGGTAAAGTTTGTTGAGGAGTTGTGAAAAAGGGGATCCCCCTCCAAAGGTGGAGATGGGTTTCTGTGAGGTGCTGAGGAAGAGTTAAGGGGGAAATTGATAGGAACAGCTGTTTGGTGGATCCGATCCAAACCTGGGTAAAGGAAGCAGACCATGCTGTTGTTGATCCTGGACAAATTGAGAAGCTGAAGGCCTTGACATATCAGGGGAAGCCATGAGAAGCGGTCAACACTGGGATGAGCCACCTTGTTGAGTTGGGATTTAACTTCTTCTTCCTGCTCTTGGGTGTTTATAGGAACCTTTGGAACCATATGAGTAGAGGCCCTCTAAATCGTAAGTGGAGCTGTGGGAAGTTTGTCTCCATACACATGTAGAGGTTGCCATCAAACCTGAGGATCATATGGGGGTCCAGGGGTCTTTGATAATTATGGTAATAAGGTTCCATTCACCATTTGGCCCAATTAGTTGCTCTCTAGGTTCTTCACAGAGTCAATGCGGTGCATTTCATACTGGTGATAAGGATCAACCCCAGGTGATGGGCCACTTTTGAAGTATGTTTTGGTCTGGTCAATCAGAAAGCAATCCATAGCAGTTGGGCTGTGTGGGGAGATACGTATAGAGTTAAAATCTACAAGATGGAAGGTCAGCCTCCAGTGACATTCTGTAAGGGAACAGTCCTTCTCCACTCTGATCTGAGAGTGGGAGGTCCCATCCTACTGGCACATCTCCTGGACATAGAAGCACCACCTGTACACTGGCTTGAGAGGGATTTATAAGTAGGAGAAGTCACAGAGGATTGGTGAGAGATTTTGAGTTTGGTGAGTCCCAGAATAGTGGAGGCCCAGGACTAGGTATCTGTGATGGGTGCTTTTTAAGGTGGGAGACATGATACCAGGGGAAGAGGCCTAGAAGTTTGGCCATGATTGGGTTGGTAAGTATAACCATATGAAGTGCTGTCTAACCTCAGTAGTTGCAGTGACTGAGGATGTAATTTCCAAAGCAACATCATGTCACCCATTTGCAGTGGAAGGATGGTTGATTCAGGTGGTGGTTCAGATGAAAATGAGGCTGTGAATGGTCCAGGGCTACAGAAGTGTGTGTGCTCCTTCAACAGTTTGTGAGAGAGTGTGAGATAGGGTAAGTAAGATGCCAAAGGGGAAGAGGTGCCTGGGAAGTTTTGGTTGATTAGGAAAGGGTGCCCATAGAGCAGATAAAAGGGCTAAGGCCTTTGGGGACTCTGGGGACTGCCTGAATGCAGGTAAGGGTCAATGGAAGGAGATTGGGCCAGGAGAGTTTGATTTCAATGGTGAGTTTAGTCAAATGATCCTTGAGTGTGCCATTAGCCCTTTCAACCTCACATGAGGATTGGGGTCAGTAGGGGATGTGGAGCTTCCAGGTGACATTGAGGCTTTGAACACTAGTTGAACAACCTGAGAAGTGAAGGCAGGACAGTTATCTGACTGGATGGATGCAGAAAGTTCGAATCTCTGGATGATCTGCTGATGAGGATGGAGACTATGGAGTCTGCAGTTTTCCTGGAGGTGAAGAAGGCTTCTATCAGCCTGAAAAAGTACCAGTCAAAGTAAGTAAGTAAAGGAGCCTTTTGTGTCTAGGCATGTGGGTGAAGTCAACCTGCTAGTCTTCACGTGGCTGTTGGCCTCTATCTGGTGTGTTGGGAATTTTGGTTCGAGACCTCCTTGTGGGGATACTGTGGAGCAGCCAGAGGAAGTGAAGTGGAACAGCTACAGAATAGATCTCAATCCTGGGTGATCAAGGAGGGGTTGGAGAAAGTTCAGAAGAGGCCTGGGTTCAATATGAAGAGAGTTATGATGTCCATCAGCAAGTTGATAGCTTGCTGCTTAGGAAGGGCAATCTGGTTCCCCAGAATGATCCAGCTGTCATTCTGAAGATGGCTGCCCTGGGTTATTAGGTCTTCTTGGTCCTGTGGAGAATATTCAGGTTTTAGTATAGTGGATATGAAAAGAATGGGGGTTGTTGAGAACTTTATTGCCAAATTCCCACCCACACTACAAAGTCTGCCTTCTTGTTACTCATGTAGGTCTGAGGAATTTTGATGTCCTTAGTAGTGTATGATGGCAAGTTGGGATAGCAGCTGAAGTGCTTTCAAATGTTTGGAAATCAGGGAGGCATGGACCCCTGGTGACCCCTTTGTGGTTAGAAACCCACGCTCCTTCCAAATAGCCAGATGTGAGTGAGCAATCAAGAATGCATCTTTGGGGTCTGTGTAAATGTTAACCTGTTTGCCTTTGGGTAGAATGAGGGCCGTAGTGAGGGCAAAGAGTTTGGCTTTCTGGGAGGTTGTCCTGTCTGGAAGGCAGTTGGTTTTGCAAGAAAGCTGTGGCAACACCCTATATTTCATTGTTAAGAGGTGGAAAGGATGGTTAGGGATAGGGAGAGAGAGTAGGTGAGGATGTAAGAGCATCCCTGAGCTTGTAAAAAGAGTTAGCTATCATATTGGGGAGGCAAGGGGCCCGTGAGGCACCTCCTTCACTGCTTGGTACAGGGGTTTGGTGAAGAGTGAAAAGTAGGGACCCAGTGCCTGAAGAAGCCAGCCAGACCCAGGAAGAAGAGAATGTAATCTACCATTTTAGGTGACTGGAGGTCACTGAGGGTCTGGATTCTCTGTGTTGTGAGGCTCTTAGAGATAGGAGTAAGAAATATGCCTGAATTTGTGACTGAATTGGTGGTGAGCTGGGCCTTGGCTGGAAACACTCAATAGCCCCGAGACACCAGGAAGTGGAGCTGAGCAGTGTGTGTTTGATAGCTTTGAGGGATGGGAGAAGTTCATCTACATACTGTAGGTGTGTGCTATTCCCTACATCACCTGAAGCCAAGTCCTGATCTAGGGCTTGACCAAAGAGGTGGAGGCTGTCCTGAATCCTTGGTTAAGCCTGTCCATGCTGGCTGTTGAGTCCTAAGAGATGTAGGATCCTCCCATTTGGAGGCAAAGGGCTAGTACGAGTCAGGGTGAAGGGGAACTGTGAAGAACACATGTTTCAGTTCCAGGCTGTGAAATGAGTGGTAGATGGAGGAATGTGGGAAGGAAGAGGGTAAGGGTTAGGAACCCCTGGGCAAATGGGAACAACTGCCTCTTGATCAGGTGGAGGTCCTGGATTAAGCGGTAGGTCCCTGAATGTTAGTGTACTGGCAATATGGGGGTTTTACGGGGAGAATCTTTAGGAATGAGGAGTCCCTGAGTAAGCAATTTGTGTATAATGGGATTAAGTCCTTCTCTTTGGGTGAGATAAATAGGAAATTGAGGTCATGAAGGAAATTTAGTTTGAAGTTTCAGTTGGATAAGGACTGCCTTGTGGTGGGAGGCTATGACTGGCTTGGAGGTGTCCCCAGAATTGGAGATTGACCACATCTGGAAGCAGTGGTAGGGTTGGTAGTGTGAAGGTGTTACAAAGTGTAAGATTAGAGGTAGAAGATGAATAATAATAGTGTCCCTGGGGAGAGGTTGTGGGGTGGCTCCCAGGAGTTGAAGAACATCTCTACATAGGAGGGGAATTGGACAGAAGGGATTGACCAGGAGTGTGGAAAAGGATGTCCCTGCAGGGCACAGGCTAGGTTAGCTGTTCTGTTTGGGAAGCAGGGTTTCCCATCGTTCCCATAACCAATATCTGGGAAGGAAACAAATGCCCAACGTGGGCAGGCAAGACAGAGTAGGTAGCCCTGGGGCCACAAGGAATGTAATGAAGTTACCCACCATCTGGAGAGTGACCCTGGACTCAGTGAGGGTGATGGGATCCTCGAGTCTAGGCTCCTTTAGTCTTCTGCAAATCCTGACAGCTCGAGAGAAGGGACTGCTTGACCACTCACGTGGAGGTACTGGGGAGTGACATGCTATAGGGTAGTTGCTCATCCAGTATCCTGCTTGCTTTCAGGAGGAACACGGCTTGGAATGGGGCCATGGTTTGGACATTGATGAGCCCAGTGACCTCCACATCCACATCTGATGCAAACCCTTGGTAGAAAGGGTTGCTTGTCCCCATTTGAAGTTCTCTCTGGAGGCCACTGGGTAGCTACCAAAGCTTGGGATTGGAGCGTTACCTTTTTCTTTAAACTAGCCTGACTGGTCAGTTCAGCTGCTTCCTCTTGGACATTATATACTTTGAAGGTCATTTTTACCAGATGTCAGATAGGGGTCTGAGGGTCCTCCACAGCTTTTTTGAGCAGTTTTCTAATATCAGGGACTCACTGAGAAATGAAGCAGATTGCTAGCACTGTAGCCCCAAAGGGGGATTCAGGGCCCTGTTTAGTGTATTTGGAAAGGGCCTATGTAAGTCAATTAAGGAAAAGACTGGATTCTCATCCACATCCTGGGTAATTTTCCTCAGTTTATGAAAGTTTAACACCTTATTGGAGGAGACTGCCTGCATGCCTGCTATGAGATATTGGACCATGCAAGCACAATGGTGGCAACCCTGCTGGCCTGCCTGGTAGTTTTGATTTGGTTTGGTTGTTGGACTGCTGCTGCACCTATGGGTAGCGTTATCTCTGTTAGGTGGACTTGGTCATCATGATCTTGTGCTGCCTGCTGGATGAGGGCCCCATTCTTCTGGGGTGAGAGTGGGAGAAAGAATGACATAAACATCATGCCAGGTGAGATCATAAGCCTGAGAAAGATCTCTATATTCCTTAATGTAAGTAGAAGTGTCAGCAGAGAAAGATCTTAAGCACTTTTTGATCTGGGAAAGATCCTGGAGTGAGAATGGGATGTGGACACACACAATGCCCTCTGCACCAGCCACTTCCCAGAAAGGATAAAGGAGGGCTTGGTTGGGTGGTTGGAGGACTTGATGAGATGGGGTGTGAGTGCTAACAGGAGAGGAGAAAGATGGGGAAGAGGTGGAAGAACTTGCCAAGGAGAAGAAGTGGGTGGAGTGGTCGCTGTAAGAGGGGAAGAGATATAAGGGGAGGAGGGACCTGTAAGAGGAGAAGAGGGAAGAGAGGAGGGGTACCTTCTGGTGGAGAAGAAGGAGTGTAAGTAGGTGGGCCTGAGAGTGGCATGGTTTGTGGAGGAGGAGCTGGGGGAGAAGAAGAGGAGGCCTGAGTAGGATGGAGAGGCTTACCACATGGGGGGCTGAAAGCAGTTCCAGTTGTCTGAAAAGAAGGAAGAAGATGCAGGAGAAGTCGGGGAGAGGATTGGGACCATTTCTGGTGAGGAAAACTTAGGCAGTGGAGCAGGTAGAACAAAGGGAGAAGGAAGCATGTAAGTCCCAAAAAGATTGAATGTAAGGCAATTCTGACCATTTCTCTCTCCTGAAACAGTAATTGTCCAAATCAGTGAAGATTTGAAAGTCAAAAGTTCCCTCTGGTGGCCATTTTGGGCCATTGTCCAAGACATTACTGAGGCCAGGCCTCAGTTGAATAAAAGACCAGCCACTTATGGTATAAGTCTTGGGTAAGTCCTAATTTGGCAAAATTAAAATATAGACAGCCCAAAGGAGTTTTGGGGTCTAAGGAAGACTTGAACTTTCCCATGATTTTTCCCATGACCTAGAGGGCAAATAGGAACAGAAAGAGGTGCCCCAAATTCTGATCATGGTCACCTGTGAAATGGAGGCAGGCGGGCCAGAGGCTAGGACATCTCCTTAGCCTTTGGGGGCTCTAAATGGATGGTGGGGGGCCTAAAAGAGACTGGGAAAATTCCACAATCTACTGAGGCCCAAATGGAATGGGTGGGGGCTGATGTGAGTGCATGACTTATGGGCAGATCCCCTTTTTGGAATGTGCAATGAAAAGGCTGATGGAAATCAAGGAACTTACCACACTTCTGTGGACCCAGGTGAAGAGAAAGGAAGTAGTGCAGGAATTTCCTGGCTCATTTTAAGGAAATTGGATCAGAGGACCCTCTCCCAAATGTAATATGGGATGGTGGCCAAACAGGGATCAGACCACAAGCATCTCAATTAAGCTTATTTTGTGATCAGCTCTCAGGTGGGAGTCACTGGTACACCAAGGTAAAGGGCCAGGGAAGTTGCACTGGGGCTCTTACAGTTTTTGTACCCTGGGGTAGGGGGGGGGGGGGGAGAGGGTAGGCTCAGGGGTGGATATTTTTCCTGTGGTTGGCCAGAGACCCTGCTGGGACCCATGTTCTTCTGGGATTGGGTGGAGATCCTGGTTAGTGGCAGGCCATTGCAAGATGCCATTAGGGTTTATCTGTCGACGTGTGATTGGTTGCTTTTTGGCACAAAGGGGCTGCCTGATGCCTTGCCCCCATTCAGTCACTTCTGACCACCCAACAGTTAGGATTCAAAAAGAACCCCTCTCCAGGGAATGCCCTAAGGCCCTGTAACCTTGGGAATGGTACTGAGGCAGACAGATCCAAAGGTCCACTAAGAAGTTTGAGATGACCTGAGCACCATCAACACACTGGAGAAGGCCCTGAGCAGCACTCTGATCTGTAGAAGAAAGGATGGGAGTTCAATACGAGTGGGGGTTGGACTTTGAATAGCACTCTGTGCCTGGGAATGTCACCAAACCCCACTGAGACTCTGGGAATAGCACTGAACAAACCTGAAACACTGCAAAATGTGCTGAGAAAAATGGCCACTGAGTCCCACTGAGATCGTGAGTAAGGCCATTGCCCCACTAAGAACTTCACAAATATCCTGAACTGTGAATATCCAAGAGCCCCACTGACTGCCTGGGTAAGGCAAGGAGACTACTAAGACTGGGGAAGGCCATGAGCACCATTGGGTCACTGAAGAAGGACGGACTCCTTTTGAATGCTAAGGAAGGCCCTAAGCCACACTGAAACACGTGGAAGGCTCATTAAGAACTTGAAAATCCTGAGAATGCTGATACCGGGAAAGGCCTGAGAGCCATCCAGAGCACCATGAAGGCCCAGAAACCCAGGAAGACACTAGTGAAGGCCTCCCAGAAAACTGGGGAAGCATCTAAATCCAACTACTATCTTGTGGAGTACTCTGAGGTTATGCAAATGCTGGAGTAGACCTGAGTTCCAGTAAGACTCTTGGGAAGACCCTGGACACCAATGTGATACTAGAGAAGCCCCTGAACCTCCATAAGACTCTGAAGAAGAACCTGAGTGGCACTGTGATCCTGGGAAAGCAATGACCTCCACTGAGAACATGGGCAAGGCCCTGGCATCCACTGAGAACCTAGCAACATGTTAAATCAGTGAGTCTTAGAAAATATTCTGAGCCTCATTTCAACAATGGAAATACCACTGAGTCCCACTGAGAACTTGAGAAAGTCCATGAGGCCAACTGAGATCCTGGGGAAAAACTGGGGAATGACCTTACCCCACTGAATCCCAGGAAAACCATGTTCTGAGGGAAACAATGAGACCACTAAGATTCTGAAGAAGGGCCTTATACAGGACTGTGATCCTGAGGAAAACCTTAGCTTTATGATAACCTTGGGAAGGATCTGAGTGCCACAGTAAAACCTAGAAAGGCTTTAAATAACGACATGACCTGCAAGAGCCTTGAGACCCAATGAGAGACTGGAAAGGACTATGAATCTCATTAAGACCGCACTGAATGGGCTGAACCACAAGGACTCTACTAAGGTCTTTAGCTTCTCAGAAATAGTTCAGAAAGATCTGATATCCACAAAAATTATGTGGACTGCTCCAAACATCACTGAAATTCTGGGAATGACAATGTGTACTGAGTCCCTGGGCAAGGCAATGAGCCCCAGTGAGATCCCAGGAAGATCCTGTATACTACTGTGACATTGGGAATGTATGTAATCTTCACGATTTTCAGGAATGGAAATGACAATAATAAGACTCTTGGAAAGACTCTGCATATGACGGTGACCCTGGGGAAGACCCTGAGCTTCACTAAGACTCTGCACAAGGCCCTGAACACCATTTGTACTCCACTGGAGACCATCAACACCACTTAGATTCTCCTGAAGGCCTTTAGTGTAACAGAAACACTGAGGGTGTCTGAGCCCCAATAAAATTATGTGGACAATTCCAAATGACTGAAGTTCTAGGGAAGGTCATGAGGTCACAGAGGGTTTGAGGAAGGCATTCAGCCCTATTGAAATCCTGGTGTAGGACAGAACTGCATTAAGAATCTGAGGACAATCAAGAGCACCACTGTGACTCTGAGATAGGTGCTGAGCTCCACTGAGAACCTGTGTAAGCACCTCCAATTCACTGAGACCCTCATGAAGGCCCTGACTTCATTGGGCTGTGTGTGGGGACACTCAGAACCTCACTGACAATCTGAGAATGAACAGCACTGAACCTCACTCAGGCATTGGGAATGGCACTGAGCCCCACTGAGACTTTGTAAGAGGCCCTAAGACACAGTGAGAGGCTGAGAATGGCCCAAGTTCCCCTGAAGGAATGGGGAAGGAAATGAACCTCAATGAGACTCCAGAGAATGTCCTGAGCCCCACTGTGACCCTGGAATTGCTGTTAGTGGTACTAGGAACCTGGATAAGGTCCTGAAATTCACTGGAACCCTGGTGATGGCCCTGAACCCAGTGTGTCCTTGGGAAGTTTCTGGGCCACATGGAAACTCTGGAAATATAGTTAGCACCACACAGACACTGCAAAAGGCCATGAGAATAGCTGACATGGAGGTAAGTCTGTGAGTCCTGCTGAGAACCTGTTGGAAGACTGTGTCCCACTGAGAATTTAGGGGATGTCCTCCCATACAACCCTAGCAAAAACTGCATGTCCTACTGAGTGCCTGGGGCAGGTAAGCAGACCACTATTGCCTCTGGAAGAACAAACTCTGACTGTGAGACTGGAGAAGGCTGTGAAACCTATTGAAACTCTGGGCAAGGCCCTGATCACCATTTTTGACTGGGAAAGGCCATGTGTCCCATTGAAAAGCACCAAGACACAATGATATAGTGGGAAATTCCTGAATCTCATTCAGATCCCAGTGAAGTTCCTGACCCCCTGAGATACTTTTAAAAGACTTTGGATCCCACAGACACTGGAAAATTATCCAATCCCTGATAAAGTACTATGGATAGCCCTGAGCCACACTCAAATGTGAGGAAAAATCCTGAGACTTAATGATATTCAGAGGAAGACACTGAGTCCAAAGACCTTGGAAAAGCCATGAGTTCCATTGATGACCTGGAAAATCCCTGAGAAAAAATGCAACCCTGGGGAAGGTCTGCATCTCCATTATACCCTGCAGAGGTCCTGAACCCCACTGACAAAATAGCAAAGCCTTTAGCTTCAAATAAATATGCGGGAAATATCTTAGCCCCATACAACTGTGCATACTCCAAGACTCATTGACATTCTGTGGAAGGTCCTGTAATACTAAGGGAAAAGTTATGATTCTCATAAACCCGTAGGGTATGGCCAACACCTATGATTTGTTAAAGAAAGTGATGAACCAGAATGAAATACTAGGGAAAACCCTGAGCTACACTAAGAAACTTGGAATATCTTGAGTTCCATTAGCTTTGTGCAGAAGGCCCTGGGCACCTCTGTGACAATGGGAATGGCCCTAAGTCTCAATGACACACTGGGCAAGTCACTGAGCCCCTTTGAGACTGTACAGTATGCCCAAAGTTTTGCTAAGACTGTGAAAGATACCCTGAGCACCAGTTGACCCCTTGTAAATACTCCCAGCTCCACTGAGTGCCTGGGAAGACAGTGAGACAATGTAGACTCTGTGGAAATTTTTTGAACCTCATTCTGAAGGCCCTTGTTCAATACCAGTCAATAATAAGACTCTGGATGTGATAAATAGAAAGTCTAATGGTCCATTTTAAGAATATATCATTTGGTCTTATTAGGGATGTGAGCCCCAATTGTAGCCAGGTGAAGTGGAACACTCCTATACTCCCAGCTGCTCAGGAAACTGAGGCTGCAGGATTGCGAGTGCAAAACCAGCCTCAGCAATGTGCAAGGCCCTCTGTGACTTCATGAGATCCTGCTTCAAAATAAATTATAAAAAGGGGAGAGGATGTTGTCAGTAGATATGTGGCCCTAAGTTCAATCCCCAGCACCAGAAAAAAAAAAAAAAAAATTCAATTGATTTCTCTCTCAAAGAAAACCCAGTTGTACCCATTTTTATGATAACATTTGAATTTGCCTGCCACAATTCTAAAATTAGCTAATGTTGTAGATTTTACAACTAATCTTCTTATCAGAGCAGGTGGGAGCATGCATTAAAGTTAAATCATCCTGTCTGCTCACCCAAGCATACTTGATAGCCGGATTCTGTAGCATGCCCTTCTGGCAGAAGGAAAGTTGACCTTCTACATCCAGACCCTAGTGCAGGTTTGATTTTTTTTTTTTTTTGGTATTTCTAACAATTTTTGCACCAGATCCAGGGTTTCATAAAATAACTCAGGGTTGTTAGGATGCCCCACGTTCGAGCAGAAACCTTCTACTTCCTTGTTCCATGGCTGCAGAGCATGGGAGAAATCTATGATCACTGAGGTTGACCATGGACCCAAAATAGAAAGTGGATTGGCACCACAGCAAGGGGGAACAAGCAAGCACAGTGGCAACCAGGTATCTCCAGGCACAGATCCAGGGAGGGAACTCTATTGTCCAGCTTTAGAAACAAGTACCACCTTGATGGTTGGGACATCCCAGATGTGGTATGAGTGTGACTGAGATGAGAGTTCAACAAACTTCCCAGAAGAGTGGGGTCATTGAGGCTCTATTCAGAAACACAAGCCAACACCCAGGAAAGCAGGAGGGGTGTGTGCAATAAATCCCCAGTAAGGAGGACTGAGCGCACAGGGGGCCATGCTGTGCAAGAATACTCAATGAGGAGGGGTTCAGGACAGGGGGAAGCTTAATTCCAGGAATGGGGAATGAAAATTCTAGGCCTAGGATGGGGAAGAACAATATAAGATGTCCTATATATAAATCTTTTTTTCCTTTGAAGAGCCAGGAAAAATACCAGTGTTGGTGGTGAGAGTAAATCTGCCCCTGTGGAGGACATGTAGCCACCTGCACCTTTATTTTTGGTGTCCACCATGGCTGGCACACTCTATTCCTAATATTTCCAAGTGCACAGGCCCTTTCATGTCATGGTCATCCTGTAAAAATATTCAACAGGCTTTATTTTAACCCATGTGTTGTATGCTGTGTCTATGTACATTCTTGTCTGTATTATGTGCATGTCATCAAAAATGACTGATAGATTGATAAGTACTCATACATGTCATGATTGAATACAAATGAATTTCAATTCACATGATTTAAATAAAACTTTAACTAAAAGGGTCAATCTCAATTGGTAAGAACAAAGGTGTTATTTATACTACTAAACCACACATTTTTCCAGGTGGCTGGCCAGAGTGTTGTTTCCTATAAAATGTTTAAAGCGAAATGGCCATGCTTAAAGATTTTTTTTGGCAGTAATAACTGACTTAAAGGTAATTAGACTTGTCTCATACCTTGTTTTCCAGAGGTATCCTAAGTTACAAATGAGCAAATGAGTTTTTACACAAGTGGGATTAATCTTCATAAATGTGTTTGTTAGAGGAGACATCTGATTATTTGAAGTGTTAAAATGCTAATACATTGACTAAATATAAATTCAAGTACTCTTGGCTTCTTGAATTCCATTAGGTAAAATGCTGTGTGTGGCTTTGCAGCTAATTCAGAAACCAACGAGGAATGATGTGGGTTGGAGAAAAGATAGACAGACACACAGAGAGTGAAAAAACTGGGGCCAGAGGGAGACTTACTTTCTGATGGAAGATGAATGACTCAGAACAAAGTCACCATGTTTATTATATAGGTTTTGTCATCAAAAAGTTATTTGTGAGAAAGATTCAGCAAAGCAGACAGACCTGAAGATCACAGTGAAACTTGGGAGACATTGAGGTTATCTTGTTATGCCCAGAACTCTCTATTCCTAGGACTTGGTGCCTGAGCTCAAGGCCCCAACTGATGAACCTTGGTGCCTTTGCACAGAGCCTTGTTTGGCTGATTGTCACCATAGCAACTGGGCAATATTGCCCTGCACTTCTGCACAGGAAGTTCCCAGCACAAAGACAGAGATGAGACTATCAGAAGACATGGTTCAAGTCACCACTGTTCACAGTAACATATATTTGGGTCTACTAAATGTGTGTTTTAAATTAGTTTATTTTAAAAAAGGAATTAAGATTGTGCATTTCTGGGTCCTAACTAAGAACAAGATTACATGGTATAAAATTCTAATAGCTGTAAGTTTGTATGCATACAAAAAAGTTTCAGCTGTGTTTTAGTTAAAGTACTGTAAAAGATTCAAGTATTACATCTTATTAAAAAGGAGTAAGACTTGTGTGAATGAGGGAAGAAGGAACTCTTGTAATGCAAGGGACAACCTAACAGAAGTTTTATGGTTTCTGGATGAAGGCATTGATCAGAGACTGTTCTGAACAGATATCCAAAAGCTTTGGGGTTAAGGTTAAAATCTATGTAGTAAAGGCATCGGGAGGGTACCAAGGTTATTGCTTCACCCATGCTTTTCTAATTGACTATGTCCTGTTAGTTCTTCATTGGAATTTTTCAGTAACCTCCATGTGGTTCCATCCCCAAATCCATCTGCACCCCTCTACCTCTCTGGGACAAGGGTGTTGGCTGGAGTGTTTAACATCATAGGGTTGGCCTTTACATTAAAAAATAAAACCTTAATTGGCCCATTTTCTGATTGCCAGAATTTTAATTGTCCTATCTTATCCAAGTTGTGAAAACTGCCAGTTATAAAGAACATGGCAATGGATACCAGCACTATTACATTATAATCTGGGGGAAACATTAATGCCCCCATTTTATTTTTTGTGTGCCACATTGTCTAACCCACCATCTCTTTCTGTGACAATCTTTGTTATGTAAATTAAATGTACAGATGACATTCTCATCCAAAGAGTAACAACTTCATTGGAAATTGTCTCCCAGGAAAAGAAAACAAAGCCTGCTCTGCTAGGGGTGTCCTAGGAGTTAATAAGGTCATTTGGGCAAAAGGAATTTTGAGAAAAGGATCAAGTTATCTTTTTAAATATTATTTTTATATGTCAAGGAACCTTTACTTTATTTATTTATACGTGGTGCTGAGAATTGAACCGAGTGCCTAACACATGCCAAGGAGGTCTGGACCACTGAATCACAAACCTAGTCCCTGATCAAGTTACCTTAACCAAGATTTTGTTCAATCAAGAAATAACTTGTCACAGAAAGTATAGACATATCCACCTTAAGAAAGAGAGGTATTAATGGGGACCCATTATTTTTTGGATGACTCTTTAAAACATGTACTGAATCCATTTAGGGGAGCACTTTACCAAGTTAGTGTTCTCCAAACCAAAGTTGTCTGTAGTGGTAATGGCCTTCAGATTTGTATGAAAAAGCAAATTAAATTGGAGATTTATTTAAGTCATTTCATGTTCTGGTAACCTGTTTTTTCATAAGATAGGCATGAACTTTTGTGTGAATTTTTACACTAGGGTGGAAATTTAAATGTATGTTAAAAAATAATGAGAGTCTGATTCCTTTAAAAGCTGACATGGTGAAATAGGGAAGCATTTGGCCACCTTTTCTACAGAGTAAGTTAGGACTTCTCAGTTTATTGATTATTTTTCAGATGAAATGTTGCATTGTGTTATTTGTCAAGAGCTCTGCCTTATTGAGATAAGGCTCAGCCTCTCACCCTGTGTTAGACTGACTACAGAGAAAGTTAGACTTCCACTCATTTAAAATTATATTTAGTAGAGAGATTTTTGTCTAAAAGATTACTGTAATCCCACTGGGCCTTGTGGCATATACCTGTATTCCCAGCAGAATGAGAGGCTCAGGCAGGAAGATCTTGAGATTCAAAACTAGCCTCAGCAACTTAGTGAGGCTGTAAGACACTCAGTGAGATGCTGATTCTAAATAAAATACATAAAATGGCTGGGGATGTGGCTCAGTAGTTTATAATCCCGGGGTTTGATCATCTGCACAAAAGAAATTACTATGATCCCCAAATTAACAAGGAATATCATACAAAACTAAGTAAAGATTTGGGTAAATTATAAAAGGCATGTCAGCTTGTAGGAGAGTTTTGAAAGAAATTATAATTTGTAAAGGGAGTCATATATGATTGAGTTGATAAATTCATGTGTTTCTGAGGAGGCAAAATGGACTCCAAGATATACCAGTGTAATATTCATATTCTGCTTCTTGGTTTTAAGCTATTATGCAAACTGAACACATTTTTGGTCTTTTAAATTTCATTTTGTATTTTCCACATAGAACTTTATAAATTTTTCATGTTATTGTTTTGAAGATGTACTCCTTGTAACAGTACAACCTGAGTTAATTTGAGATAATCAGCCATCACATACAGCACAGAATAGGATATAAGATTCACTTCCAGTACTAATATAAAACCCCAATTCAATGGAAGGAGTAAGAATAAGATTATATACATTAAATTTACTGATAAAACTGAGTTGCTGGATGTTTAAACCCAAAACTTGGAAACTAAAGGCAAGGAAGTGAAAGTGCCAAGGAAAAGTGACCAATATTTTGGCGCTTGCCCTCTAAGGTCAGCTAGGACCCAGGAACACTGGGACTTCTCTAAGGCCTTTGCAATTCTGGGTCTCATGGCCTCCCAATCAGGGCCATCAAGAGCAGGAAGACAACCAGTGCACAGTCTGCAAAGAGGAGGATCTCTGGAGAAGGAAATATCTCTAATGCTTCCAAGGGAAGTCAAATATGGTCAGCAAGACCCTGGTCCATCCTGGCAGATGGGGACAACTGCTACAAGAGTAGCTAAATGAGCCAAAAGCCTAACACATGTTCCTATGAATGATCCATGAAAAATTTCAGCTGACTCTAACAGTACATAGGAACAAGTCAATTTTTTCAACTTGTTCTTAAACACCTGATAGAAGAATGGAACGAGTACAGGCATACATGGACATTGAAAATAAATCACAATGGTTCTTTTCATGTAACTAGAGGAGAACATTAGGGTCAGTGCTCCCAAAAGTAATTAAAACTGAGAAGTTCTATAGGAAGAGATTTGCTGCCTGATACAAAAGTTTGTTCTGATTCAGTTAGAGATAATCTGTGCTTTTCTTTTTCATCATGATCAAATGAATTGTTGCTCAGACTCCACTTCAAGAGGTTGCCATTCATCACTTCCAGCCTGGAGATTTGATTTTAATGAAGACCTTGAAAACACATAACCTTCAACTTGGCTGGATAGGACCAGAACAACTGCTAATAATGACTAGAATGGCTACAGGGATGACTAAAAGTGGAACTCATTATGGTGGATGATTTCCACATTTGAAATTTAATATATGTTGAATGGATGACAGCACTGATGGGTTCTTGAGAAAAATGAAAATGAAATTAAATGTTTAAAAGCAAAAAAGGGGATTTGTGAGAAATGGAAAGTCTGGTGTTCCATCTTCAAAATATACCATTTAGCCTTAATTGAGATGTAAGAGAAAATTGAGTCATTTTATTTATAGCCTTCCCCATTCTTTGTCCCAAATTAAAGTTAACCATTCACATAGATTGTAACCCTGAACTCCTCCAGTCAGGCCAGGGGTACTGCCACAATAGGAATAAAGGAGGTAGACTGCATGCCCAAGTGTGTTTCCTAGCCATGTTTTACAGAATGACTTTCTGGCAGAAGTAAAGCTTCCCTTGCTCACTCACTTCCAAGCACATGTTTGATTTCTTGAGGAACCTCAATATTTTCACACCTTGAGGTCCACTGAAATAGTAGGATAGTCACAAGCCTCGCTAAGATACTTGGGAAAGCCCTGAGGAATACTATGGTACTAGGGAAGGTCCTGACCAACAATCATACCTGCGGAAGATCCTGGGCACAACTGTGATCATGAGTGTGACTCTGAACTCCATGAAAAACCTGGGAAAGACCCTGGGATTCACTGAGAACCTCATGAAGACTGTGAAACCCAGTGTATTCTTCGGAAGATTTGGACCCTCACTGAGATGCTAGAAATACCACTGAACCTCACCTAGATTGGGAATAGCACTGAGCCTTAATGAGATGTTGAACAAAGTCCTGTGTTCTACTGAACCCATAAGCAAGATGATGGAGCCCTACTGACCCCTGTGGAAAAACCTAAGTTCCACTGTATCCTTGGGAATGGTCCTAGCTCTGCTTAAATCCTGGCAAGGCTATGAGACCACTACAGCTCCTGGAAATGTTCTACATACAACTATGAAACTGCGGTAGTGTCTTAGCCTCATTAAGACCCTGTAGAAGATCTTGAACACCACTGAGAAAACAGTGAAACATTGAACCCCTCTTAGATTCTTGTGAAGGCCTTAGACTCTTCAAAACACAAGGGGAATTATCTGAGCCCAAAAATGATCATGTGAACATTCCTAAGTGAAACTAAAATTCCTGGGAAGACCCAGAGTGCCAGTGAAACTATGAAAATGTCCTGAGTTCTGCTTAGATGCTAGAGTAGGCCCTGAGTCCCACTGACATGGGGATAGGGCCTGAACCCCTCTGGAACCCAGCACAAAGCTCCAAGTGTCACGTAGATTCTGGAGAAGGCCATAAGCACAACTCTGACTTTGGAAATGGCACTGAGTTTTATTGAGACCCTGGGAAATGCTCTTAGATTCACTGAGACCCTAGCAAAGAACTCAGTCATGTGTGCACTTGGGGAAGAATCTGAGCCCCAGTGAGACTCTGAGAAGAGCACTGAGCATGACTGAGACACTACAAAGGTCCTGAGAATAACAGACCCTGGTAAAGACCAGGAGTCCATCTGAGATACTGGCCAAGATATGTGGTCCATTAAGAACCTAGGAAACATCCTGAACCACGGTGAGAGGCTGGGAATATTCAAGAAGATCACCCTGTGCCTGGTGAAGGGAATGAGATCACTAAGAATATGCAGGACACCCTTAACATGACTGTGAAATTGTAAAAGGCCAGACAAGTCTTGGACAAGGCCCTGCAATCCACTGAATCACTATGAAAATCAATGAGCCTCATTAGAGACTGGGAAAAGTCCAGAAATCCAATGACGTAAGAGGAACAACCCTGAATCCCATAGAGACACCAGTGAGAGCCCTGAACTCTACTGAGATACTTTAGAAGGCCTTTAGATCGCACAAACTCTGGGAAAGTACTGGAACTCCACTGAAGGACTATAAAGATCCCTGAGCTCCACATAAGTACTGGAGAAGGTCCTTTGAAGTCCTGCTACCTTGTGGAAGGCACTGAACCCACTGAAGCCCTTGGAAAAGTCATGAGCCCCTTTTATGTGCAGGACATGACCTGAGACACAATGCAATACTGTGAAAGGGCCCCTTGGAACCTACTGAGAAATTAGTGAAAACCATTAACCTCAAAGAAATACTGGTAAAGAATCTAAATCCCCTATGAATCTATGGACACCTCAATGTTCTACTGAAATTCTGAAGAAGGACCTTAGACCTGACAACTCAGTTGAGTGCCCTGAGCTATTTTAAGCCATCAGAGAAGGTGCTGATCCAGACTGAGACCCTGGAGAAAGTCCTGTTGTACATGTAGAAACTTGGGATGGCTCTGAGTACCACTGACTTGGTACAAGGCCCTAAGCTTGGACTGAGACTTGACAAAGGGCCCTAATCACCACAAATACTCTAGGTAAAAATATGAGTCCCACTGAGAATCTTTGGACAACTCTGAGTCTCACTGAGACTGTGGGAAGACTGTAAGCCCCATTGAAACCGTGGAGAATGTTGTGAGCCACTGAGTCCTTGGGAAGGCCATGAATGCAGTGGGATTGTGGGGATGGGGCCAACGCCCACTGAAACTCTAGGAAAGGTCTGTGAGACAGCCACAAAATCCAGGATGCCCACAGAGATAGCCCACTGAGTTCCTAGTGTAGATTGAGCTCCACTGAGACCTTGTCAAAGGCTCTGAAAACTACTTTGACCCTGGGGAAAGCTCTAGTCCTTCTGAGACATTGTTGAAGCCCCTGAGCAACACTACCACTCTGAGGTTATGCACTGAGCCCCACTGAGAACCTTGTCAAAACCTGAAATTCCCTGAGATTTTGGTAAAATCTCTGATCCTTCTGGATTTCTGGGGAACACTGTGATGTCCCTGAGAACCTAGGTAATTTGGGAGCCCCTCGGAGAATTCCGAAAGAATCCAAGTCCCCTGGAGAACCTGGGAAAGAGGGTGGACACAACTCTGGCAAACATGAACTGTACTGGGAGCCTGGGCAAGAGCCAGAACCTCATTGAGACACTTGGGAATCATGTGAGTTCCACTGAGAACCTGAGGAAGGCCCTCAGCCCCATTAAGAACCTCAGGTAGTCTGAGGCTCAGTGAGACCCTGGGGAAGGCCCTGAGTTTCACTAAGACTCTGAGGAAGGCCCTGAATCCATTTGGTTGGGGAAGTTCTTAAGCTCTATTGAGACTCTGGACATGTTCTTGAGCCCCACACAGAATGTGTGAAAATGTATATGTTCCACCAAACTCTGGATATACCACTGAGCCCCAGTGAGATGCTAGTGAAGGTCCTGATACATGTTATAAACCTACAAAATTCATAAGACACAGCAAGCTTTGGTAAGTCTGTGAGCCTCAATGAGACTTTGGGAAAGATAGTAAGTTCCACTGAGATGCTGGGAAACACCCTGAGCCTCAATGAGACCCCAGAGATTGTACTGAGCTCTATTGAATCTCTGGTTAAAGTCCCAATTTCCACTGAGACTGGAGATACGCATTGAAAAACTGGAGAATGTCCTGTACTGCACATGAGCCCCACTGAGGGTCTGGGGAAGTCAATGAGATCAGTACAATTCTGGCAAAAACCTTGAACACCATGTTCACCCTTGGGAAGCCTCAGATCCCTCAGAGAACCTAGGGAAGGCTCTGAGCCATAGTAACACACTGGGAAGACCCTAAGCCGCTCTGACGATCTGGGCAAAGACTTGCAGTGAGACTTGGGCAAAATATCTCATCCCTGTTGATCCTCTTGGAAGTCCCTGCTCCCTACTAAGATTGCAGACATTTCCCTGAGCCCCAAAGAGAATATTTGAAAAAATTTCAGCCCCACTAAAACTCTGGAAAAGGCTCTGAACCCAGTTAGACCTTGGGAAGACACCAGTGCCCCAAGGCAACACTGGGAAGCCTGAGACTCAAGGGCTCTCAGCACAATGAGAAAATTATGTAGCCCCTGATCCTCAGTGATAATCTGGGGAATTCCTTGAGCCTCCATTGAGCCCCTGGACTTCTACTGATTCCCACTGAGAACATCTACACCTCAATAAAACTATATATATAGCACTGAGCCCAGTGAGACACTAGGAAGGTCCTGACACCCAGAAATATTATGAGACCTGCACTTGGGGAAGTCTATGAACCTCACTGAGACTCTGGAAAAGACCCTGAACTCTAATGAAACCCTGAGAAAAAAACTTGAGTCAGAAAGTGACCCTTGTAAAGGCCCAAAGACTCACTAAGGATTGGGAAAGATTTGTAGAAAAAATAAGACCTTGTTGAATGCTCTGAGCCCCTCAGAGACCCTGGTGAAGTCCCTGATTTTCAGAGATATATGGGGTAAATTTAGTTCCAATGAGATCCAACATCCTTATGAATGTGTATGAGCCTGAGGAAAGCACTATGCATGAGTGTGATCATGTGGAAGGTGCTATGCAACTGTGATCATGTGGAAGGCCCCAGTGCAGTACTATTACCCTGGGGAAGGAGCCTATGCATTAACTTGACACAGGAGAAGGGCCTAATGGCTGACCCTGACTGGGGAAGGGTCAATACATGACTGTGACCCTGGGGAATTCCCTAAGCAGTTCTTCAACCCTGGAAAATGCTGTATGTATGACTGACCGTGGGGAAGGTCTCTATTCATGACTGTACCACAGAAAGTTTTCTATGCATAACTTTCCTCTTCAGAAAGACCCTATGCATGACTGTGACAATGAGGAAGGGCCTATTAATGACTGTGACCATGGGGAAGAGCCCTATGCAGGACTGTGAACCTGAGAAAGGATCTATCCATGACTGTGACTGCAGAAGAGCCCTATGAATGACTGCAACCATTGGGAAATGCTTATTGATGACTGTGACCATGGGGAAGGACCTGTGCATGACGCTTACCCTGAGGAAGGGCATATGCATGACTGTGACCCTGCTAGAAGGACTATGACTGTGACCCTGGATAAGGTCCCTATGCATGACTATGACCCTGCGGAAGGCTCTATTTAAGACTGTGAGCATGGGGCAGGGCCTATGCATGACTCTGACACTGGGAAATAGTCTATACATGACTGTGAGCTTGGAAGGCCCATATGCATGACTTTGACACTGAGGAAAATCTGATGCATTACTGAGAAACTGGGGAGGAGTCCTAAGCATGACTGCGACCCTGTTGAAGGATGTATACATGTCTCTGACACTACCGAATGGTCCTATGCGTGACTTTGACCTGGGGAAGGGCTCTGTATGACTGTGACTTGTGAAAGGGCCTATCCCTGACTGTGTCTTAGCAGAAGGGCAATACGAATGACTGTGACCCTGAGGAAGCATCTATGCATGACTGTGACCATGGGAAGGGACTATGATTGTGACCATGGGAAGGGACTATGACTGTGACCCTGGAGAAGGTCCCTATGCATGACTCTTACCCTGGGGATGGGCCTAATGCATGACTGTGTCCCTGAGGAAGGGCCCTATTCCTGGCTCTGAGCCTGGGGAAGAGCCTATGCATGCGTGTGATGCTGGGGAAGGCCCTAAGTAGGGCTGTGACCCTGGAAAATGCTGTAGGCATGACTGTGACCATGGAAAGGGGCCTGAGCATGACTGTGACCCTGGGGAAGGGCTATGCATGACTATGACTCTGCAGAAGGCCCTGTGCATAACTGTGTCCCTGAAAAATCTCCTATGCATTTCTGTGACCTTGAGGAAGCATTATGCATGATGGTGACCCTGAGGAAGGGCCAATGCATGAATGTGACCCTGAGGAAGGAACAATGACTGTGACCCTGGAGAAGGTTCCTTTGCATGACTGTTACCTTGGGCAAGTGCTCTATGCATGAGTGTGACCTTAGGTAGGGCCTATGCATGACTGTGACAATGGGGAAGGGCCTATACAGGACTGATGAGGTGGAAAGCCCCCATGCATGACTCTGACCCTGAAGAAGGGCCCTATTCATGACTGTGATGCTGAGAAAGGGCCTATGCAGGACTGAGACACTGGGGAAGGGTGCATGACAGTGACCCAGAGGAAGGGCTCTATGGATGACTGTGACTCAGAAGAAGGATCCTATTCATGACTGTGTTGCTAATTAAGCATCTATGAATGCCTGTGACCCAGGAGACGTGCCCTATGCATGAGGGAGACCTGAGGTAGGGAATATGCATGACTGTGACAATGGGGAAGGGTCCTTTGAATGAGTGTAAGCCTGGGGAAGGGCCTATCCATTACTGTCTCTCTGTGGAATGGTCCTATGAATGACTGTGACTCTGATAATCAGCATATGCATAAGTGTGACCCTGAGGAATTGCCCTATGCATGTTTCTGACATGAGGCAGGGAATATGCATGACAGTGACACTGGGGAAGTGTCTACGCATGACTGTGACCCTGAGGAAAGGCTGATGCATGACTGTGACCATGGGGAAGGGCCTTTTCATCACCGTGACCCTTCAAAACATCCCTAGGAATGAGAGTGAGTGTGAGGAGAAACCTATGCATTCCTCTATACTGTGACCACGTGGACAGGCCTATGCATGACTGTGCCCCTGGGGAAGGCCATAAGCATGACTGTGACCCAGGAGAATGCAATCTGTATGAACATGACCCTGTGGAAGGGCCTTTGCATGATTGTGACCTTGTGGAAAGACCCCAAGCATGACTGTGATCCTGGGGAAGGGCTTATTCAGACTGTGACCATGGGGAAGGGCCCTATGCATGACTGCAACACTGAACAAAAGTTTGTACATGACTGTGACTCTTGGGAATGTCCTATGCATGACTGTGACCCTGAGGAAGGGGCCTATGCATGACTATCACCATGACGAAGGGCTGTAAGCATGACTGACCCTGAGGAAGGGCCCTATTCATGACTGTCATGCATGACTGTCATGCATGCATTCCTATGTATGACTGTAAGCCTGAGCTGGGCCTAATCATCATTGTCACCTGTGGAAGGGCCCAATGAATGACTGTGACCCCAATGAAGGGCCCTATTCATGTCTGTGATGCTGAGGAAGGGCCTATGCATGACTTGACCTTGGAGAAGAACCCTATGCATGACTGCATCCCTGAAGAAGGGCCTATGCATGACTGTGATCTGGGGAAGGGACTGTGCATGACTCTGACCATGTGAAAGGTCCCTATGCATGACCATTACCCTGGGGAAGGGGTCTATGCATTATTATAACACTGGGAAAGGGCTGAATTCCTAACCCTGACTTGGGAAGAGCCTATGCATGACTGTGACACTGAGGAAGAGCTGATGCTTGACTGTGACCATGGGGAAGGGCCTATGCATGAATGTCAAACTTTGGATGTGCCCTATGAATAACTGTGAACCTGAGGAATGGCCTATGTATGACTGAGACTCTGGGGAAGTGCCCTATGCATGACTGTGAACTGAGATGGGGAATAAGCATGACTGTGACCATTGAAAGGGCCTATAAATGACTCTGACCCTGATGATAGGCCTATGCATGACTGTGACCTTGGAGAAGGGCCCTATGCATCACTGTGATCCTGAGGAAGGACCCTGTGCATGACTGTAAGCCTGGGGAAGGGCATATCCATTTCTGTCACCCTTGTGGAAGGGCCCTATGTATGAATGTGATGCTGAGGAATGGCCCTATGAATGACCGTGCATGCGGATGGGCCTATCCATGACTGTGACCCTGCAGAACATCCCTATGAATGATGGTGAGCCTGAGGAAAATCCTGTGTATGACTTTGACCATGTGAAAGGGCCTATGCATGACTGTGATCCTGGAAAATGTTCCTATGCGTGACTGTTACCCTGGGAAAGGGCCTATGCATTACTGTGACCCAGGGGAAAAGCTTATGCATGACTGTGACATGGGGAAGGGCCCCTATGCATGGCTGAATCCCCGAGGAAATGGGTATACATTACTGTGACACTGGGGAAAGGTCCATGCATGACTATGACCATAGGAAATGGACTATGCATGAATCTGACCATGGGAAGTGTCCTATGCATAACTGTGATGCTGAGCAAGGGCCTGTTCATGACTGTGACCCTGTGGAAAGGCCTAACCATGACTGTGACCCTGCAGAAGGGCCCTATGAATTACTGTGATTCTGAGGAAGGGACTATGACTGTGATCCTGGAGAAGATTCCTATGCATGACTGTTACCCCTGGGAATGGCCCTATGCATGACTGTGACCCTGGGGAAAGGCCCTATGCATGACTCTGAGCCTAGGGAATAACATATTCATGTCTCTGACCCTGCGGTACCCGTAAGCAGGACTTTGACCCTGGTTAAGGGTTGTATGCATTTCTGTCACCCTGTGCAAAGATCCTATGGAAGACTGTCACCATGGGGAAGGGTTATGCATTACTATGACCATGCAGAATGGCCCTGTGCATGACTGTGACCCTGAGGAAGGGCCTATGCAAGACTGTGACCCTGTGGAAGGGTGCTATGCATGATCCAGAACCTGGGAATGAGTCTATGCATGACGGTGAGCTTGAGAAAAGACCTATGCATAACTGTGACACTAGGGAATGTCCTATGCATAACTGTGACCATGTGGAAGGGACTGTGCATGACTATGACTGTGGGGAATGCTCTATGTAAGACTGTGACCATGGAGAAGGGGCTACACATGACTGTGAACCTGGGGAATGGTCTATGCATGACTCTGACCTTGCAGAAGGGCCCTATGCATGACTGTGACCCTGAGGAAAGGCCTATGAATGACTGTGACCATGGGGAAGGGCTTATGCATGACTGTGAGCATGGGGTAGGGTTCTGTGCATGAGTGTGACATTGGGGATGGCCCTATGCATTACTATGACAATGGGGGAAGGGCCTATGTATGACTGTGACCCTGAGAAAAGGTCAATGACTGTGACCCTGAAGAAGATCCCTATGCATAATTCTTACCCTTGGGTAGGGCCCTATGCATGACTGTAACCCTGTGGAAGGGCCCTATGCATGATCCTGAGCCTGGGGATGAGCCTATGCATGATGGTGACCCTAGGAAGGCCCTAAGCAGGACTGTGACCCTGGGGAAGGCTGTATGCATGACTGTTTCATCTATGGGGAAGTGCCCTATGCATGACTGTGCCCCAGAAGGAGTCTATACATGACTGTGACCCTGTGGGTGGGCCCTATGCATCATTGTGACCCTGGCAATGGACCCTATGCATGACTGTGACTATGGGGAATGGCCTGTGCATAACTGTGACAATAGGGAAGGCTTTATTCATGCTTGTGACCCTTGGGAAGGGCCTATGACTGACTCTGATCCTGAGAAAAGTCCATAGGCATGACTGTGACACTGGGGAAGAGCCTTATTGATGACTGAGACCATGCTGAAGAGTCTCATGCATGAGTGTGACCTGGGGAAGTGTCCTATTTATGACTGTGGTCTTGAGTAATGGCCTATGCATGATGGTGACCATAGGGAAGGACCATTTGGGATGGCCATATGCATATCTGTGACCCTGTGGAAGGAACCTATGCAAGACTGTGAGCATGGGGAAGGGCCTATGCATAACGGTGTTACTGGGAAGGCACTATGCAAGACTGCGACCTTGCAGAATGTCCCTTTGAAAGATTGTGGCCCTACAGAAAAGTCCTATGCATGACTGTGAATCTGAGGAAGGGCCTGAACATGACTGTGACCATGAGAAATGCCTATGCCTGATTGTGACACTGGAGAAGTTTGTATGCATGACTTTGACTTGGGGACTAACCTATGCATGACTGTGACCATGGAAACATGCCTGTGCATGACTGTGACCTGCCGAAGGGCCCTATACATGACTGTGACCATGGAGAAGGGCCTATTCATGACTGTGCTAATGGAGATATCTGTGTGTATGACTGTGATCCTGGGGAAGCGCCTATGCATGACTATGACCTGGGGAATGGTCTATACATGACCGTGACATGGGGAAGGTTATGATGCTTGATGATGACCCTGGGGAAGGTCCCTATGCATGACAGTGTCCATGGGAATGTGCGTATGCATGACTATGACCCTATTGAAGGGCCCTAAGCATGACTGTCATCATGGGGAAGGGGCCTCTGCAAGACTGTGACCCTGGGAAGGCCCTATGATGACTGTGTTGGGGTTCAATATCGACCACTCCCCAGAGAGCCAAAGTGCACACACCATAATGCAGGACACACAATGAGGTTTTATTGCAAGCTCGAGCTTGGACCACAACCAGCCTTTCAGACCACTACAATGGCTGAGTCGATAGCAGCCCTGAGGGGTGAGAAAGCACTCTATTTAAGTGATTTTCAAGCATTCACACACAAAGACCTGTACATTATTGGTTAACATTTGAACAGCTAAACATTTGTCCTCTTTTGGTTGGGTCCTGCCAATCTATTTGATTCTCATTGGGTCCTGCCAGAACTGAATGATCCTGGAGGAAGAAAAGAGGAGGGAAGGGGTGAACTATGCAGGAGATGAGTCGGGGCTAGGCCCCCCTGTCCTTGATAGATAAGGTTCCCGGGCAGCTACACATTCCTTGGACAGGTATATCTTAAAGCCTTGATAAGCCTGGGGACCCAGCATGTCCTATTTGTCCTGTATTGGCTATTGAGGGTGCTGTTGCAACCGCCTGCATCCTGGCGATTAAGATAGTTTCTCATTCCTTGGTGTTTGTGTGCCCTTTCCTGTGGAGGGTTTTACAAATGTCACCCTATTCTCAACATTCCCCCCTTTAGTTGTTCGTAAGGAGGAATCATGCTCATTTGGGCATCACACATATTCATCATCTGGGGCCGATATTCTCTCATATTGTTGCCTTAGCACCATCAATTGGACTGTGCTTACACAGTCCTTAACAAAAGCTATTCCAACTTCCAGAGGCAGATGGCTTTCATGGCCTTCATTTCCTCTATTTGACCCAATCCCCTATTTCTACACTAACTGCCTGTCCTCAATTCTGGCTTCATTCCCTCCTTTTGCTTTAGGAACTCCTTACTGCCATCAGGAAAGGGGGTACCAATTGTTCTGGCTGCTTCAAAGCTGAAACAGGGCAGCGCGGGGCAAGCAGTTTGGAGTTCCCTTTTAAAATCGGGTCTATCAAGAAATCCATGATAGAAGTCTGGTTGGGAAGATCAGGTTGTAAAGTCAGCTGGGGTTGGGTGCTTCTGATAGAAGAACAAAAAGACATGAGTACTGAAATGAAATAGTAGAAAGTAAATGTTGCAGCATCTGGAACATGCCAATGAATATCGTGAAGCTGACAGAAGTCACCAGGAGGTGAAAGAACTGAGAAATTGTTCCCATAACAAGGCCTAACAAAGGCTGAAGAGTACAAATTTGGAAACTTTAACATTGTCCAGGTTATCAGGAATGTAAACACAACATTTAATTCTTAATGTCATTGATGTCCCCAGAAAATATAGTTAAGCTACTTAATGTCATCTGATTTTTGGAAAATATCCCTTTATTGGTACAGCATGTGTTCAGTAGAGATGTCTATGCTTCTGTTAGGGCTAGATAATCATACTAGCAGCAAATAGAATCAAGCTTACCTGTATAAACTGACTAAAAATTTCTGACTCTGGCTGTTTCTCTTGATAGTTATCAGGCACATTTGCCCAAGACTCTTTTATTTGTAGCTTTCAGTCTTTATTCTAGTGGGCTAACACAAGTGTACATCTTAAGTTACATTCAACTATATTTCTCTTAAATGCCCAAGAATGGCTATATTTTGGTTTTAACTGTTTTGCTGGGTGTCTAAAATCAAGCTGGTCAAATTGACCTGTTCCTGTCTTGTTATAGAGTCAGCTGAGTTCCCACAGGGGTCACTTGTAGAGAACTTATGAGCAGCTTCTTAGCTCCATTATTGCCATTGGTTAGGCAGGGTCTCCTCGATGAGATGGCTTCCTTTGGAAGCATCAAGGGTGTCTCCCTTTTCTATGACCCTCCTCTGCAGCAGGTGCAATGACTGGCTTTTCATCCTCTAGTGGCCTCATCAATCTCCTTGATCAGAGGTTTGTGTGACCCATCCAGAGTTGCAAAGCTCCTTAGAGAAGTCCTCTTGTTCCCTGGGTCGACGCTGACTTTGAGGGCAAGATAGTGTTTTTTTTTTTTTTTTTTTTTTTTCCCTTGGCCTCTGTATTTAATTTCAATCTCTAAGTTTGATCTTAACCATCCAGCAAACCTGTCTCAGCAGTCATAAAGTAAGACTACTGGGCTTTAACTTCAATGTCTATAACATTACAGTCATTTACCCTTTTATTTAAATTGAGTCTGTATTAGTACTGGAAGTTACCACTATCTGTTCTATAGGTGATGACTTATTATCACAAGTTACCTAGGTTGTGTGTTCTTGAAGCAGCTACTTCTGCAAAACATTAACAGGAAACAGTATTACAAAATGAATTTAGCAAGAGTAAAAGTATATTCAGCTTGTGTAATACCTATCTTAAACTTTGGCTGAGCTATACATTATATCCCCTGTTTGAGATCACAGTAATTTTTTTTCTTTTTTTTTTCTTTTTTTTTTTAATTTTATTTTATTGTAAACAAATGGGATACATGTTGTCTCTCTCTTTGTACATGGCGCAAAGGCATACCATTTGTGTAATCATAAATCCACATACAATAATGTTGTTTGATTCATTCTGTTATTTTTTCCCCTTCCCCCCACCCCTCCCATCCCTCTTTACCCTCTATACAGTACTTTCTTCCTCCATACTTGCCCCCCTCCCTAACCCTAACTCTAACCCTAACACTAACCCTTCCCTCCCCCCCATTATGTGTCATCCTCCACTTATTAGCGATATCATTCGTCCCTTGTCTTTTTGAGATTGGCTTATCTCACTTAGCATGATATTCTCCAATTTCATCCATTTGCCTGCAAATGCCATAATTTTGTCATTCTTTATGGCTGAGTAATATTCCATTGTGTATATATACCACAGTTTCTTTATCCACTCATCAATTGAAGGGAATCTAGGTTGGTTCCATAGTCTGGCTATTGTGAATTGAGCAGCTATGAACATTGATGTGGCTGTATCTCTGTAGTATGCTGATTTTAGATCCTTTGGGTATAGGCCAAGGAGTGGGATAGCTGGGTCAAATGGAGGGTCCATTCCAAGTTTTCTAAGGAATCTCCACACTGCTTTCCAGAGTGGCTGCACTAATTTGCAGCCCCACCAGCAATGTATGAGTGTACCTTTCTCCCCACATCCTCGCCAACACCTGTTGCTTGTATTTTTGATAATCGCCATTCTAATTGGGGTGAGATGGAATCTTAGGGTGGTTTTGATTTGCATTTCTCTTATTACTAGAGATGTTGAACATTTTTTCATATGTTTATTGATTGCTTGTACATCTTCTTCTGTGAAGTGTCTGTTCATTTCCTTAGCCCATTTGTCGATTGGATTATTTGTATTCTTGATGTAGAGTTTTTTGAGTTCTTTATAGATTCTGGAGATTAGTGCTCTATCTGAAGTATGATTGGCAAAGATATTCTCCCACTCTGTAGGCTCTTTCTTCACATTACTGATAGTTTCCTTTGCTGAGAGAAAGCTTTTTAGTTTGAATCTATCCCAGTTATTGATTCTTGCTTTTATTTCTTGTGCTATGGGAGTCCTATTGAGGAAGTCTGGTCCTAGCCCGACATGTTGAAGATCGGGACCTACTTTTTCTTCTATAATCTGCAGAGTCTCTGGTCTGATTCCAAGGTCCTTAATCCATTTTGAGTTGAGTTTTGTGCAGGGTGAGAGATATGGGTTTAGTTTCATTCTGTTGCATATGGATTTCCAATTCTCCCAGCACCATTTGTTGAAGAGGCTATCTTTTCTCCATTGCATATTTTTGGCACCTTTGTCTAGTATTAGAAAGTTGTATTTATTTGGGTTTGTGTCCGTGTCCTCTATTCTGTACCATTGATCTACCTGTCTATTTTGGTACCAGTACCATGCCGTCTTTGTTACTATTGCTTTGTAATAAAGTTGAAGTTCGGGTATTGCGATACCCCCTGCTTCATTTTTCCTGCGAAGGATTGCTTTAGCTATTCTGGGTTTCTTATTCTTCCAGATGAATTTCATGATTGCTTGCTCTATTTCTGTAAGGTACGTCATTGGAATTTTAATTGGGATTGCATTGAATCTGTATAGCACTTTTGGAAGTATGGCCATTTTGACAATATTAATTCGGCCTATCCAAGAACATGGGAGATCTTTCCATCTTCTAAGGTTTTCTTCGATTTCTTTCTTCAGTGTTCTGTAGTTCTCATTGTAGAGGTCTTTTACTTCTTTTGTGAGATTGATTCCCAAGTATTTTATTTTTTTCGATGCTATGGTGAATGGGGTGGTTTTCATAATTTCTCTTTCTGAGGATTCCTCACTTATGTATAAAAATGCATTGGATTTATGAGCATTGATCTTGTAACCTGCCACTTTACTGAATTCACTTATGAGTTCTAACAGTTTTCTGGTGGAATTTCCTGGTTCCTCTAAGTATATAATCATATCATCCGCAAATAGGGATAGTTTGAGTTCTTCTTTTCCTATTCGTATTCCTTTAATTTCCTTGGTCTGTCTAATTGCTCTGGCTAGAGTCTCAAGAATGATATTGAATAGGAGTGGTGAAAGAGGGCATCCCTGTCTTGTTCCAGTTTTTAGGGGGAATGCTTTCAGTTTTTCACCGTTTAGAATGATATTAGCCATGGGCTTAGCATAGATGGCCTTTACAATGTTAAGGAATGTTCCCACTATCCCTATTTTTTCTAGTGTTTTGAGCATGAAGGGGTGTTGTATTTTATCAAATGCTTTTTCTGCATCTATTGAAATAATCATTTGGTTCTTGACTTTAAGTCTATTGATATGGTGAATTACATTTATTGATTTCCGGATGTTGAACCAACCTTGCATCCCTGGGATAAAACCCACTTGATCGTGGTGCACTATCTTTTTAATATATTTTTGTATGCGATTTGCTAAAATTTTATTGAGAATTTTTGCGTCAATGTTCATTAATGATATTGGTCTGAAATTTTCTTTCCTTGATTTATCTCTGTCTGGCTTGGGTATCAAGGTAATATTGGTTTCATAGAATGAGTTTGGGAGGGTACCCTCCTCTTCTATTTCATGGAATACTTTGAGAAGTATTGGAATGAGCTCTTCTTTAAAGATTTTGTAGAACTCAGCTGAGAACCCGTCTGGTCCTGGACTTTTCTTTGTTGGTAGGCTTTTGATGACCTCTTCTACTTCATTACTTGAAATTGATCTATTTAAATTTTGTATGTCCTCCTCGCTCAATTTAGGCAATTCATATGTCTCTAGAAACCTGTTGATGTCTTCGAAATTTTCTATTTGGTTAGAATATAGATTTTCAAAATAGCTTCTAATTATGTTTTGTATTTCAATCGTGTCTGTTGTGATATTTCCTTGTTCATTCCGAATTTTGGTGATTTGGGTTTTCTCTCATCTTCTCTTTGTTAGAGTGGCTAAGGGTTTATCAATTTTGTTTATTTTTTCAAAGAACCAACTATTTATTTTGTCAATTTTTTGTATAGATTCTTTTGTTTCAATTTCGTTGATTTCAGCTCTGAGTTTAACTATTTCCTGTCTTCTACTACTTTTGGTGTTGGTCTGTTCTTCTTTTTCTAGGGCTTTGAGCTGAAGTGTTAGGTTGTTTATTTGTTGATTTTTACTTCTTTTATTGAATGCGCTCCATGAAATAAATTTTCCTCTAAGTACTGCTTTCATAGTGTCCCAAAGATTTTGATATGATGTTTCTTTGTTCTCATTTACCTCTAGGAATTTTTTAATTTCCTTCCTAATATCTTCTGTTATCCATTCATCATGTAATAGCATATTGTTTAATCTCCAGGTGTTGGAGTAGCTTCTGTTTTTTACTCTTTCATTTATTTCTAACTTCAAACCATTATGATCTGATAGAATACAAGGTAGTGTCTCTATCTTCTTGTATTTGCTTACATTAGCTTTGTGGCATAATATATGGTCTATTTTAGAGAAGGATCCATGTGCTGCTGAGAAGAAAGTGTATTTGCTCTTGGTTGGATGGTATATTCTATAAATGTCCGTTAAGTCTAAATTATTGATTGTGTTATTGAGATCTATGGTTTCTTTGTTCAATTTTTGTTTGGAAGATCTGTCCAGTGGTGAGAGAGGCGTGTTAAAATCACCTAGTATTATTGTGTTGTGGTCTATTTAGTTTCTGAAATTGAGAAGGATTTGTTTGACATACATGGATGAGCCACTGTTTGGGGCATAGATGTTTATGATTGTTATGTCTTGCTGATTTATGGTTCCCTTAAGCAGTATGTAATGTCCTTCTTTATCCCTTTTGACTAGTTTTGACTTGAAGTCCACCTTATCTGTAATGAGGATGGATACCCCAGCTTTTTTGCTGAGTCCATGTGCATGATATGTTTTCCCCCATCCTTTCACCTTTAGTCTATGTGTATCTCTTTCTACGAGGTGAGTCTCTTGCAGGCAACATATTGTTGGATCTTTCTTTTTAATCCAATCTGCCAGTCTATGTCTTTTGATTGATGAGTTCAGGCCATTAATATTCAGGGTTATTATTGAGATATGATTAGTATTCCCGGTCATTTGGTTCATTTTATTTATTTATTTATTTATTTATTTATTTATTTATTTATTTATTTATTTATTTTGAGACGACTTGGTTCTTCCTTTATTTGACAATTCCTTTAGGATGGTTCCTCCCATTGCTGATTTGTTTCTTTGTTTTTCATCTCTTCCTCATGGAATATTTTGCTGAGAATGTTCTGTAATGCTGGCTTTCTTTTTGTAAATTCTTTTAGCTTTTGTTTATCATGGAAGGATTTTATTTCATCATCAAATTTGAAGGTAAGTTTTGCTGGGTATAAGATTCTTGGTTGGCATCCATTTTCTTTCAGGGCTTGAAAAATGTTGTTCCAGGCCCTTCTAGCTTTTAGGGTCTGGATTGAAAAATCTGCTGATATCCGTATTGGTTTCCCCCTGAATGTAATTTGATTCCTCTCTCTTGCGGCCTTTAAAATTCTGTCTTTATTTTGTATGTTGGGCATTTTCATTATAATGTGCCTTGGTGTGGGTCTGTTGTAATTTTGTATATTTGGAGTCCTATAAGCCTCTTGTACTTGATCTTCCATTTCATTCTTCAGATTTGGGAAATTTTCTGATAGTATTTCATTGAATAGATTGTTCATTCCTTTGGTCTGTTTCTCTAAGCCTTCCTCAATTCCAATAATTCTCAAATTTGGTCTCTTCATGATATCCCATAGTTCTTGTAGATTCTGTTCATGATTTCTTACCATCTTCTCTGTTTGTTCAACTTTGTTTTCAAGGTTAAATATTTTATCTTCAATGTCTGATGTTCTGTCTTCCAGGTGTTCTATTCTATTGGTTATGCTTTCTATGGAGTTCTTAATTTGGTTTATTGTTTCCTTCATTTCAAGGATTTCTGTTTGGTTTTTTTTCAATATCTCTAACTCTTTATTGAAGTGATCTTTTGCTTCCTGTATTTGCTCTTTTAACTGTCGATTGGTGCGATCATTCAGTGCCTGCATTTGCTCTTGCATCTCGTCATTTGCTTCCCTGAGCATTTTAATTATGTACATTCTGAACTCCCTTTCTGTCATTTCTTCTGCCATGCTGTCGTTGGGTTTCATTGATGTAACATCTAGATTTGTTTGCAGCATTTTCTTTCCTTGTTTTCTCATATTGTTCAGGTATCAGTTGACCGCTGTGATATTGCAGATTTCCTCTATTGTCTTATAATATCCCTGAAGATTTCTATTATATCCCCTCTTAGTCTTCAGTAGCCTGAAATCTTGGAGGAAGTTGATAATGCAGTGCTCCACAAGGGAGCTGACTCCCTAGGGGTGGTGGCCTTCTGGTGGGGTATATTCCCTGCTAGTGGGCAGAGGTACCTTCACTTGCTGATGAATGGTCATCCAGAAGGGAAGTAGGTTGTGGGCTGATGCAAGACCAGTTTGGGCCTGTGTCTCTGATTTTACGGTCCTTTTGGGAGAACCTCACCCAACAGGGAGGAGTCACCTGGTGGGGAGGTCTCGCTGGTCGGTTTTCCTCCCAGAGGTTCCGTTCAATTCACAACTACCACCTGGGCTGGGCAGCCTTCTTCTGCAATGATCCCAGGGACCCGGACCTACCTCCTGGGCCTGGAAGCCTCACCCTTCACAAACGAATCTCCTTCGGCTGCCTCTCCTCAGAGAAGCTGCCTGCAGTCCTGGAGCCTTCGCTCCGCCCCTCAGTTTGTCTGTGGGGCCCTTCCACCAAGAAGCCGTCTAGGACCCTGCTCTGCACTTTTCACCTGGCTATGCGGCCCCTCCTCTGAGCAGCCACCTGGAGCCCCTTACAATCGCTCCGAGTCCCAGTGACCCGCCACACGCCTTTTCCTCCGGCAGCCACCTGTTGTTCCGTGCCGTCGCTCTAAGACCAAGTGACCCACCACCCACCACTTTCTCCACCAGGCAGTTACCCAGAGATCTGGTGCGTCACGAGTCCCAAGAACTCACTGTGCACCTTCTTGTCCCGACTGCCTCCCATAGCCCTGGTGCAGTCACTTCGAGCCCAAGCACCCCGCCGCGCTCCTCCTCCTTCTCCAGACAACCCCCTATGTTCAGGAGCGGATGCTCTGGGACCAAACCACTCACCACGCTGTTCCACCGGATAGCCGCCCAGAGCCCTGGCGCAGCTGTTCCAATTCCAAGCGACGTGCCGAGCCCGTATTTCTCCTTCTCCTCTGGGCAGCCCCCTGTGTTCAGGGGTGGTCACGTTGAGTGCAAACAGCTCACCAAGCACCTTCTCCTTTGGGCAGCCTCCCAGAGCGCGGGTGGGTTGCGCCGAGTCCAAGCGCTGTGGTGAACAGCCACCTCTTCAATGCTCCCAGCTGTCTGCGATCACTGCTCCGGCAGGGGGAGGGGCGCCTCGCGGCCGTTCTACTTTGCAAAGATCCCTGCTTTTGGGGCTACCGCCCCGTCCAGGGCTCCTGCCCCGTCCGGGACGTCTGCCCAGTGGGAGATTCTCGCCCGGCTGGTTTGAGTTGGTCCCAAGGCTCTCTATATCTCCTCTTCTTGAGTCCTGAGTCCTGGAGCAACACGAAACGCAGCCACCCTCTAGTCCGCCATCTTGAATCTCCCCGAGATCACAGTAATTTTACAACAAAAACCAATCTCTTCACTATAACATTAAAGAAGCTGAAGTCTGACTTATTTTGGAGTCACTCTAACATGCAGTAAGGTGGGAGGCAGAGCCTTATCTCAGGTAAGGCGTGGCTCTTTCCAAATCTTAAGTGAAGTATTCTAATTCTGATGTTGATCTTTGCTTCTTTCTTAAATGTCATTTTAAGAAGTTTACATATATTAATTCCTGAGTCTATATGAACACTAGTTAATACAACTTAACATTATATCTAAAACATGAATTACAAAAGCCTGAGATCTTTTAACTTTCCTTTTGTGTGGCAAAGTGGCAAAATGTTTTCATGTTTCAATATTAACCTTTAAACAAATCAGGCTCTAAGTTTTAGAAATACATTTACATTTAAAATTCTTTATCTCAGTGTAAAGTGTAACAAATTTTACATAAACCCTATGGATAACAGGTCCTGTAATAGAACATTAGATGATAGAAATAAATCCCCAATAAAATTTACTCCTTATAAGTTTAAAATTACCATTATAGACAAGTTAAATTTGGAGAATAGCAGCTTAATAAATTCCCTGCTTTAAAACTTGTATACCTGAAAAATATTTACACATTTAATATACAAAGAGTGACCATTTCACAATTACCTTGACACTTTTATATTACCAAATTTAGTTTTTAAAGAAAAATTTAGACTCTGTAACGTAGTACAATACTCTAACAGTTGTTTAACATAATTGTATAAACCTCAATTTTTAAAGACTAATTTTTTTAATGAATAAAACTTAATAGACACAAGGGTAAGAGTAAATTAGTGTTTCTAAGAAATCCTTGTCATTTTACCATATAGATTAAACTTTGGTTTATATCTGAACATTAGTATTTCACCTTAGGAAAAACCTTAAATAATTTTAACTGTCTTACATATATACAACCAACTTAGTTACATGCAAACTTGTTGAAATTTGCCCTTTACTTACACAGACTTTCTTAGCACTTACTTAGACTCCCATGTGTTTTATCACATAAATACTTTTTTCCCAGAAAGATTTTGTTCTTCACTAAATTTCCATATCTAGAACCTTTTATTTTTCTTTTCTATTTGTTGACCCTTTTGGTTCACATTCTGAAACAACTCTTAAGAAATTTCTGAATTTAGATAAATGACTCCATTTTAATAAGATTAAATATTTTGTTATTTATAGTACTCCAATTGAAACAGTTGAAACTTTTGGAACCCTTTGCATATAGAATTGTACCTGTTAGGACATAACACTTAGTAACCTTGTTTTTAGTTTAGTGATGACACAAAGCAATTTTAAACCCTTTTTATTTACCAACCTATGAAAACACCAATAATGTTTAAGTATGTTACTCCATGAAATTTAAGGAGTTAAAGTGTACTTGTTGTTATTTAACATTTAGCATTTTAACTTTGTAAATTAATCAGATGTCTCTAACACATTTGAGTAATCCCATACATGTTAACTCTAATTCACTTAATTTGTAAAAATCAAGATATCAGACAATTGTCCTGAATAGTATTTTCCATCTCCTTTCCATTGAAGAAAAGTGCTAGAAACAATTGATATTAGACATTTTATTAACATAAACATTTCATTAGTTTGACCACCTAGAGACTTGTGAGTTATTTTCAAAGACATTTTACTTTTTATTAGTTTACACAATTTAAATTGGACCCGTTTAAATCACATGAATTAAAAGTATCTGGAACCATTTAAAATTTTTTAATTTTAGGAGAGTTCAATTTTGATACAGACAAAACACGATGTCAGACAGCACGACATACAAATAATAGAAAATCAAAGGCCTTCTAACTTTATAGGTGAATCTCCATTGCAGTGTAACAGATGTTCAAAAACTCTAGTTGAATGAAAAACTAGAACTGATCAAAACGTCATGAGCTTAAAAAATATTCAATTAAAAACAACAAGAATTCTGGAAAAAATGATATGTCCATTAATTATTTTATTAAAGTACCATAAAATATACTTTTGCTGGAGTTCAGGTAAAACTTTTGCTTTTCTCTTTTTTTTTTTTTTTTTTTTCCTTTGGTTTGAGACTGGTCTCCTACTGAGCCTTCATGTGTTCTCTATTTACATTCAATGTAAACCTTGACTGAGATCTGGAAGGAGCTGAGGTAACAGGTTTTAGCAGAAATTTTGTGCCTAGGGCATTTTAGTCATTTCTATCAGGACAGGCTTGGATGTCAAGGAAAATCACGAGACCTTATTTTCCATTACTTTTGAGTATGAAGCTGCTATGCTAAGCTCCTCACTGAGATATGCCACTGGTTGTTGAGCTGCCTATGGCTGCCTATCCAGGATTTAATTCCCCTTTTGTGACAAACAGGTTAAATCTTAGTTCATAGGTAAGCTGAGGACAGGAGCTTGAAGTAAGGCCACTTTTTGATATTGCTGGGGCAGAATATTGTCCTATGGTCGCTATTTTCCTGTAGTATTGATCCTGTTGATGGCATAATTAAGCTTTATTTTTTTTGAGATGTTCTTATTCCTATCAGCTAAGAAGTTTAGAAGTTTACATACTGGAGAACAATTATAGATGTTTTATCTCTGAACTTTGTTAAGTCCTTAGCTAAGGTTTGTTCAAACAGGTGAGGGCCTTTTCTCTGAATCCTGAGGCAACACTGTCTAGGTTAGTTGAGACATATAATCTGGTTCCTCAAAGGCAAACAGAAATTGCTATTCAGAGTCTGTGTACACAGAAAAAGATATCTTTTAAATCTAACTTAGTAAACCAAGCAGCAGCTGGAATTTCAGATAACAAAGTAAGAACTACAGAGTGGGGGAAATTACTGCTTCATTATTCTAAGGTTTTGGACTAGGCAGTTTGCTTTTTCACTCCTAAAATGGGTGAATTGCATGGGCTATTGCAAGGCATTAAAAGTTTTTGTCATTTAAGTCAACAACTAAATGACCTAATATTACAGCGCAAATCCCTAGAAAAAGAAGCACAGAATAACAGCAAAAGTAGTAGAAGACTTAAATAATTAAAATCAGATCTGAAATCAATAAAATTGAAACAAAAGAAACAACTCAAAAAATTGACAAAACAAAAAGTTGGTTCTTTGAGAAAGTAAACAAAATAGACAAACCCTTAGCCACACTAACAAAGAGGAGAGAGAAAACTCAAATTATTAAAATTCATGATGAAAAAGGAAATATCACGACAGACACCACTCAGATACAGAACATAATGAGAAGCTACTTTGAAAATCTGTATTCCAACAAAATAGAAACTACTGAAGACATTGACAAATTTCTAGAGACATATGCTCCTCCCAAACTGAACCAGGAGGACATACACAATTTAAACAGATCAATATCAAGCAATGAAATAGAGAAGCCATTAAAAATCTACCATCCAAGAAAAGTCCAGGACCAGACAGATTCTCAGCCGAGTCCTACAAGACCTTCAAGAAGAAATTATTCCAATACTTCTTAAAGTATTCCAGGATGTAGAAAAGGAGGGTACCCAACCAAACTCATTCTATGAAGCTAATATCACCCTCATACCAAAACAAGGAAAAGACACATCAAGGAAAGAAAATTTTAGACCAATATTCTTGATGAACATAGATGCAAAGATCCTTAACAAAGTATTGGCAAACTGTATCCAAAAACATATTAAGAAAATCGTTCTCCATGATCAAGTGGGATTCATCCCTAGAATGCAAGGATGTTTTAACATCCATAAATCAATAAATGTAATCCATCATGTCAATAGACTTAAGGATAAGAATCATATTGTTATTTCAATTAATGCAGAAAAAGCATTCCACAAAATTCAACACCCCTTCATGCTCAAAACACTAGAAAAAATAGGGATAGTAGGAACATACCTGAACATTGTAAAGGCTATTTATGCTAAGCCCATGGCCAACATCATTCTTACTGGAGAAAAACTGAAACCATTCCCTTTGAGAATGGGATCAAGTCAGGGATGTCCTCTTTCACCACTTCTATTCAACATTGTCCTCGAAACTCTAGCCATAGCAATTAGGCAGACCAAAAAAAATTAAAGGGATACAAATAGGAAAAGAGAACTTAGGCTGTCACTATTTGCAGATGATATGATTCTATATTTAGAGGATCCAAAAACCTCGTTCAGAAAACTTCTAGACCTCATCAATGAATTCAGCAAAATAGGAGACTATAAAATCAACACGCATAAATCTAAAGCATTTTTATACACAAGCGATGAAAAAGCTGAAAGAGAAATGAGGAAAACAGCTCCATTTGCAAGAGACTAAAAAAGAAAAAAAAAAAAAAACTTGAGAATCAATCTAACCAAAGAGATAAAAGATTTCTACAATGAAAACTACAAAACATTGAAGAAAGAAATTGAGGAGGACCTTAGAAGATGGAAAGACCTCCCATGTTCTTGGATAGGCAGAATTAATATTGTCAAAATGGCCATACTACCAAAAGTGCTATACAGTTTCAATGCAATTCCTATTAAAATCCCAATGACGTACCTTACAGAAATAGAGCAAGCAATCATGAAATTCATCTGGAAGAATAAGAAACCCAGAATAGCTAAAGCAATCCTTAGCAGGAAGAATGAAACAGGGGGTATCACAATACCAGAACTTCAACTATACTACAAAGCAATAGTAACAAATATGGCATGGTATTGCACCAAAATAGACAGGTAGATCAATGGTACAGAATAGAGGACATGGACACAAACCCAAATAAATACAATTTTCTCATACTAGACAAAGGTGCCAAAAATATGCAATGGAGAAAAGATAGCCTCTTCAACAATTGGTGCTGGGAAAACTGGAAATCCACAGGCAACAGTATGAAACTAAACCCCTATCTCTCACACTGCACAAAAATCAACTCTCAATGGATCAAGGACCTTGAAATCAGACCAGAGACTCTGCATCTTATAGAAAAAAAAGTAGGTCCAAATCTTCACCTTGTTGGCTTAGGATCAGACTTCCTTAATAGAACTCCCATAGCACAAGAAATAAAAGCAAGAATCAATAACTGGGATAGATTCAAACTAAATAGCTTTCTTTCAGCAAAGGAAACTATCAGTAATGCAAACAGAGAGCCTACTGAGTGGGAGAATATCTTTGCCACTCATACTTCAGATAGAGCACTAATTTCCACAATATATAAAGAACTCAAAAAACTCTACACGAAGAATACAAATAACCCAATCAACAAATGGGCTAAGGATATCAACAAATGCTTCACAGAAGAAGATCTACAAGCAATCAACAAACATGAAAAAATGTTCACCATCTTTAGTAATAACAGAAATGCAAATCAAAACTACCCTAAGATTCCATCTCACCCCAATTAGAATGGTGATTATCAAGAATACAAGCAACAATAGGTGTTGGAGAGGATGTGGGGAGAAAGGTACACTCATAAATTGCTGGTGGGGCTGCAAATTACTGCAGCCACTCTGGAAAGCAATGTGGAGATTTCTTCGAAAACTTGGAATGGAGCCACCATTTGACCCAGCTATCCCACTCCTCGGCCTATACCCAAAGTAGTTCAAATCAGCATACTACAGAAATACAGCCACATCAATGTTTATAGCTGTTCAATTCACAATAGCCAGACTGTGGAACCAACCTAGATGTCCTTCAATTGATGAATGGATAAAGAAACTGTGGTATGTATATACAATGGAATATTACTCAGCTCTAAAGAATGATAAAATTATGGCATTTGCAGCAAATGGATGAAATTGGAGAACATCGTGCTAAGTGAGATAAGCCAATCTCAAAAATCCAAAGGACGAATGATCTCACTGATAAGCTGATGATGACGCATAATCGGGGGTGGGAGGGGGCAAGAACGGAGGAAGGAAGGACTGTATAGAGGGAAAAGAAAGGTGGGAGGGGTTGGGGGAATGTAAAAATAATGGAAAGAATCAAACATCTTTACCCTATGTAAATGTATGACTACGCAAAAGGTGTTCTGTTACTCCATGTACAAACAGAAAAAACATGTATACCATTTGCTTAGAATAAAAATGAATTAAAAAAAATTTCTGTCATTGTGAATGACATTTAATAAGCCCTTTTTATTGTCTTTATGCTCCCTTTTCTTTCTTTTTGATCTCTATTAAAAAAAAATGGAAGATGCAATCTTCATCTAAGGATTGATCAGGGCCACGTGCCAATTTTCGTAATTCCCTCTAAATGTTTGGGGCTGACTGAATGATAAATTTATACTTTAAAAGTCGGTGGCCCTCTATGGATTCAGGATTCAGCATGGTGTGTCTTCTTATTGCCTTCCTGAGTCTCTCCATGAAAATAGCAGGATTTTCCTGAAGGCCTCATAATAGATTTCTAGGCATCCTATGTTAGGTCAGAAATTTAGGTGACTGTAGGTGGCAGAGCTGAGGAGCTGGAACAAAGGCCAGCCCTCCAAAGGTGACCATCATGTGGGCTAGAAAGTTCCACTGACTCTTCATGTCCACCTTCATTCTTCATGTCACTCAACAGGACCCTCTCCCATCCCAGCCTATAAAAACCCTGGGAAGCCAGGGCCATGTGGGATTTTCTCTAGGTCCCTATACCCCTGGGTCTGGGAACTTTGCCCAAGAGCCAAATTCCTACAAAGCATGCTCTGGCCACTTTCTGCCCGATTTTATTTGGCCGCTAACTGTGCCTGCTGAGCCCGCAGATCCCACCGAGCTTACATTTGATGCTGAGACCTGGGAGGTGTTTTTCAGGCTCCACCACCTTGGGGTTGAGACCCACCCCTCCTCAGAAGAACCAGGAGGTTCCCTCCTCTCCCGCTCAGCTCTGCTCCCTTTGCTCCATCCCACTTCAAAGCACGGTAAGTTCCCTGGGTTTTTTTTCCCATTTGCAGCTCCAATTTCCCTTCCATTCCACCGAGGGTTCTGTTCCCTTGGCAGGCCACAGACTCCTTCTGCCCATCTGGCTCTGGTCACAGTAGAGTTGTCTGGGCTTCCAGTTAGCCTTCGTGTCCGGGTGGGGCCCCAAAGACTTGAGAGATGACTCAGCTTTTGGCTCGCCCACCTTCTTCCTGGTGTACACAAGTCAGAACTGGGGTGCCTGTGCTGCTTCTGTACATCTCTCTCTGGCTAAAATTGGATGGCTAATGTGAAATACTGGGAGCTCATTGGACCCCAAAACTTCTTTGGGGTGTATCCACCGTAATTTTATCAAACTGGGACTTCCCAGATACTTAAGCCATAAGCGGCTAATTTTTTATTTGTCCATGAAATGGCCTCAGAATATTCTAGGTAATGGCTCAAGATGGCCACCAGAGGGCACTCTTGACTTTCAAATTCTCACAGACTTGGGCAGCCATTGTTTTAAAGGCAGAAAAGCGGTTAGGTTTTTATTCGACCGTGGTCAAGCCTCAATGTTTTAGATGGCCACCGAAAAGCACTCACAACCATTTGCAAGCTTTCTTTCTGGAATTTGGTGCTTGCCCTGCTCCTCCTTCTACCTGCTCCACATTCTCCTCCCAGGAGTGGTCCCAAACTTGGCCTCCCCCCATGCTCTGTCCAAAACTCTGCCTCCTCTTCCTGTCCTCCTCCTGCAAACCTGTCTCCTCCTCCTGCAGATGCAACTCCTCCCCCATTCCTCCTTGGGGCCCTCCCACTTGCCCTCCCACCTCCTCCTTCAGAATGCCTCTATGCCCAGTCTGCTCCCTCCTCCCCTGTCAGCACTAACAGGCAGCATTATCAGACTCTCCCACTGCCTAACCCAGAGCTTCTTTATCATCTCTGAGAAGTAGCTGGTGCAAAGGGATTATGTGAATCTAAGTTCCATTCTCATTTAGAGTCTTTCTCTGCTGATTCTTCTACTTATATTAAGGAATTTAAGTATCTTCCCAAACTTACAGTCTTAATATCCTTTCTTCCACTCCCAGTATCCAACAGAGAGCACAGGACCACGCTAACCAAGCCCATTTAATGGACATAACTTACCCACAGGCACAGGTTCCAATAACTGAACCAAACTGGAACTATCAGAAAGGCCAGCAAAGCCACCATTACTGTGCTCACATGGTCCAATACCTCCTTGCAGGCATGAAAGCAGTCTCCAATAAGGTGGTAAACTTTGATAAACTGAGGGAAATTACCCAGAATCCAGATGAGAATCCAGTTCTGTTTCTTAGCTGCCATATAGAGGCCCTTAGAGATATACTAAGCTGGACCCTGAATCTCCCTCTGGGGCTACAGTGCTAGCAACCTACTTCATCAGGCCCTGATGTAAGAAACAAGCTCAAATGAGCTAAGGAGGACCCTGAAACCCCTATCCGAGATCTGGTAAAAATGACCTTAAAGTCTATAATGTTCCCCCCAAAAATCAGCTGAATTGGCCAGGCAAGCTTGTTTACAGAAAAAGGTGACACTCCAATCACAAGCCTTGGTAGCTGGCCTGTGGCTCCAGTGAGAGCTTCACAGGGGAGCCAACAACGGTCTCCCCCAGGGGCTTGTTTCAAGTGCAAATGTGAAGGTCACTGGGCTCATTGTCCAAACCCATGGCCCCCCACCAGGCCATGTCCCACCTGCAAACAATCAGGACACTGGAAGAGTGACTGCCCAGTGTCTCCACACAGAGATGTGGCCAGCCAGGCAATGCTTTCCCATGAGCTTTGGAATTTGCAGAAGACTGAAGTGTTAGGTCAGAAATTAGGCAATTGTAGGGGGCAAAGCTGAGCAGCTAGAACAAAGACCAGCCCACCAAAGGTGACCAGAAAGTTCACAGCAAGGTGGATGGAAAGTTCCACTGACCCTTCACACCCACCTGTCACTCAACAGGACCCCCTCCCATCCTAGTCTATAAAAACCCTGGGCAGCCAGGACCGCATGCGATTTTCTCCGGATCCCTACACCCCTGGAGGTCTGGGAATTTTGCCCAAGAGCCAAATTTCAATAAAGCTTGCTTTGGCCACTTTCCATCCCTTTTTTTAAAAATTTTTTATTTATTTATTTTTTCATTGTAAACAAATGGGATACTTGTTGTTTCTCTGTTTGTACATGGCGTAAAGGCATACCATTTGTGTAATCATAAATTTACATAGAGTGATGTTGTTTGATTCATTCTGTTATTTTTTCCCTTCCCCCACCCCTCCGACCCCTCTTTTCCTTCTATACAGTGCTTCCTTCCTCCATACTTGCCCCCCTCACTAACCCTAACTCTAACCCTAACACTAACCCTTCCCTCCCCCCATTATGAGTCATCATCCACTTATTAGCGATATCATTTGTCCTTTGGCTTTTTGAGATTGGCTTATCTCAGCATGATATTCTCCAATTTCATTCATTTGCCTGCAAATGCCATAATTTTATCATTCTTTATGGCTGAGTAATATTCCATTGTGTATATATATATATATATATATATATATATATATATATATATATATATACACCACAGTTTCTTTATCCATTCATCAATTGAAGGACATCTAGGTTGGGTCCACAGTCTGGCTATTGTGAATTGAGCAGCTATGAACATTGATGTGGCTGTATTCCTGTAGTATACTGATTTTAAGTCCTTTGGGTATAGGCCAAGGAGCAGGATAGCTGGGTAAAATGATGGTTCCATTCCAAGTTTTCTAAGAATTCTCCACACTGCTTTCCAGAGTGGCTGCAGTAATTGGCAGCCCCACCAGCAATGTATGAGTGTACCTTTCTCCCCACATCCTCTCCAACACCTGTTGTTGCTTGTATTCTTGATAATCGCCATTCTAATTGGGGTGAGATGGAATCTTAGGGTAGTTTTGATTTGCATTTCTCTTATTACTAGAGATGTTGAACATTTTTCCATATGTTTGTTGATTGCTTGTAGATCTTCTTCTGTGAAGTGTCTGTTCATTTCCTTAGCCCATTTGTCGACTGGATTATTTGTATTCTTGGTGTAGAGTTTTTTGAGTTCTTTATAGATTCTGGAGATTAGTGCTCTATCTGAAGTATGATTGGCAAAGATATTCTCCCACTCTGTAGGCTCTTTCTTCACATTGCTGATAGTTTCCTTTGCCGAGAGAAAGCTTTTTAGTTTGAATCTATCCCAGTTATTGATTCTTGCTTTTATTACTTGTACTATGGGAGTCCTGTTGAGGAAGTCTGATCCTAAGCCGACATGTTGAAGATCTGGACCTACTTTTTCTTCTATAATCTGCAGGGTCTCTGGTCTGATTCTGAGGTCCTTAATCCATTTTGAGTTGAGTTTCGTGCATGCTGAGAGATATGGGTTTAGCTTCATTCTGTTGAATATGGATTTCCAATTCTCCCAGCACCATTTGTTGAAGAGGCTATCTTTTCTCCATTGCATATTTCTGGCCCCTTTGTCTAGTATGAGAAAATTGTATTTATTTGAGTTTGTGTCCGTGTCCTCTATTCTGTACCATTGATCTACCTTTCTATTTTGGTACCAATACCATGCCGTTTTTGTTACTATTGCTTTGTAGTAGAGTAGATCTGGTATTGCAATACCCCCTGTTTCACTCTTCCTGCGAAGGACTGCTTTAGCTATTCTGGGTTTCTTATTTTTCCAGATGAATTTCATAATTGCTTGCTCTATTTCTGTAAGATACATCATTGGGATTTTAATTGGAATTGCATTGAATTTGTATAGCACTTTAGGTAGTATGGCCTTTTTGACAATATTAATTCTTCCGATCCAAGAACATGGAAGATCTTTCCATCTTCTAAGGTGTTCTTTAATTTCTTTCTTTAGTGTTCTGTAGTTCTCATTATAGAGGTCTTTCACCTCTTTTGTGAGATTGACTCCCAAGTATTTTATTTTTTTCGAGGCTATTGTGAATGGGGTAGTTTTCCTAATTTCTCTTTCTGAAGATTCATCACTTATGTGTAAAAATGCGTTGGATTTATGAGCATTGATCTTGTAACCTGCTACTTTACTGAATTCACTTATGAGTTCTAAGAGTTTTCTGGTGGAATTTCCTGGTTCCTCTAAATATATAATCATGTCATCAGCAAACAGGGATAGTTTGAGTTTTTCTTTCCCAATTCGTATCCTTTTAATTTTTTTGGTTTGTCTAATTGCTCTGGCTAGAGTCTCAAGAACAATGTTGAATAGAAGTGGTGAAAGAGGGCATCCCTGCCTTGTTCCAGTTTTTAGGGGGAATGCTTTCAATTTTTCACCATTTAGAGTGATATTAGCCATGGGCTTAGCATAAATGGCCTTTACAATGTTAAGGAATGTTCCCACTATCCCTATTTTTTCTAGTGTTTTGAGCATGAAGTGTGCTGTATTTTATCAAATGCTTTTTCTGCATCTATTGAAATAATCATGTGATTCTTGACCTTAAATCTATTGATATGGTGAATTACATTTATTGATTTCCTGATGTTGAACCAACCTTGCATTCCTGGGATGAAACCCACTTGATCATGGTGCACTATCTTTTTAATGCGTTTTTGTATGCGATTTGCTAAAATGATGTTGAGAATTTTTGTGTCGATGTTCATTAAGGATATTGGTCTGAAATTTTCTTTCCTTGATGAGTCTCTGTCTGGGTTAGGTATCAGTGTGATATTGGCTTCATAGAATGAGTTTGGGAGGGTTCCCTCCTCTTCTATTTTATGGAATACTTTGAGAAGTATTGGAATGAGCTCTTCTTTAAAGGTTTTGTAGAACTCGGCTGAGAACCCATCTGGTCCCGGACTTTTCTTTGTTGGTAGGCTTTTGATGACTTCTTCTATTTCATTACTTGAAATTGGACTATTTAAATTGTGTATGTCCTCCTCGTTCAGTTTAGGCAATTTATATGTCTCTAGAAACCTGTTGATGTCTTCGACATTTTCTATTTTGTTGGAGTATAGATTTTCAAAATAGCTTCTAATTATGTTTTATATTTCAATCCTGTCTGTTGTGATATTTCCTTGTTCATTCCAAATTTTAGTGATTTGGGTTTTCTCTCGTCTTCTCTTTGTTAGTGTGGCTAAAGGTTTGTTTATTTTTTCAAAGAACCAACTATTTATTTTGTCAATTTTTTGTATTGTTTCTTTTGTTTCAATTTCATTGATTTCAGCTCTGAGTTTAACTATTTCCTGTCTTCTACTACTTTTGGTGCTGTTCTGTTCTTCTTTTTCTAGGGCTTTGAGCTGTAGTGTTAGGTTGTTTATTTGTTGAGTTTTACTTCTTTTATTAAATGCACTCCATGAAATAAATTTCCCTCTAAGTACTGCTTTCATAGTGTCCCAGAGATTTTGATATGATGTTTCTTTGTTCTCATTTACCTCTAAGAATTTTTTAATTTCCTTCCTAATATCTTCTGTTATCCATTCATCATATAATAGCATATTGTTTAATCTCCAGATGTTGGAATAGTTTCTGTGTTTTACTCTTTCATTTATTTCTAACTTCAATCCATTATGATCTGATAGAATATATGCTAGTGTCTCTATCTTATTGTATTTGCTAACATTAGCTTTGTGGCATAATATATGGTCTATTTTAGAGAAGGATCCACGTGCTGCTGAGAAGAAAGTGTATTTGCTCTTGGTTGGATGGTATATTCTATAAATGTCCATTAAGTCTAAATTATTGATGTTATTGAGATCTATGGTTTCTTTGTTCAATTTTTGTCTGGAAGATCTTTCCAGTGGTGAGAGAGGTGTGTTAAAATCACCTAGTATTATTGTGTTATGGTCTATTTGGTTTCTGAAATTGAGAAGGATTTGTTTGACATACATAGATGAGCCACTGTTTGGGGCATAGATGTTTATGATTGTTATATCTTGTTGATTTATGGTTCCCTTAAGCAGTATGAAATGACCTTCTTTATCCCGTCTGACTAACTTTGGCTTGAAGTCCACATTATCTGAAATGAGTATGGATACTCCAGCTTTTTTGCTGAGTCCATGTGCATGGTATGTTTTTTCCCATCCTTTCACCTTTAGTCTATGGGTATCTTTTTCTATGAGGTGAGTCTCTTGTAGGCAACATATTGTTGGATCCTTCTTTTTAATCCAATCTGCCAGTCTATGTCTTTTGATTGATGAATTCAGGCCATTAACATTAAGGGTTATTATTGAGATATGATTTGGTTTCCCGGTCATTTGGTTCATTTTTAAATTTTATTTATTTATGTATTTGACACTACTTGGTTTCTCCTTTATTTGACAATTCCTTTAGGATAATTCCTCCCTTTGCTGATTTGCTTCTTTGTTTTTCATCTCTTCCTCATGGAATATTTTGCTGAGTATGTTCTGTAATGCTGGCTTTCTTTTTGTAAATTCTTTTAGCTTTTGTTTACCATGGAAGGATTTTATTTCATTGTCAAATATGAAGGTAAGTTTTGCTGGGTATAAGATTCTTGGTTGGCATCCATTTTCTTTCAGGGCTTGAAAAATGTTGTTCCAGGCCCTTCTAGCTTTTAGGGTCTGGATTGAAAAATCTGCTGATATGCGTATTGGTTTTCCCCTGAATGTAATTTGGTTCTTCTCTCTCACAGCCTTTAAAATTCTGTCTTTATTTTGTATGTTAGGTATTTTCATTATAATGTGCCTTGGTGTGGGTCTGTTGTAATTTTGTGTATTTGGAGTCCTATAAGCCTCTTGAACTTGATTTTCCATTTCATTCTTCAGATTTGGGAAATTTTCTGATATTATTTCATTGAATAGATTGTTCATTCCTTTGGTTTGTTTCTCTAGGCCTTCCTCAATCCCAATAATTCTTAAATTTGGCCTTTTCATGATATCCCATAGTTCTTGTAGATTCTGTTCATGATTTCTTACCATCTTCTCTGTTTGTTCAACTTTGTTTTCAAGGTTAAATATTTTGTCTTCAGTGTCTGAGGTTCTGTCTTCCAGGTGTTCTATCCTACTGGATATGCTTTCTATGGAGTTCTTAATTTGGTTTATTGTTTCCTTCATGTCAAGAATTTCTTTTTTTTTTTTATATCTCTAACCCTTTATTGAAATGATCTTTTGCTTTCTGTATTTGCTCTTTTAACTGTCAATTGGTGTGATCCTTCAATGCCTGCATTTGCTCTTTCTTCTCATCATTCAGTGCGTGCATTTGCTCTTTCATCTCATCGTTTGCTTCCCTGATCATTTTAATTATGTACATTCTGAACTCCTTTTTTGTCTTTTTTTCTGCCATGCTGTCATTGGGTTTTATTGATGTAACATCTAGATTTGTTTGCGTCATTTTCTTTCCTTGTTTTCTCATATTCTTCAGGTATCAGTGGACCGCTGAGATATTGCAGATTTCCTCTATTGACTTACAATGTCCCTGAAGATTTCTATATATATCCCCTCTTAGCCTTCAGTAGGCTGAAGTCTTTGAGGAAGTTAATAATATGGTGCTCCACAAGGAAGCTGCCTCTCTAGGAGTAGTGGCCTTCAGGTGGGGTATATTCCCTGCTAGTGGGCAGAGGTGCCTCCAATTGTTGACCAATGGTCATCCAAAGGGGAACTATGCTGTGGGCTGAGGCAAGGCCTGTTTGTGCCTGTGTCTCTGGTTTTACCGTCCTTGTGGGGAAATCTCACCCGGCAGGGAAGACTCACCCGGTGGGGAGGTCTCGCTGGTCAGTTCCCCTCCTAGAGGTTCCCCTCAATTTACAGCTACCGCCTGGGCTGGGCTGCCTTCCTGTGCAAAGTTCCCAGGTTCCCAGCCCTACCTCCTGGGCCTCGGAGCCTCACCCTTTGCAGATGAGTCTCCTTAGTCTGCCCCTCCTCAGAGAATCTGCCCGCAGTCCTAGAACTTTTGCTCTGCCCCTAAGCGTGTCTCTGTGCGGCTCTTCCACCAAGAAGCCTCCTACGTCCTGGACCCTGCTCTGCACCTAATTGCCTGGCTATGCGGCCCCTCCTCTGAGCAGCCACCTGGGGACCCGTACAATCGCTCTGAGTCCCAGAGACCTGCTGCACGCCTCTTCCTCCAGACAGCCTCCCAGTGTTCCAGTGCGGTCACTAGGAGTCCAAGCAACTCACTGTGTGCCTCCTCCTCCCACCAACCGCCCGTAGCCCTGGGCAATCCCTCCAAGTCAAAGTTACCCACCTCGTTCCTCCTCTTCCACCAGGTAACCCCCCGGGTGTTCAGGAATGGTCGATCTGAGTGGCTGTGAATCCACGTGACTTGCTGCGCTTCTCCTCCAGGCAGCCCCTCTGTGTTCAGGAGTGGTTGCTTTAAGTCCAAACCACTCACCAATCGCCTCCTCCTCTGAGCAGCCACCTGGAGCTCTAATGCAGTCACTGCGAGTCCAAACGACCTGCCGCGCTCCTCCTCCGCCTCCTCCTACTCCTCAGGGCAGGCCCCGGTGTTCAGAAGCGGTCTGAGTCCAAACAGCTCACCGCGCAGCTCCTCCTCTGGCAACTGCCTGTAGTTCTGGTATAGTCACTCTGAATTCAAGTGGCCACGCTCCTCCTTCTCCTCCTCAGGGCAGGCCCCAGTGTTCTGAGTCCACACAGCTTTCCTCACCGCTCCTCCCCTGGGCATCCACTGGAGCCCCAGTGGTTGCTCCGAGTCCCAGCGCTGTGCTGAGCGGCCTCCTCTCTGACTCTCCCAGTTGTCCGAGTTCACTGCTCCAGCGGGGGGAGGGGTATCTCGCCGGGGAGCTCTACTTCACAAAGTTCCCTGCGTTCTTGGACGACCGCCTCATCCGGGACACCTCCCCAATGGGAAAGACTCACCCGGCTGCTTTAAGTTGGTCCCAAGTCTCTCAATATCTCCTCTTTTGAATCCTGAGTCCTGGAGCAACATGAAATGCAGCCACCCTCTAGTCCGCCATCTTGAAAACCCTTTCGATCCCATTTTATTTGGCCGCTAACTGTGCCCACCAAGCCCGCCAAGCTTACATTTGGTCCGCTGTTGAGCCCGCCGAGCCTGCCCGAGCTTACATGAAGGAGCCTGGACTCAAGGACCCTTATAACCCTAGCCAGGCTCAGGGTAAAGCTCCAGGTAGCAGGTAAATTCATAATTTTCCTTGTGGACACGGGGACCACCTATTCTGTCTTGCCTGCCTACTCTGGGTCTTTATTTCTTTCCCAGGTTTCGGTTATGGGAATTGATGGAAAACCCTCCTTCCCAAGAAGAACAGCTAGATTAGCCTGTGCCCTGGAGGGACATACTTGTACACATTCGTTCCTAGTTATTCCCTCCTGTGCACTCCCCCTCGTAGGAAGAGATGTTCTCCAACTCCTAGGATCCACCCTACAGCTTCTTCCCAGGCACACAGCTAGTGCTCACATTCTTCTGCCTCTGTTTCATACATTCTCTAATGCCACTACACCACCTACCTAACATTGTCCCTAGACCTGGTTGACCCCCAAGTCTGGGACACTTCCAAGCCAGTCATAGCCAGCCACCACAAGCCAGTCCTTATCCAACTGAAACCTCAAGCTAAGTTTCTTTTCATGTCCCCAATTTCCATTTTCCTGTACTCACAGGGAAGGACTTAAGCCCATTATAGACCTGTTGCTTACTCAGGGACTCCTTAATCCTACTGACTCCCCTTGTAACACCCCCATACTGCCAGTACATAAACCCTCAGGAACCTATCACTTGGTTCAGGACCTCCATCTAATTAATGAGGCAGTTATTCCCATCCACCCCACGGCTCCTAATCCTTACTCCCTTCTTTCCGTCATCCCCCTTCTACCACCCACTTCACAGTCCTGGATCTCAAAGATGCCTTCTTTACAGTTCCCCTTCACCGTGATTCCTGTTACCTTCTTGCCTTCACATAGGAGGATCCTACATCCTTTAGGTCTCAACAGCTGACATGGACAGTCTTACCCCAAGGCTTCTGGGACAGTCCTCACCTTTTTGGGCAAGGCTTAGCTTAGGATTTGGCTACTTGTGACTTGGGAAATAGCACACTCCTACAATATGTTGGTGACCTCCTCCTATGCAGCCCGTCCCTCAAGGCCTCCCAGACTCACACTGCCCAGCTCCTTAACTTCCTGGGGTCTCAAGGCTATCGGGTCTCTCCAGCCAAAGCCCAGCTCACCACCCCTTCAGTCAAATATTTGGACATACTCCTCACTCCTACCTCTAAGAGTCTCACAACAGACAGAATCCAAGTGCTGCGTGACTTACAGCTGCCAGAAATGACAGATTACATTCTCTCCTTCCTGGGTTTAGATGTCCTTTTCAGAAAACGGATCCCTAATTTTGCACTCCTTGCCAAACACCTACATCAGGCAGCAAAAGACACTCCACATGGGCCCCTTTCCTCCCCCAAGGTGATAGCTGACTCTGTTTACAAGCTCAGGGATGCTATTATATCCTCCCCTGCTCTCTCTCTCCCCAACCCTAACCGTTCTTTCCACCTCATCATGGGTGAAAGCAGGGTGTTGCCACTGGCCTCCTCATGCAACCAACTGGACCTTCTCACAGACTGGTGGCATACCTCTTCAAGCAGCTTGATTCCACAGTTCATGGGTGGCTACCATGTCTTAGAGCACTGGCGACAGCGGCTGAATTAAGTAAGGAAGTTCTGAAACTCATCCTACTTCAACCAATAACTGTGTTTTCTACCCATCAACTGTAGGACCTCTTAAGCCATAAATCCCTTCCACTCCCACAGGTGCTGGAGGCGCTACGTTCACCTCGTGAGGACCTCTTCAATTACCCACTCCCCTCACCTGACTGAACTGTAAGGCCCCCAAAAAGGGAAACCCCAACTCTGTCCCATGGATGGACGGCAACCCCAATTAACCGCAGGAGGCATCAATTGATGCAAACCGCAAGAGGTGTTTATTCCAGCGCGCTGGGACCCAACTCGAGGAGTGGAGTCCCTAGCAGAAAATCTTGTAGGTTTATAAAGGCAGAGACCACACATAGGGAGGGGTCGCAAATGAAAGGGAAAAGGGGGACAAAGCTGCCGGTAAATTTCAAAGGGGGTCTCAGTTTGCTGATAACATACAACATGTTTCACAATGTTTTACAACAGGGTGTAGATTCTGGTGTCTTAACTGCCTGAATACTATCTTGCTCCAATTACTCTTTTACTCTCTGTTTGGGGCTGTTTCCTGGAATAGCTTTAAGGGCTTTGTTCCCATTACTGGGAGGGAAACCTTAGGGAGTTGAGATAAAACAGACAGCTTAAAAAAATGTCCATTCTTTCAGAACCATTTTTGAACATGGCAGTTATGTGCTGGGTCCCAATGGACGCTGTAGAGTCGCTTTACACAGTTGTTACCAACGACTCAGTTCTGGAAGCCAATTGCCTTCCAGAAGGGACCACTTCACAAAAGGCAGAACTCTTTGCTCTGATCAGGGCTCTAATTTTATCCAAAGGTAAGCAGGTCAACATCCATACACATTCCAAATATGCCTTCTTGATAGCTCACACACATTGGCCTATATGGAAGGAATGTGAATTTTTCACTACGAATTGCTAACCAGATAGGAAAGAAAAACAGAAGGTTCTAAGTATGGGGATGTATTCACTAGAAAGTAAAAGAATGTTTCTACGACAGAAAGTTTTTGTGTGATGGAATATATGAGGATCAAAGTAAGTGCTAAGAAAGTCTGTGTAAGTAAAGGGCAAATTTCAACAAGTTTGCATATAACTAAGTTGGTTATATGTATGTGAGACAGGCTGTGGCCTAGTACCTAGGAATGTTCCTGTGCAGGGGCACAAGATGCTTGGCTGCTGTGGCAGTACTCTCGCTGGAAAGGCTCTGTGCAAGAATCCTATCAGTTCTGACATTGTTCTCAGACACACAGCTCTCGGGCAGGAAGGAATTCCTTTGCCAGATAACGAGTGTTTCCTCAGCTCCCTTCTCTGGTTCCTGCCTGCCTTACATTAACTTGGGACAGTGGAGTTTCTTAAGAGCCACACAGAGCTCCTAATATTGCACTTTGCAGCAGTGAAAATGTTACATAGATGTCTTAGTCTCTGTAACATTCCTGAAAACAAAGAATAATGCTTACATGATCCTTAACCTGATAATAAGATATATATAAAGATTACTGATGCAACTCGTTAAAACTGCATTTCCATCAGAGAACAGAGCTCCATCTGATCTCCGCTTAATCTTCAAAATCTGTTTTGTGAAAAGATCTGTCTTACCTGAGATAAGGCTCTCTGCCTCACCCGGCTGCATATTAGAATGGCTCCAAAGACAGCCAGACTTTAATTCATTAAAGTTGTGTTCAAAGGTTTGATGTTTGTTGTGAAGATTACTGTGATCTCAAAGAGGGGATATAATGCATAACTCAGACTCAGCTAAAATTCAGGATACCTGTTGCACAAACTGAATGTTCTACTGTTGGTGATTCCATTTTGTATTTTCCTTGTAAACTTTATAACTGTTGCCTGATTAATTTTTTCAGAAGTACTGCTTCAAAAGCAAACACCGTAAATTAACTTAAAATAGTAAGGCATCACCATTATGACAGATAATGTAAACCTCAATTAGATAAAAGGGGGTGAATAACTGTAAAGTCATAGATGTTGAAGTTAAAGCCCAGCACTTTTACTTTATGACTGGTGAGACTAGCTTGCTGGATGGTTAAGATCAAATTTAGAGACTGAGATTAAATATAGAGGTCAAGAAAAGTCAGTAACAGATCAGTTTGCCCAATTTGATCTTGGACACCTAATAAAACAGTTAAAACTGAAATATAGCCATTCATGGCCATTTAAAAGAAACAATAGTTAAATGCAACCTAAGATGTACACTGTGTTAACGCCTCTAGAATAAATAAAGACTGGAAGCTATGAGAGAGATTTCTTAGGCAGATTTACCTGCTGACTATCAAGAGAAACTTCCAAAACCAGGAGATTTTTAGTCAGTTTAAGGCCTACAGATCCTCTGAAGCTACATAGATAGGCTTAATCTGTGCTTTTAATATGATTATCTAGCCCTAAGTCACAGGAATATAGAGATCTCTACTAAACACAGGTTATACCAAGAAGAGGACTTGGTTATGCAGTCACTGCCAACCAAAAGCTAGAACAGCAACTCAACTCCAGAAGGCAGTAGAGGAATCTGCTGCCCCCTGACATCTCTGCAAAGGTGAATAACATTTATTGCTCAAGTTTCCTTGCAGAACAGTCGAGCACTAGATGTGACAGCAGACAAAGGGGGAACACGCCTCTTCCTGAGAGAATGTTGCTGCTGCATCATTGAAACTGGTCTAATGCAAGCAACGTCAAAACTCTCAGACATCTAAAGAAAAGGCTGAAGCAAGAAGAAACAAATGACCCCTGGCCAGGATGGCTGAAATCCACTCTTGTCACCTGGCTGACCTCTACCCTTACTCCCCTATTTGTGATAGGATTTCTGCTAATGATTGATCCCTGTCTTCTCAGGTTTGCCTGGAATTGTGTAAGTGAAGTTGCCAGGGTGACTTACAACCAGGTGCTCCTACACTCCTATAGCCGCCTCCATGCCAATCTAAAACCAGAACTTTTTCTCCCCATGTCCCCCCCTAACATGCAGAAAGTAGCCAGACAGACTCAGGCGCCCTATATCACAAAAAAGGTTGCGATGTTAGGTCGTAAATTTAGGCTCCCACAAGTGGCAGAGCTGAGCAGCTGGAACAAAGCCAGCCCACCAAATGTGACCATCAAGTGGGCTAGAAAGTTCCACTGACTCATCATGTCCACCTGTCCCTAACAGAACCCCCTTCCATCCCAGCATATAAAAACCCTGGGCAGCCAGGGCCACATGTGATTTTCTCCGGATCCCTATACCCTGGGGGTTCTGGAACTTCTCTTGAGAATCAAATTCCAATAAAGCTTGCTCTGGCCACTTTCTGTCCGATTTTACTTGGCCATTACCTGTGCCTGCTGAGCCCGCAGAACCCTCTGAGCTTACATTTGGTCCTGCCTCCGAACCCACCGAGTTTATATCCAACTCACTAAAATCCCAGTTAGGATGGTTTCTGGGAACTGCCTGTGCTCTAGACAGTTAATAGCATAATTTTGCAAGTGAAGTCAAATACCTGGCATAAGTTTTGAAACATCTCAATACTTTTTGAATTTCTCCAAAAACCTCCCTAAATTTGTTTTTGTCTGTCTTAAGTTGGGAGGATCCCCTGATCTTCCTCCCTTAGTAGGTGATCCCTCAAGGCTTTCTCTGCTCATGGTAGAGATTATTGATGTCAAGCATGGTAGACTAAAGGAATCTCTGGTGGGTGAGGGGACATCTATTGATTCTTAGGCATATAACACCCTTTGCTCAGAGGTCTCATGGGAGGGGTTTTAAAATGCCTCCCTCTTGCAGCTTAAAGACAACAAAGTGAGCACATTTAAGCACAGAAAAAGTAATGGGGAGACTCTAGAAAGACTAGTGAAGGCTAACTGTGCAAACAAAGGGAACCTGGGCATTTTCATACTAATTGTCCTATGTCTTTCTCTTGATCCTACCATCTCAATGCTTAATATCTGATCGGAGAGAAAACGGGAAACATGGTGGAGGGAGTGGATGTGGGGGGGTGTGCTGTATGGCCCGTACAGAGGCAAAGGTAATTGGCGCTTTCCCTCAGTGCCACTTGTCTACCAAACACCCTGGATACCACATAGGGTGGCTGGGAGGGGGAGGCTGGAGAAGGAGCCTTTGGGGTCTGCCTGAGTGTTGCCCAGGCCAGAGAACCCCGAAGTTGTTCCAACCCTTCCTCCGCCTCCATGCATCCTGGGTAGGTCAGGACTAGGGACACTGTGTACTGGTGGCAATTGCACTCTGGCCCTGGGCAGAAAAGTGAGAAATGGCTTTGGCAGATTCCAACATGCCTGGTCTGCACAGAGCAGCTGATTGGAACTTGCCTAGGCTGGGAACCTCTCACCTGAGTCTTGAAGAATGGCGGCTGCACTAACCACCTTTAAGTAGCCAAAGGGTGCCCATTTTACCCTCCAAAAATAAAGAGACAGAAAGTTAAACCTCAAACAGATGTGGGGTGCAAGGAGAGAGAAGCTTACCTACCTCGCTCAGTGTAGATCTTGGTAAAGGTTGGCCACTCCGCGGAGCAGAGTGTAGTAACCTTACCCTTCTTTAGGTGGCCCACACCAAAGTTCCATCCTCTGTCCCGGACCTCTGAGAAGTGACTCAGGAGGAACCTGCATTAGGAGTTACCTGAGCCTGTCCCATAATAATGAGGACAAAAGAACTAGTAGACGTAAAAGAACGATGAAGGCAATGCACACAGTAAAACAAATTTTCACAGGACTCTCTAACATTCACTGGCCAGTCAACCACACCACTCTCACAGGCACAATGCCATTCAAATTTACACTACCAAAATCAGACAAAGGATCTTTTATGAATAGCCACCCAGACAGCATCCACTGGGGACTTCGATGTGACTCCTGATTATCAGGGACATCTCCCAGGACTTTCAACAGTGGAACCTCTAGGGTCACTTACAACACTTTTCTTCCCCCGAACAAGAATTCTCAACCAAACTCAAATGGGGATCTGTGTCCCAGCAAATGGAGCTGGCCAATCCTCCTTCCACTGCAAATCTCCTTAGAAATCTTTGTACCATGGGCTGTTTGTATCCTGGAGTGGAGTTGGATAAGCCTATCCCAGGCGAGCCCCCAAATGTTGGGGTTAAAATCGACTGATCCCCAGAGAGTCAAAGTGCACACATGACAATGCAGGACACACAATGAGGTTTTATTGCAAGCTAGAGCTTGGACCCCAACAAGTCTCTCAGACCACTACAATGGCTGAGTGGGGAGTGGCCCCAAGGGGTGAAAAAGCACTCTATTTAAGAGATTTTCAAGCATTCACACACAAAGATGTGTATATTGTTGGTTAACATTTGAACAGCGAAATATTTGTCCTCTTTGGTTGGGTCCCACCAATTTATTTGATTCTCATTGGGTCCCACCAGAACAGAACAGTCATGGAGGAAGAAGGGAAGAGGGAAGGGGTGAACTATGCAGGAGATGAGTCGGGGCTAGGCCCCCCTGTCCTTGATAGATAAGGTTTCTGGGCAACTGCACATTCCTTGGACAGGTATCTCTTAAAGTCTTGATAAGCCTGGGGACCCAGTACTTCCTATTTGTCCTGTATTGGCTCTTGAGGGCGCTTTAGCAACCGCCTGCATCCTGGTGATTAAGATAGTCTCTCATTCCTTAGTGTATGTGTGCCCTTTCCTGTGGGGGGGGGTTTAAAAATGTCACCCTGTTCTCAACAACTGCGACTTGCAGAAGAGCCCTATGTATGACTGTGACCCTGGGGAATGCTCTATGCATACCTGTGACCCCAGGGAAGCATCTATGCATGATTTTGACCCTGGGGAATGACTGTAAGCATGACTGTAACCATGGAGAGATCTGTATACATGACTGTGATCCTTGGAAAGTGTTCTATGCATGACTGTGACCCTGTGGAAGGGCCTAATCATGATTGTTACCATGGAAAAGGGCCTATGCATGATTGTGGCCCTGTGGAAGGGTCTAGGTATGACTTTGACAATGGGGAAGGGCCTTTGCATGACTTTGTACCTTGTGAAGGACCTAAGCATGACTGTGACCCAGAGGTTGTGAAGCCAGAATTGGGGACAGGCAGTTAGTGTAGAAATAGGGGATTGAGTCAAATGGAGGAAATGGAGGCCTTGAAAACCATCTGCCTCTGGAAGTTGGAGACTGCCCCTGAGAGAATGGAATGTCAAGGATCTCTCAGAGCCCATCAATTACCAAATTTACCTGCCCTTATCAAGGACTGCAAGTGAGGAACTGCTAATTAATGCCCCATGGGCCCTTGCCTGGCTGAATCAGTTTGGCACGCCCCTGTCTCATCTGCTTCTCACTTTATGCATCTCACCTGCCAACCCAGGCCTAGTCACATAGGCAAGAAGGAGAGACAAGTGGGGAGGGAATTGGAGGACAAAAAGACCTTAGCCTATAAAAGATGTAGGGTGGGCTCACTTCTGGGGACTTTAGAATATCAGCCATGGGCCCCATTTGCCTCCGGGGTAAGTCTGTATTATTACTACTTTTACCTAAAACCTGCTTAATATGCTTGCCTTGGCGTGCTTCTCTGGTGTTCAAACTTCAACATTAGAGGGAGCAGAACTCATCACCAGTAAATGGCAGTATCAGTAGGACCAATGCATAAATGTGATTCTGGGGAAGAGCCCTAAGCATGACTGTAACCTTGGGGAAGGCTGAATGCATGACTGTTACTGTGGGGATGGGGCCTATGCAAGACTGCGACCATGGAAAACGGCCTATCCATGATTGTGATCCTGCAGAAAGGCTCTATGCATGACTTTGACCCTGAGGAATGGCCTGTGCATGACTGTGACCTGGGGAAGGGTCTATGCATGACTGTGACCCTGGGGAAAGGACTATACATGACTGTGACCATGGGAAAGTGTCTGTGCATGACTGTGACACTGGAGAAATCCCATAATCCCATTGAGAGGCAGGGCAAAAACCAGAGCCCCACTGAAACTGGGAACATGGGAAAGGGCCCTTTGTATGACTATGACCTTGTATAAGGGTCCTATGTGTGACTGTGGCAATGTGGAAAGGCCTGTGCATGACTATGACACTCAGGAAGGGTCCTGTGCATTTCTGTGACTGTGGGGAATGGCTCTATGGAAGACAGTGACCATGGGGAAGGGAACTATGCATGACTGTGACCCAGGGGAAGGGCCTATGCATGGCTGTGACCATGGCAAAGGACCTATGCATGAATGTGATCCTGGTAAAAGCCCATGCTTGACTGTGATTCTGGGGAAGATCCTATACACGACTGGGAATCTGGAGATGGCCCTATGCATGCATGTACCCTAGAGGTGGGCCCTAAACATGACTGTGACCATGGAAAAAGGGCCTATGTGTGAGTGTGAGATGGCGAAGGGCCCACAGAGGAGCGTGACCCTGGGGAAAGGTGAATGCATGATGCCACCCAGAGGGAGGGCCTATCCATGACTGTGACCATGGGAAGAGCCTGTGCATAACTGTATGAGGAAGGGCCTCTTCATGCTGATATGGGAGAAGGGTCTATGGATGACTGTGACCCTGGTAAATGAACCTATGCACGACTGTGAACACGGGAAGGGCTTTATGTATGACTGTGACCCTGGGGAATTCCCTGAATCCATTGAGACCCAGGGCAATGGCCAGAGACTCACTGAAACACTTAGAAAGGCCATGACCCCATTGACATCCTGGAAAAGCCTTGAGAACCTACGAGACATTGAGAAAGGCCCATTTACATGACCTGGATGGAGGATGTGAACACCACTGAGAATAGTGAACGGTAACACAGAAACACTGGGGAAGAATTGCTAAGAACCTGTAGACAGCCCTGAGTTCTACTGACATTCTGGGGAAGGCCTGAGTCCCAGTGATATTATGGGAAATGTTCTGATCCCTCATGACACCCTAGAAAATGCTCCAAGCTCCTATGCACATTTGGGGAAGGCACTGAACATGACTGAGACCCTGTAGAAGGCTGTGAGATCTGCTGAGAAACTGGGGAACGGGCTGAGCCCCATTCCAACACCAGGGAAAACAATGAGCACCAGTGTGACCCTAGAGTGGTGCTGAGCTCTGCTGAGGACATAGGTAAGGCCCTGGGATGCACTAAGTCCCTGTGAGGGCCCTGAACCCAGAGTGCCCTGGAGGAAGTTTCTCAGCCACTCTGAGATCTGGGAACACCACTGAGACTCTGAGAAAGTCCCAGACACAATCTGGAATTCTGGGGATGGCCATGAGTCTCACTAAGTCCCTAGGCAAGGGCCTGAACCCCATGAAAAACCTTGGGAATATTCTGAAATCCACAGAGACCCTGAGGAGGTCCAAGAGCCCAAGCGAGTTCCTCTGGAAAAGGAAGAAACCACTGAGACTCTGGCAAAATCCCTGAACACTGCTTTGACCTGGGGAAGGCCAGAGACCTGCTTACACAATGGAGAAGACCCCAAGGGGTACTGTGATTCTGGGGATGATCTCAGTAACACTGAGACCCTGGGCAAGGCACTGATCCCCATTGAGACCCTGTGGAAGGCCCTGAGCACCACTGTGACCACCAGAATGACACTGAGTATGTAGAATATAGTATTTAGCCTTATCTGGAATATAGGACTCAATCTTATTCATTTTGGATTCCCAAAATGTATCAAAGCATAACCATTTATATACAGCCCTTCCTTTCCCATCCTCAGTTTTTGTTTGTACTGGGAAATGATCTCAGTGGCACTCGACCACTGAGCCACATCCCCAGTCCTACTTTGTATTTTATTTAGGAACAGGGTCTCACTGAGTTGCCTAGCACCTCACATCTGGTGAGGCTGGCTTTAAACTTGTGATCCTCATGCCTTACACTTCTGAGCCACTGGGATTAGTCATGTGCTACCAAACTTGGCTTCCTTCCCCAACTTCAATATTAACCATTCATATAATTGTAACCGCAAATTTCTCCTATTATAGAAGGTGACAGTTCTGTATTGGGGATTAAAATAGGCAGACTGCCAGTCAACCTGTGCTTGCTTGCTGACTTTGGTAGCCCACCCTTCTGCAGAAATTGCCTTGCCAAGCAACTTCTAAGAACATGCTTGATACCATGGGACACCCTGGTTTCTCTAAAATGTTGCCACTCAACCTGGCGATTCATTCATCACCTAGGGGTTCATGGGGACTTCTCTTTAGAGGAAAGCATCCCACTGCCTTGTTGCCATGGACTCAGGTTGTGGGACGATACCTATGATACCTGGGACTATAAACAGGTCCCAGATCAAAAGGTGATCAGCAACAGAGAGAGAGAGAGAGCAAACCCCAGTAAGTGCAGCAGCACCCAGGTAGCTCCACAAACAGATGAGGTAGGAAAGTTTGTTCTCCAGAAAGAAGTTCTTCCTTGGGGTCAGGACATTTTGGAGGCTGTGTGAGTGTGATTGAGATGTGAGTGTGAGAAACCTTTCAAAAGGGCATTTGAACCCCTTGTCATAAACATGAGCCCACAGCCAGGGAGTGCGATCCCATGTGGGGGCAAGAGACCACCAGTGGGAAATTTGAGCCTCTAATGAAAAAAACCTCTAGAGAAGGGGAGGTAAGCTGGGGAAGAGACACTGAAATTTCCCCAGATAGTCCTTGGGGCCTTATGTTAAAGTGTTGGAAAGAGTGCCTTAGGACAAAAGAGAAAAATATACCAAAGTTCATAAAATGCTATTGTGCTTTTAGCACTCATTGAGTGCGCAGGCAGTTTGGGGTGTACAAAGAATCCCCAGGAAGAATTATAGGCCTAGACACAGGGAAGGAAAATGGAAAGCACAGGCCCTTCCCAGGTCTGAGTCATACTGTAAAAATCTGTGACAGACTCTATTTTAATTTCTAAAGCAATAAATGTAATAGTTACTTTGCCCCCTACCTGTAGAAATTTAAAACTCAGAAAATAGTTACAAAATTCTTGTTTCCTGTCTGTTCTAACTTTATCTGTGCCTATATCTGTTGTCTCCATATATGCTTGTGCCTCTATTGTTCATATGGTGTGAAAATTAGAAATAGATAAATGAACATTTATAAACTATGTAAACAGTCACCCAAATGGATCAAAATGCCTTTCATTTTACATAAGTTAAATTGGTTAGGAGTAAAGATATCCTCAACATACTAACCTACATATTTCTAGGTCACAAATCAATCTATAAGTTATATAAGATGCAATGTCCATTGCATCTAAGTATTTTTCTTTGACAGGAATGATGTACTTAGAGTATTAACTAGACTTGTTTGTTATCCTGGATTTCAAGGGTAACAGAAATTAGAAGTGGGTAAATTTATTTTTACCTAAATGGAATTGAACTTCATAAATGTATTTGTAATAAGAGTGTCACAATGCACTCAATGCAGGAGACTTTCCAACCACAAGTAAACAAATGGATGTGGGGACAAATAATTTTTATTTCTTTAAATAACCAAATAGGAGCCAGTAAACCTAGGTCACATTCTAGAAGATTGTACACCCCATAGTACTCAGTCAATGAGGAATCTGGGGAGGGCTCTTGTGCTTTAGGGGATAAAATGCAGGTTGAACCCAATCTGTGTGTTCCTGAAAAGTAGATGCCCAGTCTTTCAAGACCATCTTTAAGTAAAGCCTCACTTTTTCCTCTACCTTGTATTTCTCAGTTCATTCTTTGGGCTTGTTAGTGTTTTGAAGAAGTACTCCTTGTAACAGAACAACCTCACTTAATTTGAGACAATAATCCATCACCTATAGAAGAGAGAGGATGTAATTCTGACTTCCAGTTCTAATACAGGCCCCAGTTAATTACAGACATTGAAGTTAAAACCCAGGACTCTTACTTCAAGACTGGGAAAACTGACCTGCAAGATGTTTAAAATCAAAAAGTGCAGAACCAAAGTCAAGTGAGTAAAAGGGACAAGGAAAAAGTCACCAATATTTGGCCCTTGTCCTCGAAGGTCATCCAGGATTCAGGGAACAACAGGACACCTCTGAGGGTCCTGCAACTCAGGGGAATCACCTGACCTATTGATCAGGGGTGTTGAGAGTATACTAGAGAACTGGAAGTGAACCAGTGCACACTCTGCAAAGAGCAGAGTCATTGGAGTGGATAATGGGAAACCACATGGGGCCAGAAAGGGAAACCAAAGAAAGGCACATGGGATCAGCAAGACCTTGATCCATCCTGGCAGATGGCACAACTTCTAGAGGAAAACCTAAAGGAGCCAAAAGGCTTCTCAAGAGTCCCAAGATTGATCCCTGATAAATCTCAGCTGACTCTAATACTAGAGAGAAAAAAGGTCAATTTTGAAAAAGTTGGTCTTAAAACCCTGGCAAGAAATATACCCAAATCACACCAAACATGGGCATTTGAAAGATAGGACAATGGTTCTTTTATTGTCAATTGAGATGATCTTTTCTGTCAGTTCTCCCAGAAGCAAGTACAACTATACAATGGAATATTACTCAGCTTTAAAGAAGAATGATATTCTGGCATTTGCTGGTAAATGGATGGAGGTAGAACATATCCTGCTAAGTGAAATAAGCCAAACCCAAAAAACAATATGCCGAAATGTTTTTTAATATGCTGAATTTATTTCACAATGTTGTGTGGGAGGATAGGGAAGAGTAGAGGTACTTTATAATAGGTAGAGAGGAGTAAAGGAAGGGGAAGTGGTGTGGAGGAAGGAATGATAGTAGAGTGAAACAGACATTATCACCTCATGGAGTCTCAGAGTAACATGGAGTCTGTTTGGTCATTGCTCATATAGACTGGCCTATAACATTTCCACGGAACCAAATCTGCCAGCCCATCACACATAACCTATAAATATTGTGAGAAAATTGGATGGGTGCAAGAATTTGGAGTTTGTTTTTTCTCTGGGCCCCTGGTGTAAAATAATTTATTTGGAGTTCTCCTCTCTGAGTGCTATTTCTTTATCAGTCTTTTTCCCACAACAGCCCTGAGCCTGTTGTGGTTTAGACATTAGGTATCCCCAGAAAACTCATGAATGAGACAATGCAAGAATATTCAGAGGCTAAATGACTGGTTTATTATAGCCTTAACCCAATCAGTGAATTACTCCTCTGATAGGGATTAACTGAGCAGTAACTAAAGACATGGAGGGTGCATTGATGTGGCCATGTCACCATTGTATGCTGATTTTAATTCCTTTGGGTTATATACCAAGTGGTGAAATAACAAGGTCAAATGATTGTTTCATTCCAAGTTTTCTGAAGAATCTCCATAATCCTTTCCAGAGTGGTGGCACCAATATTCAATCCTACTGGTAGTATATAAGTATACCGATCCACTGCATCCTCCCCTACACCATTGTTGCTTCTATTCTTCATAATTGCTATTGTGACCAGAGTGAGAAGAAATCTCAGTGTAGTTTTAGTTCGCATGTATCTAATTGCTAGAGATGTGGAATATTTGTCCACATATTTGTTGATTATTCATAATCCTGGGAAATGTCTGTTCAGTTTCCTTGCCCATTTATTGATTGTTATCTGTTCCTTTTTTTTTTTTTTTGCTAATATTTTGAGATTGTTTTATATCTGTGTCAGCTGATGTTTAATCTGAATACATGGGGACCACATGCTGAAAAATTTACTAGTGGCATGAGAGACTTTGTTCTTTAGCATGCTCAGCCCACCACACTTGGGTCTCTGATGTTCACTTTAATGAAGTTATTAGCATGAAGGTTGGCCTGGGAGAAGCCCTAGCAGATGGCAGTCCAAAAGGTGCACACAGTGAGTCCTGGAGGTGAGAAAGAAAGAAAGTGCCCATCAGAATCACTCACATGCAAATCAGGGCTGATCTCCTGGCAGCAGGGTGGATGGTCAGGAGATAGCACCCAGGCTACTTTGGTCCTTCTTGAGCTGTGGGAACAGATATGCCACCAGCAGTACCTGAAAGAGGCAGAGGTAGACAAGCATCCTGAGAAGCCTGACCTGTGCAACTGAAAGGCGACCTGACTGCTTCTAGGAGGAGTGAGGGGACTGTGCTTCAGCATGACTAGGAATCCAGCCAAGGTGCCCACCCTGAAGGAATGGCTGGGTGCTAAAGGCCACATGTGGAGCTGGCCACCTACTTGTCCCCAAACAATGTGCAGAGGATACTGGGCCTGGTAGACACAGGGGCTGAGTGCAGCCTGGGGTTTGGCAAACTGGTAAGTTCCCAAGCCCATATGCCATGTTGATGGCCACAGGCCCCAACAATCAAGATGAAGGCAGTGTCCCTACTGCTGGGGACAGGCCACACCCCACAAGCACACATGGTGCCTGTGCCTTTTATGCTGGAGTACATCTTAGGTGTAGCTTTGCTCCCAGGGCTGTGTCTAAGGGCCACAGCAGAGGGCAGTTGTGGAGTTGGTCATGACAGGACATGCAAGACAGTTGGCCCAGGTCCAACTGCAGCCCTGCAGGACTGTGTAGTGAAGGACCTCCATCTTCCAGGGGGACATGCAGGAATCGGCGTCCATTCTGCAGCAGGAGCAAGTGCTCCTCTAAGTCTCCTTTGGGCCAGTGGAGAAGCCTGAGTCACCTGCACATGACCAGTCACCATAGAGAGCTGACGCAGTGCTGCCTTCCCTGAGGCGCCATCCTGAGCACAACCTCATGGACTAGCTGGCCTTGTAGCTGCCCACATAGCACTATGCACTGGACCTGGCTAGTACTTTCTTCTCTTTTTCTGGAGAGTCGGGAGCAGTCTCCCTTCACAGGGGAAGGCCTGCAGTGGACATTTCAAGTGTTGCCACAGGGTTATTTGCATAGCCTGACCCTATGCCCTGTTCAGTGGCCAGTGACTTGGCCCAGTGGTCTCAGCCACCCACTGTACATGTTTCCTCCCACTGATGATATTTTGTTGACCTCTGACTCTCTTGCAGTTTGAAAGCTTGCATCCTTGACCTTAGTGGTCCATTTTCAGACACATGACTGGGCAGTAAAGAAACCCAAGGTGCCAGGACCTGGCTTGTCAGTCAAGTTCATGGATAAGTTTTCATTGGATAGAACAAAAGTTTGCCTGAGGCTATTATTGATAAAATTCAGGCAGATCCACAACTTACAATGTTGTTTAACTGCTTTATGTGTCTTGTTGGGACCTTGGTGTTTTCCGCCTTTACCCAGTGTGTCAGCCCTGCATGCCCTGGTGAAGAAGAGGGTTGGTGTCACTGGAGAGCAGCCAATCAACAGCTGCTCTAAGACAAAATTCAGCAGGCTCAGGCCTTGCCTGTAGTATAACCAAGTTGCCCCTTTGAGGTGAGTATTCAGGTCACCCAGAAAGATTTTGAGGGGGTTTGTGGCAGTGCATGAGCAGCTGGGGTGACTAGTAAGCTGGTCACTGTGCTGGGGGCTGCAGAGGTTCTCTACACTGATAGCGAAGGAGCTGGCACCTGTGTATACAGCCCTGGTGGCCTTCTGTCCCTCACAGGGGATGCTGAAGTTTTGGTGTGTCCCAGTCTGTTTGTCAAGAGTGGTTGAGATTGGGTACTTACCACAAGGACAGGGGGAGCTCAGACACCATCCCCAGCAAAATGGGGACCATACTTCTGACAAAGGAATGCCTTGTCTACTATTCTGTGTCCCTTGAGCTCCAACAGATTCTAGGGCATGTGCAATAAGCACCAAGGAAGCACCAGGCAGTGCTAATAATTATGGGTCAAGGAGCCAGGGCTCTTCAAGGTGGGAGCAGCCCTTTGGCTGCCTGTGCTTGGTGCTCTGAAGGATGCAGTAGAGGACCCTGGTCTCCTTCCACTGCTGCTGCTAAACAGCCCTCTGCTGACACCTTGCGGTATGATGTGGGAATGGGCAGAGCAGTTCCTGGGTTGAGCCGCATGCCTTAGGGATGGTGGCACTGCATGAACCAGGACCTCTGATCTTCTGTACCAACAGCTGGGCCGTGTTTAGGGGTCAACTTGGGGTTACTACATGGAAAGTAGACAATATTGTGGTAGGACATTGCCTTTGTGGGGTTGAGGAATTGGCAGGGCTTTTGAACCATTAGCCATGCAAACCAGATGACCAGTACACGTTCCTGTCCAGGCCCAGCAAAGCCCAGGGAAGGATGGAGGTAATGCTCTGGCTGGGGTGTGGAGCTTCCAGTGGGTGCTTCCCTGACCTGCTGTCTTGGCTGCATGGCTTCCTGAGCTGTAGGGTGAAACCATGTGGAACATAGGGAAAACAGGGGGCCCTGCCTTCAACATCAGATGCACATAGGGGTCTGCCAGGCTGGTGTGGCTTGTGCTCAGGAGCATCCACATGCCTGATGCCTTGGAGTCATGGAATGGCAGGTAGTGCAGGTCATGACAAGTCCCTTTGACACTAAGTCAAGTTGAGTCCACTGGCCATTTTCAGGTTTGAGAAAGGTCCATGTTTCCTTGATGGCAGTGAATATGGCTACATGCTTCTTGTTGTCCTTGTGGGCAAGCAGGTGAGCCTGCTATTATCTGTGCCCTGACAGTGTTGATAGCATTGCATGCACTTTCCATCACAATAGAGCCACCAGGAACCTTATCAGAGGTCAGGGAGGCAGCAATGGCAGCTGGGATAAGGATTCCATGGTGGCTGCACATCCCACACCACTCACAGGCTGCAGGCCTGATAGACATAATGGCCTGCTAGAGCAAGAACGCAGGACTGCAGTCCACCTGCCTTCCATGAACGGGTGGGCATGGTGCCTGTGGGTAGTTGTGAGAGCTCTGAATGAGCATCCTGGAGAGGGGAACCAGCTGCTGTGGAGGTATTGCTGCACCTTCCAGCAGCCCCAATGCAGGTAAGGTGGTTACAAGGGAGTCGTACTTAAGCCTGGGTCAGGGAAGCACGGAATGTTCTTTTCCCTGCTCCCACTGCATTCAATAGGGTGCAAACTGTAGCGTACATGGTGCTGGACAGGAAAGTCCCCTGGCCTTGTTGGGTATCCTGTTAGCACCATGAGAGAAGGTTTGGACTGTGATTGCCTTGGATGGCCTAGTGAACCACCCTCCCCCAGGTGCATGTGACATGGCTAGGCCCTGCAGAGGGGACACTTGATATATGGCAACATTTTCCCCCTGTGCATTTATGTGTTCCCTGATGTTGGTGTACATAGAGCCAGCCGAAGTTCAGGACCAAGCTGTGCCTGTGTGGTATCACCACCCAGCTAATCTGCCACGGGCTGTCACTGTGCCTTCCTGGGCCTCAGCTGGCACGCATCCTCCCACATGATGTGATTTCCTGTGCTGGTGCCTGTAACTGCTGTGTCCTTCCATCCATGGAGGTGTGGTCACCCACACCATAGTGAAGTAGCACACGCATATGCCAGTGCAGCCAAACCTCTGCTGCTGTGTGCACTGAAGTGCCCTGAGCTTTGATGGGAGACCCTGGTGAATCCAGAATATGATTATGGATGACTGGACTCGCAGGGAAAGACTTGAGCTTCCACCTCAGTGTGGGCGAGGGTGGCAATGGGTTTAGTGATCCTGGGTGATGGGGACTGCTTTCTGACTGTGTGTTGTTGAGGATTGTATTGGTGTTGTGGCCTGTGATTCAGAGCTCTGCCCTCCTCACTAGGGATCATTATGGAAGTCTTCAGAGGTTCAGATGCATAAAATGTAAGGCATGTAATTCTAAAGGGGTGGTTAGTAGTATAGGCCCCAAATGGCCATAGTTAAGTCTCTGGCTGAGTCTTCCAGTGGGCTAGGTTTTTCCTGTGTGGTCAATGTCATGAACTCTGATTCAGTGCATGTACTCAGGCCATAAACATCTGTGAGCTGCACGTACAATGCAACCTCATGGCAGTGTGCCTTTTTGTCTGACTACCTTGTAAAAAAGTCAAGTGGAAAAGACTCAGGGGGCTAAATGGAACTGGTTAGGAGATGAAGTAGAGATGGGGGCTGGCGAGAGGCTACTGTGACATCTGAATGAAGAATGTTACTCTCCCAACTGTCTTGTGTTTTCTTCCACCTGCTAGGCTCCCACATCTGTTTCCCAGGATCTGAGCCTCCAGATGGCATCCGTGAAACCTATTGATCCTCTGAGCAAGACCCTGACCTCCATTGAATTACTGGAAAAGGCCATTAGCCTCACTGATCAGCTGAAAATCCCTGAATTTAATGATACACGGTGGAAAACTGAAAATATATTTAGACCCAGTGAAAACCCTGAACCCCACTAAAACATTTTTGAAAAGTTTTAGGTCACACACATGCTGCAAAAGGATCTGAATCCCAATCAAAAACTATGGACAGCTCTGAACCCCACTGAAATTCTCGAAAAGGTCCTGAGTCCAACCGACACCTGATGTAAGGCACTGAGACCAATGATGCCTTGGAAGAGTCATGCGCCGCACTGATGAGCCGGAAAAGTCCTGAGACACACCAGACACTGCAAAAGGCCCTCAACACAATGTAGAGTCCAGTGGAGCCCCGAACCCCAATGAGAGTGTAGTGAAGGCCTTTAGCCTCAAAAAGCACCAGGGAAGAAGAATCTCACTCTCACTAAGATCCTGTAGAAAACCCCAAGATCCACTGAATTTTGGGGGAAGATCCTGTGACCCAATGATGTTCCAAAGAAGGTTAGTGTAAGATTGGATATTGGCCACAAAGAGAACAGACCACAGCCATCTCAACAAAGCATTATTGAGATCAGCTCTCAGGCAATATTCAGTGGATCACAGGGTAAAGGACTGGGGAAATCTTGTTAGGTCCCAGATCGGGTGCTGTTTTTGTACCCTGGCCTGTGTAGTGGTAGGCTGCTCAGGGATGCATGTGTCTTCCTAGGTATGGTTGCAGACCCTGCTGGGACTCATGTCATTCTGAGGTTGTGTGGACATACTAATGAGTGACAGGCAGCTGCAAGATGCCATTAGGGTTTATGTGTCAGCATCTGGTTGCTCTTTGTCATGCATGGCTGCCCGATGCCCTGCCCCCATTCAGTCACTTCCAACTTTCCCAACATTTTGGTCTCTTTGGTGATATAGGACAGTGGAGTCCATCTGGCTACTTCTGGCTTAATAGGGGGTGTCATGGGGAGAACGCTCGAATGTGAGTTCCCTAAGGAAGCGACTGTAAGGGTGCAAGAGCATTTGGTTGTATGTTACTCTGGTGACCTACTCTTGACTCGAGAAGACCTGAAAAGACAGGAATCAATTATTAGTAGGAGTCTTATCACTAATGTGGGGGTAATAATAGGGGTCAGCCAGGGGACAAGAGTGGAATCTAGCCATCCTGACCACAGGCCATGTGTCTGTTGTTGCTTCAACCTTTCATTCTGACGTCTGAGAGCCTCAATATTTTTATTGACCAGCCCAGTTTCATTGATGTAGTAACAACTTTCTTCCTTAGGAAAAGGCATGTTCCTCCTTTGTCTGCTATCAGGAGGTCTAATTCTTGATGGTTCTGTGAGGAAACGTGGGCATTAGGAGTTATTTGTCTTTGTAATGATGCCAGGGAGGCAGCAGAGACCTCTCCTGCCCTTGGAGTTGATGTTCTAGCTTCTGGGTGCAGTGACTGCATAACCAAGTCCTCCTGCCCCCAATCCAGAGGCTGCGAGTGAGGAGGCTCAGGAGAGCCTGACCTCCACTGGTAAGAATAAGTCCCATCCCACCCTAGGGATGGGATTCTGAGCAAGCAGGTGGATTCAGCTTCACTCTATAGTGTCAGCTGTGGAACAAAAGCAGAGGCACAGTGAATGTGGAGGGCATATTGTAATCTAATTTCATTGTTATGGTGCCATTGCAAAAGAATAAGAATCCCGGAGGAGCAAACATCCAGGAAGAGATCTAAACAGTAGGGTTGCTAGGTACTGAGGTAGAGGAAGTATAACAGCAGGTAAAGTTTGTTGAGGAGTTGTGAAATAGGGGATCCCCCTCCAAATTTGGAGAGGGGTTCCTGTGAGGTGCTGAGTAAGAGTTAAGGGGGGAATAGATAGGAATGGATGTTAGGGGGTCCAATCCAAACCTGGGTACAGAAAGCAGTCCATGCTGTTGTTGACCCTGGACAATCTGAGAAGCTGAAGGTGTTGACATATCAGGGGAAGCCATGAGAAGGGGTCAACAGTTGGATGAGACGCCTTCTTGAATTGGCATTGAATTTCTTCTTCCTGCTCTTGGATGGTTATGTGAACCTGTGGAACCACCTGAATAGAGGCCCTCAGGAGTGTAAAGTAAGCTGTGAGAAGTTTGGCTCCATACACATGTACAGCTTGCCATCAAACCCAACGACCATATGGGGGACATGGGTCTTTGATATTGATGGTTGTAAGGTTCCATTCACCATTTGGACCAATCAGTCAGTTGCCCTTGGGCTCTTTGCAGGATCAATGAGGTGCCTTTCAGGTGATAGGGGCACCCCCATAGGTGATGGGCCAATTTCTGCAGTATGTTTTGGTCTGGTCAAACAGACAGCAAGCCGAGCAGTGGGGGTGTGAGGGGAGATACGTATAGAGTTAAAATCTATGAGAGGGAGGATGAACTTCCAGTCATGTCCTGTGGGGGAACAGTTCTTCTCCAATCTGATCTCAGAGTGGAGGTCCCATCATATTGCCATGTGTCCTGGACATAGAAATGCCTTCTTAGGCTGGGCCAGAGGCCTGAGATAGATTTATAAGTAGGAGAAGTCACAGAGGATTTGTGAGGGATTTTGAGTTTGGTGAGTCCCAGAACAGTGGAGGCCCAGGACTTGGTATCTGGGATGGGTGCTTTCTTTAGGTGGGAGACATGGTACCAGGAGAAGAAGCCTAGAAGTTTATCCACGGCTTGGGTGTAAGTATGACCATATGAGGTCTAGTCCAGTGAGGTTGCAGTGACTGAGGATGTAATTTCCAGAACAAAATCACATTGCCCAGTTGGAATGGAAAGATGGTTATTCTGGTGGTGGTTAGGATGGAAATGAGGCTGTGAATGGTACAGGGCTACAGAAGTGTGTGTGCTCCTTCAACAGCTTGTGCAAGAGTGTGAAATAGGGTAAGTAAATGCCAAAGGGGAGGGGTGCCTGGGAAGTTTTGGTTGATTGGGAAAGGGATCCCATAGAGCAGATCAAAAGGGCTAAGGCCTGAGGAAACTCTGGGTGCTGCCTGAATGCAGGTAAGAGACAGTGGAAGGAGATTGGGCCAGGAGAGTTTGACTTCAATGGTGAGTTTAGTCAAATGATCTTTGAGGGTGCCGATAGCCCTTCCAACCTCACCTGAGGACTGGGGTCAGTAGGGAATGTGGAGCTTCCAGGTGACATTGAGGCTTTGGACACTACTTGAACAATGTGAGAGGTGAAGGCAGGACAGTTGTCTGACTGGATGGATGCAGGAAGTTTGAATCTCTGGATGATCTGCTGATGAGGATGGAGGCAATGGTGTCTGCAGTTTTCCTGGAGGTGAAGAAGGCTTCTATCAGCCTGAAAAAGTATCTCCCAAAGTAAGTAAGTAAAGGAGCTTTTTGTGACTAGGCATGTAGGTGAAGTCAACTTGCCAGTCTTCAACTGGCTGTTGCCCTCTATCTGGTGTGTTGGGAATTTTGGTTTGAGGCCTCCTTGTGGGGATACTGTGGATCAGCTGCAGCCGGAGCAAGTGAAGTGGAATTGCTACAGAATAGATCTCAATCCTGGGTGATAAAAGAGGGGTTGGAGAATGTTCAGAAAAGGTCTGGGGTCAATATGAAGAGAGTTATGAATGTCCATCAGCAAGTTGACAGCTTGCTGCCTAGGAAGGGCAATATGGTTGCCCTGAAAGATCCAGCTGTCATTCCCAAGATGGCTGGCCTGGTCTTTAGGTCTTTCTGGGCCTGTGCAGAATATTCAGGTTTTATTGCAGTGGATAATTTAGAATTGGGGCTGTTGCAGACTTTGTTGCCAATCTGCAACCCCATGCTATAGTCTGCCTTCTTGTTACTCATGGTATAGGGTCTGAGAAATTTTGATGTTCTCGGTAGCGTATGATGGCAACTTGAAATGGCAGCTGAAGTGCCTCCAAATGTTTGGAAATCAGGGAGGCATGGACCCTTGGTGACCCCTTTGTGGTTATAAACCCACGCTCCTTCCAAATAGCCAAATGTGAGTGGACAATCAAGAAGGCATCTTTGGAGTCTGTGTAAATGTTAACCTGTTTGCCTTTGGATAGAATGAGGGCCATAGTGAGGGCAAAGATTTTGGTTTTCTGGGAAGTTGTCCATCTGGAAGGCAGCTGCCTTCCAGAACTGAATCAGTGGTAAGCACTGCTTTACATCATCCTTTGGGATCTAGCACAGAACTGTCATCTACAAAAATGGTTAAGTCAGGTGAGGGGAGTGAGTAATCAAAAAGGTACTCATGGGGTGAGTGTAGGGCCTTCAGTTCCTGTGGACAGGAAGGACTGACTGTTGAGGGAGATGGGGTCAGTGGAGGAAGTGTAGCAGGGTTGAGGGAAGAGGAAGAGCAGAGAGTGATTGTGGGGTTTTCTATGAAGAGGAGATGGAATTCTTGAAATCTTGATGGGCTCAGTAGGGGAAGGGATTTATGGCTTAAGAGGTCATGGGGATGATGGGTAGGGTATATAGTTATTGACCAGAGCAAGATGAGTTTTAGTTTTTGTTAGTTCAGATGATGCCACCAGTGTCCAGAGCCATAGTAGCCACCCACAAACCATAGAATCTATCTGCTTGGAGAGATATGCCACTGTTCTATAGGAAGGTCCAGTTGGCTGAGCAAGGAGGACTCTGGCAACACCATATATTTTATTGTTAAGAGATGGCAAGGATTGTTAGGGTTAGGGAGAGAGAGATAGTATGGGAGGTTGTGAAAGCATCCCTGAGCTTGTAGAAAGAGTTAGCCATCATATTGGGGGAGGCAAGGGGCCCATGAGGGGTCTCCTTTGCTGCCTGATACAGGGGTTTGGTGAGGAGTGCAAAGGTAGGGATCCAGTGCCTGAAGAAGCCAGGAAGACCCAGGAAGGAGAGAATGTAATCTGCCATTTTAGATGAGTGGAGGTCACTGAGGGCCTGGATTCTGTTTGTTGTGAGGCTCTTAGATGTAGGACTGAGGAGTATGTGTGTATTTGTGATTGAAGTGGTGGTGAGTTGGGCCTTGGCTAGAGACACCCAATAGCCCTAAGATCCCAGGAAGTTAAGGAGCTGAGCAGTGTGAGTTTGAGAGCTTTGAGGAATGGGAGAAGTTCATCCACATACTGTAGGAGGGTGCTATCTCATACATCACAAGAAGCCAAGCCCTGATATAGGGCTTGCCCAAAGAGGTTGGGGCTGTCCTGGAATTTTTGGGTAAACCTGTCCATGTTGACTGTTGAGACCTAAGGGCTGTAGGATCCTCCCATGTGGAGGCAAAGAGGTATTAGGAGTCAGTGTAAAGGGGAACTGTGAAGAACACATTTTGAGATCCAGGCTGTGAAATGAGTGGAAGATGGAGGAATGTGGGAAAGAAGAGGGTAAGTATTAGGAATGCCTGGGCAAATGGCAACAACTCCTTCTTGATCAGGTGGAGGTCCTGGGCTAAGCAGTAGGTCCCTGAGTGTTTGTGTACTGGCGATATGGGGGTTTTACAGGAAAAATCTTAGTGATGAGGAGTCCCTGAGTAAGCAATTGATGTATGATGAGTTGAAGTCCTTCCCTATGGCTGGGGTAAATAAGAAATTGAGGATATGAAGAAAATTTAGTTTGATGTTTCAGTCAGATAGCGTTGGCTTGTAGTGGAATGCTGTGACTGGCTTGGAGGTGTCCCGAGACTTGGGGATTGACCACATCTGGAAGCAGTGGTAGGGTAGGTGGTGTGAAGGTGTTAAAAAGTGTAAGAACTAGAGGTAGAAGGAGGTGAGTAGTAATAGTGTCCCTGGGGAGAAGTGGAGTGGCTTCCAAGAGTTGAAGAACATCTCTACATAGGAGGGGAACTGGATAGGAGGGATTGACCAGGAGTGTGAAAAAAGATGTCCCTCCAGGGTACAGGTTAGGATAGCTGTTCTGTTTGGGTAGGATGGTTTCACATCAATTCCCATAATCAAAATCTGGGAAGGAAACAAATGCCCAGAATGGGCAAGCAAGACAGAGTAGGGAGCCCCCATGTCCAGAAGAAATATTATGCACTTACCCGCCACCTCAAGTGATACCCTGGGCTACGCAAGTGTGATAGGGGTCTTTGAGTTCGGGGTCCTTTAGTCTTCTGCAAATCCCAACAGCTTGAGAGAAGGGACTGCTTGACCAGTCACACCTCCACCTGGCGACACTGGGGAGTGACATGCCATAGGGCAGTCTCTCTTTCAGTGTCCTACTTGTTTTCAGGTGGGACACGGCTTAGAAGGGGGGCATGGATTTGGGCACTGACAAGTCCATTGACCTCCACGTCCACATCTGAAGCAAACCTCTGGTGGAAAGGATTGCTTGTCCCCATTTGAAGCTCTCTCTGGAGCCACAGGCTGCATAGCAGCTATCAAAGCTTGGGACTGGAGTGATACCTTTTCCTGTAAACTAGCCTGACTGACCAGTTCAGCTGCTTCCTCTTGGGCATTATATGCTTTGAAGCTATTGTTACCAGATATCAGAGAGAGGTCTCAGGGCCCTCCTCGGCTTGTTTGAGCAGTTTTCTAATATGAGGGGCTGACTGAGAAATGAAGTGGGTGGCTAGCATGCTAGCACTGTAGGCCCAGAGTGAGATTCAGGACCCAGTTTAGTGTATTTGGTAAGGACCACTATAAGGTGGTTAAGGAAAAGGCTAGATTCTCATCCAAATCCTGAGTAATTTCCCTCAGTTTATCAAAGTTTACCACCATATTGGAGACTGCCTGTATGCCTGCTTTGAGATGTTGGACCATGCAAGCACAATGGCGGCAACCCTGCTGGCCTTCCTGGTAGTCCAATTTGGTCCATTGTTGGGACTGCTGCTGCACCTGTAGCATTACGTCTGTTATATGGACTTGGTCATAATCATCTTGTGCTGCCTGCTGGATGAGGGCCCCATTCATCTGGGGTGAGGGTGGGAGAAAGAATGACAAAAACATCATGCCAGGTGAGATCATAAGCCTGAGAAAGATCTCTATATTCCTTAATGTAAGTAGAAGAATCAGCAGAGAAAGATCCTAGGCACTTTTCTATCCTGGAAAGATCCTGGAATGAGAATGGGATGTGGACTCACACAATGCCCTTTGCACCAGCCACTTCCCAGAGAGGACAAAGGAGGTCTGTGCTGGGTGGTTGGAGGACTTGATGAGATCTGGTGTGAGCACTAACAGGGGAGGAGAGAGATGGGGAAGAGGTGGAAGGACCTGCTGGAGAAGAAGGGGGTGGAGGTGTGACTGTAAGAGGAGAAGAGAGACAAGGGGAGGAGGGACATGTAAGAGGAGAAGAGGGAAGAGAGGAGAAGGGACCTTCCAGTAGAGAAGAAGGAGGAGTAGAAGTAGGTAGGCCTGAGAGTGGCATGGTAGGTGGAGGAGGAGCTGGGGGAGAAGAAGAGGAGGAAGTATGGCCTGTGTAAGGAGGGGGAGGGTGGGGCACATGATGGGCTGAATGAAGTTCCATGGGATCTGAAAACAAGGAAGAAGGTGCAGAAGAAATGGGGGAGAGGCTTGGCACCATCTCTGGTGAGAAAAACTTGGGCATTGGAGCAGGTAGTACAAAGTGAGGGGTGAGCATGTAAGTCCCAAAAGGTTTAAATGTAAGGCAATTCTGACCATTTCTCTGTCCTGTGACAGAAATTGCCAAATCAATGAAGTTTTGAATGTCAGAAGTTCCCTCTGGTGGCCATTTTGAGCCATTGTCCCAGACATAATGAGGCCAAGCCTCAGTTGAGTAACCAGCAGCTAACAGTGTAAGACTTGGGTGTATCCTAATTTGGCAAAATTAAAATATAGACAGCCCAATGGAGTTTTGGGGTCTAAGGAAGAGTGGAAGTTTCCCATGACCTTTCAGTATCACCTAGAGGGTGAACAGGAACAGAAAGAAACATCCCAAATTCTGATCGTGGTCACCTATGTAATGGAGGCAGGCGGTCCAAAGGCTAGGATGTCTCCTTAGCCTTTGGGGGCCCAAAGTGGGTGGAGTGGGGCCAGTCAGAGACTGGACTTCTCCACAATATACCAGGGCTGAAATGGAATGGATGGGAGTCTTGTGTGAGCACACAATTATGGGCAGATCACCTATTTGGAAGGTTTAACTGAAAGGCCGTGGGAATTCACAGAACTTCCCACACTTCTGTCAACCCAGGCAAGGAGAAAGGAAGTGGTGAAGGAATTCCCTGGTGCATTTGAAGGAGAGGGTAGACCTCAACCCTGATGGGGGGGTGGGTCAGGACCTTCTCCCAAATGTAAGATCAGATGCTGAGCAAAAAGTAATGAGGCAACAAGCATCTCAACAAAGCTTTATTGTGATCAGCTCTCAGGTGAGATTCACTGGTCCACCAAGGTAAAGGGCTAGAAAAGTCATGCTGGGCCTTTGACAGGGCAGATTTTTGGTACCCTGGGGTAGGCAGGGGGTAGACTCTGCGATGAATGATTTTCCTGCAGTTGGTCAGAAACCCTGTTGGGACCTCTGTTCTCTGGGATTGACTGGGGATTCCGCTGAGTGACAGGAGGTTCCAAGAGGCCATTACGGTTTATCTGTGCATGCCTGATTGGTTGCTCCTTGGCATGCATGGTGTGCCTCATGCCCTGTGCCCATTCAGTCATTTTCAATTGCCACAATAGTTAGGTTTCAGAAATACCCCCTCTCTAGGGAATACCCTAAATGCCTGTAACCTTGGGAATGGTACTGAACCACACTGAGATCCTAAGGTCCAGTAAGAATCTTTTGAGATGGGCCTGAGTACCTCCGTGACCTGGGGAAGGAAGTCCTGGAGTTCAGTATGAGTGTGGGGAAGACTTTGAGTAGCGCTCTATGCCTGGGAATGGCACTGAGCCCCACTGAGTGTATGGGAATAGCACTGAACAAAACTGAGACATTGCAAATGTGCTGAGAAAAACAGACCTGGTAATGACCATGAGTCCCACTGAGATGCTGAGTTAGGCCTTTTTGAAAACATCACAAATATCCTGAACCACACTGACAATGTCCAGGAGCCCCCACTAACTTCCTGGGGAAGGTAAGGAGACTATTAAGACTCTGGGGAAGGCCATGAGCACCACTGGGACACTGAAGAAGCACAGTCTCCAATGATATGCTAAGTAAGGCCCTCAGCCACACTGAAACACTTGGGAGCCATATGCCCCACGGATGACCTATAAATCCTGAGAATGGTGACACTGGGAAAGGTCTGAGAGCTGTCCAGAGCACAATGAAGGCCCAGAAACCCAGTAAGACACTAGTGTAGGCCTCCCAGAAACCTGGGGAAGCATCTATATCCAACTAATGTCTTGTGGAGTACTCTGAGGCCCATGGAAATGCTGGAGAATACCTGAGCTTCAGAAAGACTCTTGGGAAGACTCTGGACACCAATGTGACACTGGAGAAGGCCCTGAGCTGACATAAGACTCTGAAGAAGAGCTTGAGTGGCACTGTGATCCTGGGAAAGCAATGACCTCCACTGAGATCTAGGCAAGGCCCTGGGATCCACTGAGACCCTAGCAAAGTGTGAAATCAGTGAGTCGTAGGGACATTTCTGGGCCTCACTTGAACACTTGGAACAGCACTGAGTCCCACTGAGAACCTGAGAAACTCCATGAGACCAACTGAGATACTGGGGAAAATCTGGGGAATGTCTTTACCCCACTGAATCCTGGGGAAGGATCAAGTTTCTGTGGAAGGCCCTACAAAACTGTGACTCTGAGAAAACCCTAAGCCCAATGATACCCCTGGGAAGGATCTGAGTGATACAGAAATACTTGGAAAGGCTTTAAACAATGTCATGACCTTCAAGAGCCTTGAGATTCAATGAGAGACTGGGAAGGACTGTGATCCTCATTAAGGCCACACTGAATGGGCTGAACCACTGAGACTCTAGTTAAGGCCTATAGCTTCTCAGAAACAGTTCAGAAAGATCTGATACTCACAAACATCACATGGACTGCTACAAACATCACTGAAAATCTGAGAATGACCATGTGTACTACTGATTCCCTGGGCAAGGCAATGAGCCTCATTGAGACCCCAGTGAAGGTCCTGATTAGCACTGAGGCATTGAGATTAGAAGTGAGCTTCATGAATTTCAGGAAAAGAAATGACAATAATAAGACCCTTGGGGGGACTCTGCATATGACTGTGACCCTGGGGAAGATGCAGAGCTTCACTAAGACTCTACATAAGGCCTTGAACACAATCTGGACTCCACTGAAGCCCATCAACTTCACTTTAATTCTACTGAAGGCCTTTAGTGTAACAGAAACATGGGGAAAGAGTCTGAGCCCCAGAAAGACAATGAGGGCAACTCCAAATGACATTGAAAGTCTGGGGAAGGCTGAGAGTTCATAGAACAAGACCTTGAGATTTATGGAAATCTTGGTGTAGGATTGAATTGCGCTAAGAATCTAGGGAGGATCATGAGCGCAACTGTGACTCTAGGATTGGTGCTGAGCTCCACTGAGAACCTGTTTAAGGCCCTACAATTCACTGAGACGTCATGAAGGCACTGACCCCAGTGATCTGTGTGGGGGGACACTCAGAGCCCCACTAAGACTCTGAGAATGCACAGCACTGAGCCTCACTCAGGCATTGGGAATGGCACTGAGCTCCACTGAGACTTTGTTAGAGGCCCTGAGACACAGTGATATGCTGAGGATGCCAAGGTTCCTCTGAAAGGATGGGGAAGGAAATGAACCTCAATGAGACCACTGGGAATAACCCTGAGTTCCACTGTGACCCTGGGAATTGCTGTTAGTGGTACTAGGAACCTGGATAAGTTCCTCAATTTCACTGGAACCCTGTTGATGGCCTTGATCCCAGGGTGTCCTTGGGAAGTTTCTGAGCCACATGGAAGCTCTGGGAATATAGTTAGCACCACAGAGACACTGCAAAAGGCCATGAGAATAGCTGACATGGAGTTAAGTCTGTGAGTCCTGCTGAGAACCCTTTGAAAGACTGTGTCCCACTGAGAATTTAGGGAATGTCCTGAACCAAACAACCTAGCAATATCTACATGTCCCGCTGAGTGTCTGTGGCAGGTAAGCAGACCACTATGCCTCTGGAAGAACAAACTCTGACTGTGAGACTGGAGAAGGCTGTGAAACCCACTGAAGCTCGGGCAAGGCCCTGATCCCCATTTTTGACTAGGAAAGGCCATGTGTCCCATTGAAAAGCACCAAGACACAATAACATAGTGGGAAATTTCTGAATCTCATTCAGATCCCAGTGAAGTCCCTGATCCCCTGAGATATGTTTTGAAGCTTTTGGATCCAATAAACACTGGGAAAGTATCAAAGTCATAATAAATGACTATGGACAGCTCTGAGCCACACTCAAATGTGAGGAAAAATCCTGAGACCTAATGATATTCAGTGGAAGGCACTGAGTCCACAAGACTTGGAAAAGCCTTAAGTTCCATTGATGACCTGGAAAATTCCTGAGACCAAATGCAACCTGGGGAAAGTTCTGCATCTCCAGTATACCCTGGCAGAGTTCCTGAACTGCACTGAGAAGATAGCAAAGACTTTATCTTCAAATAAACACATGGGAAATATCTGAGCCCCAAAATTCTGTGCACACCTGAAGATGCATTGACATTCTGTGGAAGGACATGTAATTCTCAGGGAACAGTTATGATCCTCATGAAAAACCTAGGGTATGGCCCAACCCCTATGATTTATTAGAGAGAGTGGTGAGCCAGAATTAAATACTGGGAAAAACCCTGAGCTACACTAAGAAACTTGTAATACCTGAGTACCATTAGCTATGTGCAATAAGCTCTGGGCACCCCTGTGACAATGGGAATGACCCTAAGTCCTACTGAGACACTGGGCAAATCTCTGAGCCCCTTTGCTACTCTACAGAATGCCCTGAGTTTCACTAAGACTCTGGGAGATGAACAGAGCACCACTGTGTCCCCTTGTAAGTACTCCCTGCTGCACTGAGTGCCATTACAGACAGTGAGACAATGTAGATTCTGTGGAATGTTTTTGACCATCACTGTGAAGGCCCTTGTTCAATACCAGTCAATAATAAGACTCTGGTTGTGATAAACAGAATGTCGGATTGTCCATTTTAAGAATATAGCATCTAGCCTTATTTGGGATGTGAGCCCCAATTGTAGCCAGGTGAAATGGAACACTCCTGTACTCTCGACTGATCAGGAAACTGAGGCAGGAGGATTTGAAGTGCAAAATCAGCCTCAGCAAAGTGCAAAGCCCTCTGTGACTTCATGAGATCCTGCCTCAAAATAAAACATAAGAATGTGGAAGATGTTATCAGTAGATATTTAGCCCTAAGTTCAATCCCCCGTTCAAGAAAAAAAAAAAAAGTCAATTGATCTCTCTCTCAAAAACAATACAGTTATACACATTTTTATGATAACCTTTGCATTTGCCTGCCACAATTTTAAAATTAGCTAATGTTGTGGACTTTACAACCAATCTTCTTATCAGAGCAGGAGGGAGCATTCATTATATATAAAGCATGCTGACTGCCCACCCAAGCATACTTGCTAGCCAGATTCTGTAGAATGCCCTTCTGGCAGAAGTAAAGTTGACCTTTGACACCCAGCTCCTAGCACAGGTCTGAAGTTTTTTTTTTTTTTTTTTTTTTTTTTTTTTTGGTATTTCTAATAATTTCCGCACCAGCTGCAGGGTTCCATAATTACCTCAGGTTGTTAGGATTCCCCATGTTAGAGCAGAAACCTTCACTGCCTTTTTGCTTGGTTGCAGAGCATAGGATAAATCTGTGATCACTGAGGTTGACAATGGACCCAAAATAGAAAGTGGATTGGCACCACAGAGAGAGGCCCAAGAAAACACTGTGGCAACCATGTAACCTCGTGCACAGACCCCATGCACAGACCCAGACAATGGGTTCCAGCACTATTATATTATAATAATATGTATAATCATGCTGGAACTCCATTGTCCATCATGAGAAACAAGTACCACCTTGGTGGTTGGGACATCCCAGAGGTGCTGTGAGTGTGACTAAGAGTTCAACAAACGTCCCAGAAGAGTGGGGTCATTGAGGCTCTATTCAGAAACACAAGCCAACACTCAGGAAAGAAGGAGGGGTGTGTGAAAGAAATCCCCAGTAAGGAGGACTGAGCACACAGGGGGCCCAGGTGTGCAAAAAACCTCAATGAGGAGGGGTTCAGGACAGGGGGAAGCTTAATTCTAGGAATGGGGAATGAAAATTCTGGGCCTAGGAATGGGGAAGAACCATGTAAGATCTCATATGTGTAAATCTTCTTTTCCTTTGAAGAGCAGGAATAACAATCATTGTTGGTGGTGGGAGTAAATCTGCCCCTGTGGAGGACAAGTGGCCACCTGTACCTTTATTTTTGGTGTCCACCATGGCTGGCACACTCTATTACTAATTTTTCCAAGTGCACAGCACAGGCCCTTTCATGTCATGGTCATCCTGTAAAAGTATGCAACAGGCTTTATTTTAACCCATGCGTTGTATTCTGTGTCTATGTACATGCTTGTCTGTATTATGTGCATGCCATCAAAATTGACTGATAGATTGATAAGTACTCATGCATGTCCTGATTGAATACAAATGAATTTCAATTCACATGATTTAAATAAAACTTTAACTAAAAGGGTCAATCTCAATTGGTAAGAAAAAAGGTGTTATTGATACTACTAAACCATGCATTTCTTCAGGTGCCTGGCCAGATTGTTCATTCCTATAACATGTTTAAAGTGCAATGGCCTTTGCTTCTAAGGATTTTTCTTTGGCAGTAATAACTGACTTAAAGTTAATTAGACTTGTTTCATATCTTGCTTTCCAGGGGCATCCTATGTTACAAATGAGCAAATGAATTTTTACATAAGTGGGATTAATCTTCATAAATGTGTTTGTTAGAGGAGACATCTGATTATAAGCAGTGTTAAAATACTAACACATCAACTAAATATAAATTCAAGGACTCTTGGCTTCTTCAATTCCATTAGGTAAAATGCTGTGAGCAGCTTGGTAGTTAATTCAGAAACCAGTAGGAGTGATGTGGGATGGAGAAAAGACTGACAGACACACACAGAGTGAAAAAGCTGGGGCCAGGGGGGATTTACTTTCTGATGGAAGATGAATGAATCAGAGCAAGCTCAGCATGATTATTATATAGGTTTTTCATCAAAAAGTTATTTGTGAGAAAGTTTCAGCAAAGCAGACAGACCTGAAGATCACAGTGAAACTTGGGAGACATTGAGGATTGAGGTTCTCTTGTTATGCCCAGAATTCTCTATTCCTAGGACATGGTGCCTAAGCTCAAGGCCCCAATTGATGAACCTCGGTGCCTTTGCTCAAAGCCTTGTTTGGCTGATTGTCACCATAGCAACTGGGCCATATTGATCTGCACTTCTGCACAGGAAGTTCCCAGGACAAACACAGTGATGAGACTATCAGAAGCCATGATTCAAGTCACCACTTTCACGGTAACATATATTTGGGTCTACCAAATGTGTGTTTAAATCAGTTTATTTTAAAAGAGGAATTAAGATTGTGCATTTCTGGGTCCTAACTAAGAGCAAGATTACATGGGTTAAACTTCTAACAGCTGTAAGTTTGTATGCATACATAAAAGTTTCAGCTGTGTTTTAGTTAAAGTACTGTAAAAGATTGAAGTATTTCATCATATTAAAAAGGAGTAATACTTGTGTGAATGAGGGAAGAAGGAACTCTTGTAATGCAAGGGACAACCTAACAGAAGTTTTATGGTTTCTGGATGAAGGCATTGATCAGAGTCTGTGCTCAACAAACATCCAAAAGCTTTGGGGTTAAGGTTGAAATCTATGTTGTACAGGCATTTGGAGGGTACTGAGGTTATTGCTTCACCCATGATTTTCTAATTGATTATGTCCTGTTAGTCCTTCATTGGAATTTTTCAGTAACCTTCACATGGGTCCATCCCCAGTTCCATTTGCCCCCCTCCACCTCTCTGGGACAAAGGTGTTGGCTGGAGTGTTTAACAAAATGGGGTTGCCCTTTACATTAAAAAATAAAACCTTATTTCCTGAGTGCCAGATTATTAACTCTCCTATCTTATCCAAGGTATGAAAACTGCCAGTCACAAAGAACATGGCAATGGGTTCCAGCACTCTTATATTATAAGCTTGGGGAAACATTAAGGCCCCTATTTTATTTTTTGTGTGCCATATTGTTTAACCCTCCCCATCTCTTCTGTGAGAAGCTGTGTTATGTAAATTAAATGTACAGATGACATTCTCACCCAAAGAGTAACAACTTTGTTGGAAATTGTCTCTCAGGGAAAGGTACAAAGCCTGCTCTGCTGGGGTGTCCTAGGAGTTAATAAGCTATTTTGGGCCAATGGAATCTTGAGAAAAAGTTTCAAGTTATCTTTTTTAAAATTTATTTTTATTTGTCAGAGACCTTTATTTATTTATATGTGGTGCTGAGAATTGAACCCAGTGCCTAACACATGCCAGGAAGATGCTGGACCACTGAACAACAACCCCATCCCTGATCAAGTTATCTTAACCAAGAATTTGTTCAATCAGGAAACAACTTGACACAAAAAGTATCAACTTATCCTCCTTAAGAAAGAGGCATTCATGGGGACCATTATTTTTTGGATAACTCTTTAAAACATGAATTGAATCCATTTAGGGGAGAATTTTACCACAGTATTGTTCTCCAAACCAAAGTCGTCTGTAGTGGTAATTACCTTCAGATTTGTATGAAAAAGCAAATTTAATTGGAGATTTACTTATGTTATTTCATGTTCTGGTAACCTGTTTTTCAATAAGATAGACATGAACTTTTGTGTGAATTTTAACACTAGGGTGGAAATTTGAATATAACGTAAAAAATTATGAGAGCCTGATTCCTTTAAAAGCTTACATAGTGAAATAGGGAAGCATTTGGCCACTTTTTCTACACAGGGGAAGATATCTCTTAGTTTATTGATTATATTTCAGATGTAATGTTGCATTGTGTTGTCAAGAGCCCTGCCTTATTGAGATAAGGATCCGCCTCTCACTCTGTGTTAGACTGACTACAAAGAAAGTTAGACTTCCACCCATTTTAAATTATAATTAAAAGAGAGATTTTTGTTGAAAATATTACTGTAATCCCACTGGGCCTGGGGGCTCATACCTGTAATCCCAGCAGCTTGGGAGGCTGAGGCAGGAACGTTGTGAGATTCAAAGCTAGCTTCAGCAACTTAGGGAGGGCCTATGGAACTCAGGGAGATCCTTTTTCTAATAAAAATACAAAGAATAGCTGGGGATAAGGCTCAGTAGTTAATTACCCCTGGGTTTGATCACCTGTACAAAAGAAATTACTATGATCCAAAATGAACAAGGAATATCATACAAAACTAAGATTTGGGTAAATTATAAAAATATGTCAGATTGTAAGTGTGTATTAAAATAAACTAAACTTTGTAAAGAATCTCATATGCGATTGAGTTGATATATTCATGTGTCTCTGAGGAGGCAAAATGGACACCAAGATATACTAGTGCAATATAGATATTATGTTGCTTGGTTTAAAGCTATTATGCAAACTGAACACATTTTTGGTCTTTTAAATTTTATTTTCTATTTTTGACATGGAACTTTATAACTTTGGAATATCAGTTTTTTGAAGAAGTACTCCTTGTAACAGAACAACCTGAGTAAATTTGAGATAATAAACCATCACCTATAGCACAGAAAGGGATATAAGGCTGACTTCCAGTACTAACATAAACCCCAATTAAATGGAAGGGGTAACTATAAGATTATGTACATTAAATTTACTGATGAAACTGAGCAGCTGGATGATTAAACCCAAAACTGGAAACCAAAGGAGAGGAAGTGAAAACCCTAAGGGGAAAGTGGCCAATATTTGACCCTTGCGCTCTAAAGTCAGATACGACCCAGGAAAACTGGGACTTCTCTAAGGGCTTGGTGATTCTGGTTCTCATGGCCTCCCAATCAGGGGCTTCATGGGGATCCTGGAAAGCAGGAAGGCAAGTAGTGCACAGTCTGCAAAGTGGAGGATCTCTGGAGAAGGAAATATCTCTAATGCTTCCAAGGGAAGTCAAATATGGTCAGCAAGACCCTGGTCCACACTGGCATCGGGACAACTGCTACAAGAATAGCTAAAGGACCCAAAGCCTCTCACTTGTTCCTATGAATGACTGATGACAAATCTCAGCTGACACTAACAGTACATAGGAACAAGTCAATATTGCCAACTTGTTCTTAAACACCTGACAGGAGAGTGGAACCAAAGTACAGGCACACATGGACATTGAAAACAAAACACAATGGATCTTTTCATGTAACTGGAGGGGTACATTAGGGTCAGTGCTCCCAAAAGTAATTAAAACTGACAAGTTCTCCAGGAAGAGATTTGCTGCCTGATATAAAAGTTTGTTCTTTTTCAATTAGAGATAATCTGTGCTTTTCTTATTCATCATGATCAAATGAATTGTTGCTCAGACTCCACTTCAAGAGGTTGCCATTCATCACTTCCAGCCTGGAGATTGATTTTAATGAAGACCTTGAAAACACACAAGCTTCAACTTGGCTGGATAGGACCAGAATAAGTGCTAGTAATGACTGGGATGGCCACAGGGATGGCTAAAGGGGGGGGGGGGGGGGGGAAACTCATTATGGTGGATGATTTCCACATTAGAAAGTGAATATATCTTAAATGGATGACAACACTGATAGGTACCTGAGAAAAATGAAAATGAAATTAAATGTTTAAAAGCTAAAATTCAGATTTCTGAGAAATGGAAAGTCCAGTGGTCCATTTTCAAAATATGTTATTTAGCCTTAATTGAGATGTAAGAGTAAATTGTAGTCATTTTATTTATAGCCTTACCCATTCTTTGCCCCAAATTTAAAATTAGCCATATAGATTGTAACCCTGAGGTCCTCCAGTTGGGCCAGGGGTAGTGCCACAATGGGAAAAAAGATGTAGACTGCGTGCCCAAGTGTGTTTCCTAGATAGGTTTTATAGAATGACTTTCTGGAAGAAGTAAAGTTTCCCTTGCCGACTCATTTTCAAGCACCTGTTTGATTTTTTGTGGAACCTCAATAGTTTCACACTCTGAGGTCCACTGATATACTGGGATAGTCATGAGTCTCACTAAGACACTTGGAGAGGCCCTGAGGAACACTGTGGTACCTGGAAGGTCCTGATCAACAATCAGAATGGGGAAAGATCCTGAACACCATTGTGACCATGGGTGTGGCACTGAACTCCATGGAAAACCTGGGAAAGACCCTGGGATTCACTGAGAACCCCAGGATGACTCTGAAATCCAGTGTTTTCTTGTGGAAGATTTGGACCCTCCCTGAGAGGGTACAAATATCACTGAGACTCACTAGTCTGGGAATAGCACTGAGGCCCACTGAGATGTTGAAAAAGGATCTCACTTGTACTGAGCCCCTAAGCAAGATGTTGGAGCCCTACTGAGACCCTTGGAAGACCTTATGCACCACTGTATCCTTGGGAATGGTTCTGAGATCAACTTAAGCCTGGCAAGGCTGTGAGTCCCCTAAGTCTCCTGGAAAAGTTCTATATACAACTGTGATTCTGGGAAAGGCTGTTGGCCTCATTAAGACTTTGTAGAAGATCATGAACACACTGAGAAAACAGTGAAGGCACTGAATCCCTTTAAGATTCTTGTGTTGGCCTTGGACTCTTCAAAACACATGGGGAATTATCTGAGCCCCCAAAAGATCCTGTGCACATTTCTAAGTTTAAATATAATTCTGAGAAGACCCAGAGTCCCATGAAACTATGAAAAGGCCCTGAGACCTGCTTAGATGCTAGGCTTGGCCCTGAGTCTCCACTGATATGGGGAAAGGGCTTGAACCCCTCTGGTACCCAGAACAAAATTCTGAGTGTCACATTGATGCTGGAGAAGGCCATAAGCACAACTCTGATATTGGGAATGGCACTGAGCTTCTTTGAGACCCTGGGCAATGCTCTGAGATTCACTGAGACCCTAGCAAGGAACTCAGCCATGTGTGCACTTGGGGAGGAATCTGAGCCCCAGTGAGACTCTGAGAAGAGCACTGAACATGACTGAGATACTGCAAAGACCCTGAGCATAACAGACTTTGGTAAAGACCAGGAGTTTATCTGAGAAACTGGCCAAGATATGTGGTCCATTGAGAACCTAGGAAACATCCTGAACCACAGTGATAGGCTGGGAATATTCAAGAAGTTTACCCAGTGCCTGGTGAAGGGAATGAGACCACTAAGAATATGCAAAACACCCAGAACATGACTGTGAAATTGTAAAAGTCCAGGAATCCCACTCACAAGCCATGGACAAGGCCCTACGATCCACTGAATCACTATGACAATCAATGAGCCTCATTAAAGTCATGGAAAAGCCCAGAAATCCAATGATGTAAAAGGAAAATCCCTGAATCCCCAGTGAGTGCCTGAACTCTACTGAGATAGTTTAGAAGGCCTTTATGTCACACAAATTCTATGAAAGTACTTGAAATCCACTGAAGTACTATAAAGGTCTCTGAGATCCACTGAAAGTACTGGAGAAGGTCCTTTGACCTACAGCTACCTTGTGGAACGTACTGCATACCACTGAATCCCTTGGAAAAGCCATGAGCCCATTTGCGGTGCTGGAAAATCAATGAGACACAATGCAATACTGTAAAAGGCCCCTAAACCCTTAAAAACCTAGTGAGAAACTAGTGAAAACCATTAACCTCAAAGAAACACTGGTGAAGAATCGAAATCCCCTATGAACCTGTGGACACCTCCAAGATCCACTGAAATTCTGGAGAAGGACCTTAGACCTGACAACACAGTGGAGTGCCCTGAGCATTTATAGGCCATTGGGGAAGGTGCTGAGCCAAACTGAGACCCTGGAGAATATCCTGTCCTACACATAGAAACTTGGGATGTCTCTGAGTACTACTGACACACTGGAAAAGGTCCTAAGTCTTACTGAGATCATGGAAATGGTTTAAGACCAACGGTCACCAGGGGTAACCATCGAGAACCAATGAGATTCACAATCTGTTACTAGCTACACTGAATTTCTGGGTAAGGTCATGAATCCAGGTGACAAGCTGTAAGTTATAGGTCCCAATGGAACTTGTGGAAAGGCATAAAACCCAATTAGAACATGGAGAATCTCTGAGAGCTCCTAAGACCCCAAGAAAGGCCCCAAACCCCACTGAGATCATGGGAAAGGCCGTGAGCCCATAGTCCCCCAGGAAGAATAGGAGACACGCATCCTAGAAAGAGGATCATCTCCACTGAACCTGGGGATGACCCTGAACACCACTGGGTTCCTGGGAAAAGGCTGTGAACACTATTGCAAATGTGGAGAAGCCCTCTCCCCCAATAAATTCCTTGGGAAGAACCTGAGTATCATTGAGACTCAGAGCAAGGCCTTTAGCCCAACAGAAATCCTGGGGAATATTCTGAGACCCAGTGAGAATATGAGGAAAGTTGGAACTCCACTGAGACCATATAAAATGCCCTGAATGTGATGGGACTTGGGACAAGGCTCTAAGCTTGGACTGAGACTTCACAAAGGGCTCTAATCACCACAGAGACTCTAGGTAAAATTCTGAGCCCCACTGCGAATCTGTGGATATCCCCGAGTCCCACTGAGACTCTGGGGAAGACTGTAAGTTTCACTGAAACCCTGAAGAATTTTGTGAGCCACTCGGACCTTGGGAAGGCCCTGAATGCAATGGGATTGGGGGATGGAGCCAAGGCCCACTGAAACTCTAGGGAAGGTCCTGTGAGACACCCACAAAATCCATGATGCCCATAGAGACAGTGGGGAAAACTCTGAGCTCCCTGAAACCCTAGTGTAGAGTGCACTCCACTGAGACCCTGTGGAAGACCCTGAAAACTACTTTGACCCTGGGGAAGGCTCCCAGTCCCTCTGACACCCTGTCAAACCCCTAAACAACACTACGATTCTGAGGTAAGGCACTGAGCCCCACTGAGAACCTTGGCAAAACCTGGGATTCACTAAGATTTTGGTAAAATCTCAGATTCCTCTGGATTCTTGGGGAACACTGTGATGTCCCTGAGATCCTAGGATGTCCAGGAGTGCCACTTAGAATTCTGAAAGAATCTGAGTCCCACTGAGACCCTGGGAAAAACTGTGAACACAGTAGAATTCTGGCAAAGAACATGAGCTCTACTGAGACTCTGGGCAAGGTCCTGAACCTCATGGAAACACTGGGGAATTATCTGAGTTCCATTGAGAACCTGAGGAAGACCCTCAGCCCCACTAACTACCTCAGATAGTCTGAGGCTCAATGAGACCCTGGGGAAGGCCCTGAGTTTCACTAAGACTCTGAGGAAGGCCCTGAATCCATTTGGTTGTGGAAGTTCTTAAGCTCTATTGAGACTCTGGACAAATTCTTAGCCCCACACAGAATGTGTGAAAGTATCTATGTTCCACCCAGCTCTGGATATACCACTGAGCCCCAGCAAGATGCTAGTGAAGCTCCTGATACATGTTATAAACCTGCAAAATTTATGAGACACACAGAGAGCATTAGTAAGTCTGTGAGCCTCAGTGAGACTCTGGGAAAGATATTGAGTTCCACTGAGATTCTGGGAAACACCCTGAGCCTCAATGAATCCCCAGAGAAGGTCGTCAGCTCTATTAAATCTCTGGTAAAGGTCCTGATTTCCACTGAGACTGGGGAAAGAATCAATCTGCATGGAGTAACTGGGGAATGTCCTGAACTCCACATGAGCCCCACTGAGGATCTGGGGAAGTCAATGAGATCAGTACAATTCTGGCAAAAGCCCTGAACACCACTTTTGCTGTTGGGAAGCCTCAGCATCCCTCTGAGAACCTAGGGAAGTCCTGAGCCACAGTAACACACTGGGAATACCCTAAGCCCCAATGACAATCTGGGAAAGGCCCTGCAACTCAGTGAGATGTGGGCAAAATATCTCATCCCTGTGGATTTTCGTGGAAGTCCCTGCTCCCCACTGAGATTGTAGACATTTCTCTGAGCCCCACTGAGAATATCTGAAAAAATCTTGAGCTCCACTGAATCTCTAGAAAAGCTCTGAACTCAGTTGGACCTTTGGAAGGCACCAGTGCCCCAAGGTAACTCTGGGGAATTCCCTGAGACTCAAGAGACTCCAGTCCAATGAGATAATTGTGTAACCCCTGAACCTCAGGGATCATCTGGGGAAGTCCTTGAGCCTCCATTGAGACTCTGGATTTGTACCTGAGCCTCAATGAGGCTCTCTAAGCCTCACCCAAACTGTGGATATAGCACTGAGCCCAGTGAGACACTAGGAAGGTCCTGATACAAATTAAACACCCACAAAGATCATGAGACCTGCACTTGGGGAAGTCTCTGAGCCCCACTGAGACTCTGGGAAGGACTCTGAATTCTAACAAGACCCTGAAAAAAAGAACTTGAGCCAGAAAGAGACCCTGGGAAAGGCTCAAAGACCCACTAAGAATTGAGGAATATTTGTAGAAATAATGAGACCTTGTTGAATGCTCTGAGCTCCTCACATATCCTGGTGAAGGCCCTGATTTTCACAGATATGTGGGGTAAATCTAGTTTCAATGAGATCCAACATCCCTATAAATGTGTTTAGGCCTGATGAAAATCCTATGCATGAGTGTGACCATGTGCAAGGGCCTATTCATGGATGTGACCATGTGGAAGGGCCTATGTAACTGTGATTCTGGAGAAGTTCCCGATGCATGTCTATTACTCTGGGTCAGGGCCCTATGCATTAACCTGACACAGGGGAAGGGCCAAATGCATGACCCTGACTGGGGAAGTGTCTAAACATGGCTTTGACACTTGAGAAAACTGTAATCAGTACTTCATCCCTGGAAAAGGCCATATGTATGACTGTGACCATGGGGAAGGGCCTTATGTATGACTGTACCACAGAAAGGGACCTATGCAGAACTATGACAGTGCAGAAAGGCTGTATGCATGACTGTGGCCTGAGGTAGGGCATATGCATGACTGTGACACGCAGATATTTCTATGCATGACTGTGACCATGGGGAATGGCCGATGCTTGTCTGTGACCATAAGAAATTGACTATGCTTGACTGTGGCCCTGGGGAAGAGCCTATGCATGACTGTTACCATGGGAAGGGCCCTATGCATGACTGTGCTGCTGAGGAAGAGTCTATGCATGACTGTGACCCTGTGGAAGGACCTATGCATGACTGTGATACTGGAGAAGGTTTCTATCCAGGACTGTGACCCTGGGGAAGGGGCCTGTGCATCATTGTAACACTAGGGAAGGGCCGAATGTATGACTGTGATCATGGGAAAGGTCTATGCATGACTGTGACATTACAGTAGGGCATTATGAATGACTGAGACCCTGAGGAAACACCTATGCATGATGTGACCCTGTGGAAGGGCCCTAAGCATGAATGTGACCCTGAGGAATGGCCCTATGAATGTCTGTGACCATGGGGAAGGGTCAATTCATCACCGTGACACTGCAGAATGTCCACATGAAAGAGTTGAGCCTGAGGAAATTCCTATGCATGACTGTGATCATGTGGAAGGGCCTATGTACGACTGTGGTACTGGAGAAGGCTTCTATCCATGACTGTGACCCTGGGGAAGGGCATATGCATCATTGTAACACTAGGGAAGGGCTGAATGCATGTCTGTGATCATGGTAATGGCTTGTGCAAGACTGTGACCATGGAGAAGAGCCTATGCATGAATGTGACCCTGGGGAAGGGCCCTGTGCATGACAGCTCCTAGGTGAAGGCCCAATGTATGACTGTGACAACAGGGAAGGTTGTATGCATGACTGTGACTTTACAGAAGGGTGTTATGCATGATTGAGACTCTGAGGAAACATGTATGCATGTCTTTGACCCTGTGGAAAAGCCCTAAACTTGACTGTGACCCTGAGGATTGCCCTTATGAATGACTGTGTCCATGAGGAGGGGCCTACCCATCACTCTGACCCCGTGGAACATCCCTATAAATGATGGTGAGCCTGAGGAAAATTCTATGCTTAACTGTGACCATGTGGAAGGACCTATGCATGACTGTGACTGGGGAAGGGTCCTGTGCATGACTGTTCCAAGGTGATGGCCCTATATATGACTGTGGCACTGGGGAAGGTTTTATGCATGATGGTGACCTTGCAGAAGGGCCTTGTGAATGACTGACAGTTGAGGAAACTCCTATGCATGACTGTGACAATGTGGAATGTCCTATGTATGACTATGATCCTGGAGAAGGTCCCCATGCATGACTGTTACCGTGTTACACTGTGATACTGGGGATGGGCTGAATACATGACCCTGACTGGGGAAGCACCTATTCATGACTATAACCTTTAGGGAGGGCCTATGCATGACTGTGACACTGGGGAAGGGGCTGTGCATGACTGCTACCCTGTGGAAAGGTCCAACCATGAATGTGACCCTGTGGTAAGGCCTTGTGAATGACTGTGTCCCTGAGGAAGGGCTTATGCATGATTGTGACCTTGGGGAAGGGCTATATGTATGACTGTGTCCCTGAGGAAGGGACTATGACTGTGACCCTGGAGAGGGTCCCTATGCATGACTCTTACCCTGGAGAATGGCCCTATGCATGTCTATGAAAATGAAAAAGGGCCTATACATAACTGTGACCATGGGAAAGGGCATAGAGATGACTGTGACCCCAGGGAAAGGCCTATGCATGACTGTGACCCTGTGGAAGACCCCCTGCATGACTGTGACCCTGGGGAAGTGTTCTATGCAATATTGTGACCATGGAAATGGGCCTATGCATTACTGTGACAATGAGGAATGGTCTATGCATGACTGTGACCATGGGTAGGACCATATACATGACTGCCATGCTGAGAAAGTGCCTAACCATGAATGTAATCCTCCAGAAAGGCCCTATGAATCGCTGTGTCCCTAAGGAAGGGCCTATGCATGAATGTGACCAAGAGAAAGGGCCCTATGTATGACAGTGACCCTGAGGAAGGGACTATAACTTCGACCTTTGAGAAGATCTCTATGCATGACTGTTACTCTGGGGAATGGCCCTACGCATGCCTGTGCACTGGGACAGGCTGGATGCCAGACTGTGACCCAGGGAAGAGGGTGTGTGTTTGTCTGTCACCCTGCACAAGGGCCCTATGAAAGACTGTGACCAGAGGCTGGGGATGTGGCTTAGTTGGTAGAGTGCTGCCTCACAAGCACAAGGTCCTGAATTCAATACCCAGCACTGGCAATAAATAAATAAATAAATAAAAAGACTGTGACCCTGCAGAAGGGATCTATGCATGACTGCAACCCTAAGGAAAAGGCTAGCCATGACCGTGACCCTGGGAAGGGTCTATGCAGGATTGTGACCATGGGAAATGGCTGTAAGCATGACTGTCACCATCGGGAGGGCCATGTGAGTGACTGTGACCCTTGGGAAGGGTTCTATTCATGACTGACCCTGTGGAAGAACCCTATGTATGACTGTGATCATGGAAAAGAGCCTGTGCAAGACTGTGACTCTGATGTAGGGCTTATGCATGACTGTTACAATGGGGCAGGGTCCCATGCATGACTGTGAACCTGATTAATGCACTATGACTGTGACCCTGAAGAAGGTCCTGAAGCATGACAGTTGCCCTGGGGAAGGGCCCTATGCATGACCCTGAGTGTGTGGAAGAATGTCTGCATGGCTGTGGTCTTGAGGAATGGCCTATGCATGACAGTGAAAATGGGGAAGGCCTATGAATGACTGTGATCAAGGGGAAGTTCCTGTGCATGACTATGACCCTGAGGCAGGGCCTATGCATGACTGTGACATGCAGAAGAGCCCTAAGCAAGACTGATTCTCAGGAATGTCCTATGCATGACTGTGACCCTGTGGAATGGTGTATGCATGACTATGAATCCTTAAAGATTTGTGCATGACTGTGAGCCTGGGGAAGGCCCCTGTGTAGGACTGTGACAATGTGGAAGGGCCCATGACTGACTATGACCCTCAGGAAGGGCCTTATGCATATCTGTGACCCCAGGGAAAAGCCATTTGCATGAATGATAATGTGGGGAAGGGCCTATGCCTGACTGTGACACTGTGGAAGGGCTTATTCATGACTTTCATGACTGTGGCCCTGAGGTAGCACCTATCTATAACTGTGACCTGCAGAAAGTCCTGATGAATGACTGTGACACTTAGGAAGAACTTATGCATGACTGTGACTCTATGGAAGGGCTATACACGACTGTGACCCTGGAGAATGGTCTATGTATGACTGTGACCATGGGGAAGGGCCCTGTGCATGACTGTGATATTGGGGATGGCCCCAAGCATGACCGGTACTCAGGGGAAGGACCCATGCATGTCTGTGACAATGATAAAGGGCCTATGCATGACTTTGGGCCTGAGGATGGGCCTTTGCTTGACTGTGACCTGATGTAGAGAATATGCATGACTGTGACAATGGGAAAGGGCCCTATGCATGACTGGGATCATATCCAAGGGCCCTATGCATGACTGTGACACCGAAGAAACATGTATAACTATGACCCTGGGAAAGGGCTATGCATGACTGTGACTCTGTGCAAAGCCCTATGATGATTGTGACCATGGGGAAGGGGCTATGCATGACTGTGATCCTGGGGAATTGTCTATGCATGACTGATCATACAGAAGGGCCCTATGCATGATGTAACCCTGAGGAAAGGCCATAGACATAACTGTGACACTGGGGAAGAGACCTATCCATGACTGTGACTATGGGGAAGGGCCTGATGCATGACTCTGACCCTTGGGAAGGCCCTCTGTATGATTGTGATCATGCTGAAGAGCCCCATACAAGAGTGTGACCCTGGGGAAGGGTTCTATTTATGACTATGACATTTGGGATGGCTGAATGCATATCTGTGGCCCTGCAGAAGGGCCCCATGCAAGACTGTGAATATGGGGAATGACCTATGCATATGTATGACAAGTAGAAAGAGACTCTTCATGACTGTGATGCTGGAGAAGGGTCTAGGCATGACTGTGACCCTGGGGAAGGGCCTATGCTTGACTGTGACCCTGGGAAACAGCATATGCATCAGTGTGACCTGGGAAATATTCTAGGCATGACTGTGACACTGTGGAATGGTCAGTGCATGACTGTGAATCTGGGGAAAACCCAGAATTCCACTAAGAGGCAGGGCAATGACCAGAAACCACTGAAACACTTAGAAATGCCATGAGCCACACTGATGTCCTGGAAGAGCCTTGAGAACCAATGAGACCTGAGAAAGGCCCTGGACCCCATTTACACCACCACAGAGGAGGCTCTGAACACCACTGAGAATAGTGAACGCTAAACACAGAAACACAGGGAAGAATTGCTAAGAACTTGTAGACAGCCCTGAGTTCTACTGACATTCTGGGGAAGGCCTGAGTCCCAGTGATACTCTGGGAAATGTTCTGATCTCTCATGAGACACTAGAAAATGCTCCAAGCCCCTATGCACACTTGGGGAAGGCACTGAACCTGACTGAGAATGGTGCTGAGCATCGGTGAGAACATAGGTAAGGCCCTGGGATGCACTAAGTCCCTGTGAGGGCCCTGAACCCAGTGTGCCCTGGAGGAAGTTTCTGAGCCACACTGAGATCTGGGAACAGCACTGAGACTCTGAGAACGTCCCAGACACAATCTGAAATTCTGGGGATGGCCATGAGTCCTGCTAAGTCCCTAGGCAAGGGCCTGAGTCCCATGAAAAATGTTGGGAATATTCTGAAATCCACAGAGACCTTGAGGAGGTCCAAGAGCCCAAGTGAGTTCCTCTGGAAAGGGAAGAATCCACTGAGACTCTGCCAAAAATCCCTGAACACTGCTGTGACCTGAGGAAGGCCAGAGACCTGCTTACACACTGGAGAAGACCCCAAGAGCTACTGTGATTGTGGGGATGATCTGAGTAACACTGAGACCATGGGCAAGGCACTGATTTCCATCCAGACCCTGTGGAAGGCCCTGAGCACCATTGTGACCACCAGAATGACACTTAGAATATAGTATTTAGCCTTATCTGGGATGTAAGATTCATACTTATTCATTTTGAGATTCCCAACATGTATCCAAGCACAATCATTTTATCCATAGCCCCTCTGTTGCTCTCCCGAATTTTTGTTTGTGCTGGAAAATGATCTGAGTGGCACTAAACCACTGAGCTTCATCCCCAGCCCTACTCTGTATTTAATTCAGGAACATGGTCTCACTGAGTTGCTTAGCACCTCACATTGGATGAGGCTGGCTTTGAACTTGTGATCTTCCTTCCTCAGACTTCTGAGCCACTGGGATTAGTCATGTTCCAATATGCCTGGTTACCTTTCCAACTTTAAAATGAGCCAATCACATGATTTTAACCCCAAACTCCTCCTATCATAGAAGGGAACAGTTCTGCATTGTGGATTAAAATAGGCAGACTGCCTGTCAAATTGTGCTTGCTTGCAGACTTTGGTAGCCACGCCTCTGCTGAGGTAAAGTTTGCCTTTGCAAGTAACTTCTGAGAACATGCTTGATTCCATGGGGCACCCTGGTATCTCTAAAATGTTGCCACCCAACCTGGGGATTCATTCATCACCTAGGGGCTCATGGGGATTTTGCTTTAGAGGAGATGCATGCCACTGCCTCGTTGCCATGAACTTGGGGTGAGAGATAATACCTTGATCCCTGGGACTTAAAACAGATCCCAAATCAAAAATTGATGAGAGAGAGAGAGAGAGAGAGAGAGAGAGAGAGAGAGAGAGAGAGAGAGAGAGAGAGAGAGAGAGAGAGAGCGCCCTGGTAAGTGCAGCAGCACCCAGGTAGCTCCACACACAGATGAAGGTAGGAAAGTCTGTTCTAAAGAAAGAAGTTCTTCCTTGGGGTCAGGACATCCTGGAGGCTGTGTGAGTGTGATTGAGATGCAAGGCAAGGAACCTCCCAAAAGGGTAGTTGAACCCTTTTTCAGAAATTGAGCCCACAGCCAGGGAATGGGATGGCCTGTGGGAACAAGAGATCACCATTGGGGGGCTTAGCCTCTAACCAAAAAAACTCTAGAGAAGAGGAGGCCAGCAGAGGGAAAGACACAAAAATTACCGCAGATAGACCTCGGGGCCTTATGTTAAAATATTGGAAAGAGAGTCTTAGGACAAAAGGGAAAAAGATACCAAAGGTCATAAAATGCTATTTTTTTTTTTTTTTTTTTTTTTAGCACTCATTGTGTGTGCAGGGAGTTTGGGATGTGCAAGGAATCTCCAGGAAAAATTATACGCCTCCACACAGGGAGGGAAAATGTAAAGCACAGGCCTTTCCCAGGTCTGAGTCATACTGTAAAAATCTGTGACTGGCTCTATCTTAATTTCTAAAGCACTAAATTTAATAGCTACTTTGCCCCCTACCTGTAGAAATTTAATACTCAGAAAAAAGTTACAAAATTATTGATTATCTTCACCTATATTTGTTGTCTCCATATATGCTTCTGTCTGTATTGTTTACATAATATGAAATTTATAAATATATAAATGAACACTGACAAACTAAGTAATCAATCACCCAAATGGATCCAAATGCCTTGCAGTTCACATAAGTTAAATTGCTTAGGAGTAAAGATATCTTCAGGATTACGAATCTACATGTTTCTAGGTCAAAAATCAATCTATAACTGACCTTTTATATAAAGTGCAATGTCAATTGCTTCTAAGTATTTTTCTTTGACAGGAATAACTGACTTAGAATATTAACTAGACTTGTTTGATATGTTGGATTTCAAGGGTAACACAATTTGGAAGTGGGTAAATTTATTTTTACCTAAATGGAACTCAACTATATAAATGTATTTGTGAGAGGAGTGTCACAATGCACTCAATGCAGGAGACCGTCCAACCACAAGTAAACAAATGGATGTGGGCATGAATAAATTTTATTTCTTTACATAACCAATAGGAGACAGTAAACCTAGGTGAGGAAACTGGGGATGGCTCTTGTGATTTAGGGGATAAAATGTTGGTTGTACCCAATCTGTGTGTTTCTGACACATAGGTCCCCAGTCTTTCAAGACCATCTTTAAGTAAAGCCTCACTTTTTCCTCTACCTAGTATCTCTTAGTCCATTCTTTGGGCTGGGACAGGTGAGTGCAATTCTGACAGTCAGCAACTGGACAAAGAGAGATATAAGGAAATTATAAGTATGGAAAGATATTGGAATATGGAAATTGAAAAGGAAAAAGAAATGTTTCTGTTTTGTATAATAAACAAATTGTAAGAAGCTGAAGTAAGTTTCAAAAGGTTTCAAGAAGGTAAGTCTCAAAAAGTTCGTGTATGCGATTAAGTTGGTTATAATCAGTCAGTTGCTGAAGGGCTTTTTTCTAAGGTTAAGCTTTAATATGCTAATTTGCTATGTTTAGAAAAAGCAAGAACTTCTTAAAACATTAATCTGGTCTTATTTGTCAATATAATTTATTGTTTTTTAAGTTTTTATTACTTAGGGACACTAAGTCGTAAAGGGATTAACAGTGTGCCTTTTTAAAAGTCTTTAAAAATAAATAAAGTCTTTTAAATGATTACTTTGTAGCTCATAAATAAACAACTGTTATTGGTACATCTGAGAACTCTTTGAGCCTTGTCTAAGTTTCAATGTAAAAGTGAAACTTAGTTAATGAGGACAAGTGTGTAAATGTGACCCTAGCCATCACTGACTTCTCTGTATATCAGATGACTTCATGTTCTTCAAGTATACAATCTTTTAAAATGTAAAGCTTAGGAGAGCAGTTTACCAAGTTGATGTTCTCCCAAAACTCTCCTTCAGATTTCTATAGAAATAACCAAGTCGGTGGGTATATATGACATTTAACATTTTGTAACAGGATTAATGTAACATGTGATTATAAGTTATATAAATAATTTTGTGTTATTCTTTATAGTGAGATGGGAATTTAAGTGTATTTTTTGAAGGTATTTGTTAAGTCGGAATTTGGGTGAATATATGATGGAGAGCGGAGCAACTGAGGCAAAGGACAGTGAGCCACACAGCGACCAATCAAATGGGCAGGAAATCAATGATTCTTAACTCCACCTGTCACTCAGCAGGACCCCAGCCCATTCCATCCTATAAAGACCCTGGTCAACCTGGGCCACGGGCAATTTTCTCCAAATCAGTACCCTGACTTATACCCTGGGGGCTGGGAATTTCACCCAAAAGACAAATTTCAATAAAACTTGCTTTGGGCACTTTCTGTCCAATTTTATTTGGCCACTAGCCATGCCCCCAAGTTTACAGTATTAAGGAGACTGAATTGTTTAAGTTAAGAGCTCTCTTGGCCTTTACATTTAATTCGTGCCTCAGATTTAATGTCGTATTTTGTTAACTGATATTCAGATAGATTAAGGAAATAATACATGAGAACACTGTGAAATGATACTTAAGAAAGGGACAAATATCATCTTCAGAAATAGAGCAATTTACCTCAAATTTGTCAAGAATCTTCACCTGAAATAAGATTCTGCCTATCACATTTCATATTAGTTGGTTCCAATGTATGCTAGAATTAAGCTGATTTAAAGTTTGTTCAAAAGTAGCTTTTTCTTTTTCTTTTTCTTTTTGTAAATGTTACTGGGATCTCAAAATAAACAGGAGATATAATACATAACTTAAAGTTTTGGGATTATCAAAATTATGCTCTTGATTCATAGCTATTATACAAACTGAATATTTTGCCCTTGTTAGGTTTTTTAAATTTCCTTAACTTTTATAACTAATGCCTATTAGTGTTTTGCAAACACAGTGTTCTGATAGAACAACCTGAGTTAATTTGAGAGAATAGTCCATCAGCTATAGGACAGACAGCATGTAATTCTGACTTCCAGTTCTAATACAGGCCCCAAATAATTATAGACATAAGTTAAAACCCAGGACTCTTACTTCAAGACTGGCAAAACTGACCTGCTCTATGTTTAAAACCAAAATGTGGAGATCAGTGTCAAGTAAGTCAAAGGGACAAGGAAACAGTCACCAATATTTTGGCCCTTGTCCTCTATGGTGAACCAGGATAGAGGGAACAACAGGAAACATCTGAGAGCTCTGCAATTCTGGGGAGTCACCTGACCTGTTGATCAGGGGTGTTGAAAGTACCCTAGAGAACAGGAAGTGAACCAGTGCACACTCTGCAAAGAGCAGAGCAAACCACCTGGGGCCAGAAAGGGAAACCAAGAAAGCCACATGGGAGCAGCAAGACCTTGATCCATCCTGGTAGATGGCACAACTGCTAGAGGAAAAACTAAAGGAGCCAAGAGGCTTCTCATGAGTTCCCAAGATTGATCCCTGATAAACCTCTGCTGACTCTAACAGTAGAGAAGAAAAAGATCAATTTTGACGAAGTTGGCCTTAAAACACCTGGCAAGAAAATACACCAAAATCACACCATGCATTGACATTTAAAAGATAGGACAATGGTTCTTTTATTGTCAATTGAGATGTACTTTTTGTCAGTTTTCAAAGAAGCAACTACAACTCTGCAATGGAATATTACTCGCCTTTAAGGAAGAATGAAATTCTGGCATTTGCTTGTAGATGGATGGAGTTAGACCATATCCTGCTAAGTGAAATAAGCCAGACCCAAAACACAAAAGGCCATTTTTTCCCTCTGATATGCAGAAGTTAATTCACAATAAGGAGGGGAGAGGGAAGAATAGAGTTACTTTATAATAGGTAGAGGGGAATGATGCCAGGGGAAGGGGTGTGGAGGAAGGAATGATAATAGAGTGAAACAGACATTATCACCACATGTACATGTTTGACTGCATGACCTGCAACATGTATGATCAGAAAAATGAGAGATTACACTCCATGTATGACCTATCAAAATGTATAATTGCATTTTACTGTTTTGTACAACCAATTAGAACAAATGCAATAATTTTTTTTTTTTAAATAAAGGAATTGTTTTCATGCTGGAGGCCTGATAAATATCACAAAAAACTCTGTCAGAGTCACAAGTTTATGCCGAGTGAATTTGGAACCTTACAAATCTTCTTAACCTCCTGCCTATATGAACTTGATCTGTGTCTCTTGCCATTTTTTTCTGGTATCATTATTCTGAGCTGCTGCCCAGATCCCTCTCCCTTTGGAGTCTGCAATTCATCATTTCCAGTCTGGCAACATGGTTTTTTCAAAACAGGATACAACTGATACCATGGAGAGAGGCCTAAGCCCACTGAGAAACTTGGAAAGACCATGAGCACCACTGATATCCTAGAAAAAACTGAGACCCCATGACACACTGAATTAGGCTGCATACCAGTGAGATCCTGGGAAGGAGATTGAGCCCCACTGAGATCCTTGAAAGTGCCCTGAACCTCACTAAGACACTGGACAAAGCATTGATCACCACTGTGACCCTGCCAATGGCTGAACTTCACTGAGCACCTGGGCAAGGTCCTGGGATTCACTGAGACACTCATGGAGGTCCTGAACCAGTGGGCTCTGAGGGAAGATTCTGAGCCTTACTTAGACTCTGGTGATACCACTGAACATCTTTGAGACTCTGGGATTAGTGTGATTGCAAACCCAGAGCTGGTGGTGAAATAAGATTGTAAAAATGTTATGATAAGACACCTATCCCTGGGGAAGGGGTCAGTTCCCCTCCCCTCTCTCAGCCTTTTCCCAGGAAGTCTGATTAGCCATGGGCCCCTATCTTTTGGAGTGTAGATAACTTCCCCTGGGAGTCTGACTTCTCCCCTTTGAAGTGTAAATGTACCTGTAGGGGCTCAGGGCCCAAGGCTGGAGATTTCCTGAAGGTCTTGTAAGAGAAGCCAGTTCTTTCCCTTCCTGCAGTCTGCTTCTGTAAACATACTTCCTACTAGAGCCCTTGCAGAACCATATATGCTGTAGACTAGAAATTTATGAGACTACATAGTGTTGTGAGGTGCAACTTAAGAATAGATTGATTGCTACTGAGAAGTCCAAATTTGAGAGTCTTTAGTAAGCTGGCTGGCTGACTGTCTTACACAATGCCCCAAAAATGGTTATTGGGAGAAAGCCCCAACCATAGGGTTTTTGAGGTTCTTATATCAAAAATCACATTAATCATAAGTGTCTGTTGCTATGATTTAAAATTACAAACTAACATCATGAGATCATCAACAGTGGGGGAAGTGGGTCAAAATGACCCTAACCTAGGTAAAAAGTAAAGAATGGTTACTAACATCCACACAATCACTGTTCACATGGTACATTCTTTAGGAGCAATAGAAATCAAAACAGAGCAATTTTTTGTTACATAAGAATCATCATTTTGTCAGGTAGATCAATGGTACAGAATAGAGGACATGGACACAAACCCAAATAAATACAATTTTCTAATACTAGACAAAGGTGCCAAAAATATGCAATGGAGAAAAGATAGCCTCTTCAACAAATGGTGCTGGGAAAACTGGAAATCCATATGCAAGAGAATGAAACTAAACCCCTATCTCTCACCCTGCACAAAACTCAATTAACAATGGATCAAGGACCTTGAAATCAGACCAGAGACCCTGCACCTTATAGAAGAAAAAGTAGGTCCAAATCTTCAATTTGTTGGCTTAGGATCAGACTTCCTTAACAGGACTCCCATAGCCCAAGAAATAAAAGCAAGAATCAATAACTGGGATAGATTCAAATTAGATAGCTTTCTCTCAGCAAAGGAAACTATCAGCAATGCGAAGAGAGAGCCTACAGAGTGGGAGAATATCTTTGCCACTCATACTTCAGATAGAGCACTAATTTCCACAATATATAAAGAACTCAAAAAACTCTACACCAAGAATACAAATAACCCAATCAACAAATGGGCTAAGGAAATGAACAGACACTTCACAGAAGAAGATGTACAAGCAATCAACAGATATATGAAAAAATGTTCAACATCTTTAGTAATAAGAGAAATGCAAATCAAAACTACCCTAAGATTCCATCTCACCCCAATTAGAATGGTGATTATCAAGAACACAAGCAACAATAGGTGTTGGCGAGGATGTGGGGAGAAAGGTACACTCATACATTGGTGGTAGGACTGCAAATGAGTGCAGCCACTCTGGAAAGCAGTGTGGAGATTCCTTAGAAAACTTGGAATGGACCTACCATTTTACCCAGCTATCCCACGCCTTGGCCTATACCCAAAGGACTTAAAATCAGCACACTACAGAGATACAGCCACATCAATGTTCATAGCTGCTCAATTCACAATAGCCCAGACTATGGAACCAACCTAGATGTCCTTCAATTGATGAATGGATAAAGAAACTGTGGTATATATATACAATGGAATATTACTCAGCTATAAAAAATAATAAAATTATGGCATTTGCAAGCAAATGGATGCAATTTCAGAATATCATTTAAGTGAGATAAGCCAATCTCAAAAATCCAAAAGAGGAATGTTCTCACTGATAATCAGAGGATGACACTTAATGGGGGGTGGGAGTGGGACAAGAATGGAGGAAGGAGGGACTGTATAGAGGGAAAAGAGAGGTGGGAGAGGTGGGGGGGAAGGAAAAAAATAATAGAATGAATCAAACATCATTACTCTATGTAAATTTATGAATATGCAAATGGCATGCTGTTACTCCATGTACAAACAGAAACAACATGTATCCCATTTGTTTACAATAAAAATAAATTAAAAAAATATGTATATGTTAAAAAAATTGTCATTTTGTATTGCTCAACATGTCACACTAAGTAACTGATGATGGGTATAGAAGCAGGGTGTTCCCATAGGAGAAGCTCATTTACTATATAACATAGAGTCTCAGAGCGACTTCAAATCTGTATGGTCATTGCCTATATTGACTGGTCTGTAACATTTCCAAGGAGCCAAATCTGTCAAGCCATCATACATAACCTATAAGTATTGTGAGAAAATGTGGATGGGTGCTCAGAATTTGGGGTTTTGTTTTTCTCTGGGCTTCTGGTATAAAATAATTTATTTGGAGTTCTCCAGTCTGAGTTCTGCTTGCTCTTTCTTGGTTAGTCATTTTCACACAATAGCACTGAACATGTTATGGTTTACACACTAGGTATCCCCCAAAAGTTCGTGGGTGAGACAATTTAAGAATATTCAGAGCCTAAATGACTGGTTTATTACAGCCTTAACTCAATGAGTGAATTACTTCCCTAATAAGGATTAACTGAGCAGTAACTGAAGACATGTAGGGTTGATTGATGTGGCCATGTCACTATTGTATGTTGATTTTAATTCCTTTGGTTTATATACCAAGTGGTGGCATAACTGGGTCAAATGGTGGTTTTATTCCAAGTTTTTGAAGAATCTCCATAATCCTTTCCAGAGTGGTAGCACCAATTTGTAATCCTACCAGCAATATATAAGTGTACCTTTCCCCCAATGTCCTCCCCAACCCCATTGTTGCTTCTATTCTTGATAATTGCTATTGTGACTAGAGTGAGAAGAAATCTCAGTGTAGTTTTAATTTGCATGTATCCAATTGCTAGAGATGTGGAACATTTTTCATTCTATTTGTTGACTATTCATAATCCTGGGAAATGTCTGTTCAGTTCCTTTGCCCATTTATTGATTGTTATTGGTTTCTTTTATTTTTGGTATTAAATTTTTTGAGATTGTTTTATATCTGTGTCAGCTGATGTCTAATCTGAATACATGGGGACCACATGATGGAGATTTACTAGTGGTATGAGAGAACTTGTTCTTTAGTGTGCTCAGCCCACCACATTTGGGTCTCTGATGGCTATGTTCACCCAGATGTTGGGCGCCCCTTTAGTGAAGTTATTAGCATGATGGCTGGCCTGAGAGAAGCCCTATCAGATGGCAGTCCAAAAGGTGCACAAAGTCAGTCCTGGAGGTGAGACAGAAAGAAAGTGCCCATGAGAATCAATCACATGCAAATGAATGCTGATCTCCTGGCAGCAGGGTGGATGGCTAGGAGATAGCGCCCAGCCTACTTTGGTCCTTCTTGAGCTGTGGGAACAGATATGCCACCAGCTGTACCTGAAAGAGGCAGAGGTAGACAAGCATCCTGAGAAGCCTGACCTGTGCAACTGAAAGGCGACCTGACTGCTTCTAGGAGGAGTGAGGGGACTGAGCTTCAGCATGACTAGGAATCCAGCCAAGGTGCCCACCCTGAAGGAATGGCTGGGTGCTAAAGGCCACATGTGGAGCTGGCCACCTACTGATCCCCAAACAATGTGCTGGCCTGTGGACACTGGGGCTGAGTGCAGCGTGGGGTTTGGCAAACAGGTAAGTTCCCAGGCCCATATGCCATGTTGATGGCCACAAGACCCAACATTCCAGATGAAGGCAGTTCCCTCCTGCTGGGGACAGGCCATATCCCACAAGCACACATGGTGCCTGTGCCTTTTATGCTGGAGTACATCTTAGGTGAGATGTGCTCCCAGGGCTGTGTCTACAGGCCACAGCAGAGGGAAAGTTGTGAAGGTGGTCATGACAGGACATGCAAGACAGCTGGCCCAAGTCCCGCCACAGCCCTGGAGGACTGTGCAGTGAAGGAGCTTTGCCTTCCAGGGGGACATGCAGGTATCAGCTTCCATCTTGCAGCTGGAGCAGGTGCTCCTCTAAGTCTTCTTCGGTCCAGTGAAGAAGCCTGAGGCACCTGTACATGACGAGTGCCATGGAGAGCTGATGCAGCACTGCCTTCTCTGCAGCTGCCATCCTGGGCACAACCTCAGGGACCAGCTGGCCTCACAGCTGTCCACATAGCACTATGTGCTGGACCTGGCTAGTGCTTTCTTCTTTTTTTTTCTGGAGAGTCAGGAGCAGTCTGCCTTCACACGGGAAGCCCTGCAGTGGACATTTCAAGTGTTGCCACAGGGTTATTTGCATAGCCTGACTCTATGCCATGATTGGTGGCCAGTGACTTGGCCCAGTGGACTCAGCCACCCTCAGTACATGTTTTCTCCCCAGATGATGTGTTATTGACCTCTGACTGTCTTGCAGATAGAAAGCTTGCAGCCTTGACCTTAGTGGCCCATTTTGAGACACACAGCTGGGCAGTAAACAAGCCCAAGGTGCCAAGACCTGGCTTTTCATTCAAGTTCTTGAATAAGTTTCCATTGCGTAGGACAAAAGTTTGCCTGAGGCTGCCCTAATGAAGAAAGGGGTTTGGTGGGACTGGACTGTGACCACTGAACAGATGCTCTAAGACACTGTTCAGCAAGTTCAGGCCTTGCCTGTAGCACACCCAGCTTGCCCCATTGAGCTGAATGGGTTTGGAAAAGACCTGTGGCAGTGCATGAGCATCCGGGGAGACCAGTAACCTTCAGGTCACAGTGGTGGAGGGTGCAGAGGTTCACTACACAGATAGAGAAGCAGCTGGCAGCTGTATATGCAGCCCTTGTGACCTCAGAGTCTTTAAAGGGCTGCTGAAGTTTTGGTGCATGCCAAGTGTCTGTGGCAGAAGGAATTGGGGTTTGCCCCTTACCCCAAGGACAGCGGGATGTCAGACACCTACCATAGGAAATTGGGGAGCATAGTTCTGACATAGAAGTGCCTTGTCTACTATTCCCTGTCCCTTGAGCTCCTACACATTCTAAGGCCCATGCAGTGTGTAATGAGGAAGCGCCAGGCAGTGCTGATACATATGAGTCAAGGAGCCAGGGCTCTTCAAGGTGGGAGCAGCCCCTTGGATGCCTGTGCTTGGTGCCCTAAGGATCCAATAGAAGGTCCTGGTCTCCTTTCACTGATGCTGCCAAACAGCCCTCTGCTAACACCTTGTGGTATGATGTGGGAATGGGCAAAGGAGCCCATTGGCTGAGTTGCATGCCTTAGGGATGGTGGCACTGCATGAACCAGAACCTGTGATCTTCTGTACCAACAGCTGGGCCATGTTTAGGGGTCAACTCAGGGTTACTATATGGAAAGTAGACAATGTCATGGTAGGACATTGCCATTGTGGGGTTCAGCAACTGAGAGAACCTTTGGGCATGAGCCAGGAAAGGCGGATGACCAGTACACATCCTGTCCAGGCCCGGGCAAAGCCCATGGAACCATGGAGCCAATGCTCTGGCTGGGGTTTGGAGCTTCCAGTGGGTGCTTCCCGGACTTTCTGTCTTGGCTGCATGGCTGCCTGAGCTGCAGGGGTGAAATCATGTAGAATGCAGAGAAACAGGGGGCTCTGCCTTCAATGTCAGATGCACATAGGGGCCTGCCAGGCCATTGTGGCTTGGGCTCAGTAGTAACCACATCCCTGACACCTTGGAGTCACAGATGGCCAGGTAGTGCAGGGCATGACACGTCCCTTTGATATTAAGTCAGATAGAGTTTGTCTCCATACACATGTAGAGCTTCCATCAAACCTGATGACCATTTGGGGGCTAGGGGTCTTTGATATTGATGGTTGTAAGGTTCCATTCACCATTTGGGCCAATCGGTAGTTTCCATTTGGGTTCTTCGCAGGGTCAACGAGGTGCCTTTCACACTGGTGGTAGGGGCACCCCCATAGGTGGGGGGCCACTTTCTGCAGTATGTTTTGGTCTGGTCAAATAGAAAGCAAGCCATAGCAGTGGGGCTGTGAGGGGAGATACGTATAGAGTTAAAATCTACGAGATGGAAGGTGACCCTCCAGTCACATTCTGTGGGGGGAACAGTCCTTCTACACTCTGATCTGAGACTGTGAGGTCTCATCCTGCTGCCACATCTCCTGGACATAGAAATGCCAACTGTAGGCTGGACCAGAGTCCTGAGAGAGATTCATGAGTAGGAGGAGTCATAGAGGATTGGTGAGAGATTTTGAGTTTGGTGGGTCCCAGTGTAGTGGAGGCCCAGGACTTGGTATCTGGGATGGGTGCTTTTTTAAGGCAAGAGACATGGTACTAGGAAGAGAGTCCTAGAAGTTTGGCTGCGGCTGGGATGGTAAGAATAACCATATGAGGTCCAGTCCAGTGAGGTTGCAGTGACTGAGGGTGTAATTCCCAGAGCAAAGTCATGTCACCCGGTTGCAATGGGAAGATGGTTGATTCTGGTGGTGGTTCAGCTGGAGATGAGGCTGTGAATGGCACAGGGAGACAACAGTCCATGAGCTCCCTAACAGCTTGTGCAAAAGTGTGAGATAGGGTAAGTAGGAAGCAAAAAGGGAGGGGTGACTGAGAAGTTTTGGTTGATTAGGACATGGCAACCATAGTACCTCAAAAGGGCTGAAACCCAGTGAGAGTCTAGTGAAGGCCTTTAGCCTCAATAAAAGCACCAGTGAAGAAGAATCTCATTCTCACTAAAATTCTGTGGAAAACCCCATGTGCCACTGAAATTTGGGGGAAGATCGTGTGACCCAGTGATGTTCCAATGAAGGTTAGAATTCCAAAAGATTCTTTGTCTCCAGAAAGCCTTAGGCCCCTGTCTAACTGTGGGAAAGATGCTGAGCCACACTGAGATCCTAAGGTCCACTAAGAAGCTTGAGATGGACCTGAGCACCATTAACACACTGGAGAAGACCCTGAGCACCACTGTGACCTGAGGAAGTAGCCTTGAGCTAAGTAAGTGTGGGGAAGTCTTGGAGGAGAACTGTTCCTGGGAATGGCACTGAGCCCCACTGAGACTCTGGGAATATTACTGAGCAAAACCCATACACTGCAAAAGGTGCTGGTAATGGCCATGAGTTCCACTGAGATCCTGGATCAGGCCTTTGCCCCATTGAGAATTTCACAAATATCCTGAACTGAGAATATGGGAATATCCAAGAGCCCCACTGAATGCCTGGGGAAGATAAGGAGAAGACTAAGGCTCTGGAGAAGGCCATGAGCACCACTGGGACACTGAAGAAGGACAGACTCCACTGATTTGCTAAGGAAGGACCTCAGTCCCACTGAAACACTTGGGTAGGCATGAGCCCCATTTATGACCTAGAAAATCCTGAAAACACTGTCATTGGGAAAGGCCTGAGAGCCATCCAAAACACAATGAAGGCCCAGAAACCCACTAAGATACTAGTGAAGGCCTCCCAGAAACCTGGGGAAGCATCTAAATCCAACAAAAGTCTTGTGGAGCACTCTGAGGCCATGGAAATACTGGAGTAGACCCGACTTCAGTAAGACTCCTGGGAAGATTCTGGTCACCAATGTGACATTAGAGAAGTCCCTGAGGCTCAATAAAATTCTGGAGAATACACTGGAGAATGTTCTGTGCCTCAATAAGACTCTGGAGAAGACCCTGAGTAGCACTGTGATCCCGGGAAAGCAATGACCTCCACTGAGAACCTGGGCAAGGCCCTGGGATCCACTGAGACCCTAGCAAAGTCTGAAATCAGTTATTCTTAGGGAAGTTTCTGAGCCTCACTTCAATACTGGGAATAGCACTTAGTCCCACTGAGAACTTCAGAAGGTCTATGAGACCAACTGAGAACCTGGGGAAAATCAGGGGAATGTCCCTATCCCTCTAAATCCCAGGGAAGGACCATGTTTCTGGGGAAGGCAATGAGACTACTAAGATTCTGAGGAAGGGCCTACACAGGACTGTGACCCTGAAGAAAGCCTTAGCTCCATGAAAACCTCGGGAAGAACCGAGGGCCACAGAAAAACTTGGAAAGGCTTCAAGCAATGTCATGACCTGCAGTGTTGAGACCCAGTGAGACTGGGAAGGGCTCTGAACCTCATTAGGACCACACTGAATGGGCTGAACCACACTGAGACTATAGATAGGACCCTTAACTTCTCAGAAACAGTTCAGAAGGATCTGACCCTACAAAAATCATAGGAGTGCTCCAAACATCACTGAAACTCTGGGCATGATCTTGAGTACCACTGACTCCCTGGGCAAGGCAATGACCCCCAATGAGACTCCAGGAAGTTCCTAAGTATGACTCTGACCTCAGAATGGCAGTGAGCTTCATAACTCTCAGGAAAGGCAATGAAAATAAGACTCTTGGGAAGGCTCTGCATTTACTGTGACCCTGGGGAAGATCTGAGCTTCCCTAAGAATATACATAAGGCCCTGAGGCCTTATGTTCAGTCCAACAACATTTGGACTCCACTGGAGGCCATCAACTCCACTTATATTCCACTGAAGGCCTTTAGTGTAACAGAAACACTGGGGAAGTCTGAGCCCCAATAAATGAGGTGGGCAACTTCAAATGACACTGAGATTCTAGGGAAGGTCATGAGGTCAGAGGGTTTGAGGAAGGCATTGAGCCCTATTAAAAACCTGTTATAAGGCTGACCTGCACTAAGATTCTGGGGAAGATCAAGAGTACAACTGTGACTCTGAGATTGATGCTGTGCTCCACTGAGAAGCTATATAAGGCCCTACTTTTGCTGAGACTCTCATGAAGGCCCTCACCCCAGTGGGCTGTTTGGGGGAATATTCAGAGTTTCAGAGCTTCACTGAGAGTCTGAGAACAGCACTGAGCCTCACGCAGGCATTAGGAATGGCACTGAGCCCCACTGAGGTTTTATTAGAGGCCCTGAGACACAGTAAGACACTGAGGATGGCCCAAGTTCCTCTGAAGGAATGGGGAAGGAAATGAGCCTCAATGAGACCCCAGAAAATGTCCTGAGTCCCACTGTGACCCTGGGAATTGCTGTTATTGGTACTAGGAACCTGGATAAGGTCGTAATATTCACTGGAACCCTGGTGATGGTCCTGAACCCGGTGTGTCCTTGGGAAGTTTCTGAGCCACATGGATCTCTGGGAATAACAGTTACCACCACAGAGACACTGCAAAATGTCATGAGAACAGCTGACATGGAGGTAAGTCTGTGAGTCCTGCTGAGAACCTGTTGAAAGACTGTGCCCCACTGAGAATTTAGGGAATGTCCTCAACCATACAGAACCTGCAAAAATCTACATGTCCCACTGAGTGCCTGGGGATGTAAGCAAACCACTTTGCCTCTGGAAGAACAAACTCTGACTGTGAGGCTGGAGAAGGCTGTGAAACCCACTGAAACTCTGGGCAAGGCCCTGATCCCCATTTTCGACTAGGAAAGGCCATGTGTTCCATTGAAAAGCACAAAAACAGAATGATATAGTGGGAAATTTCTGAATCTCATTCAAATCCCAGTGAAGTTCCTGACCCCCTGAGATACTTTTAAAAGACTTTGGATCCCATAAACAGTGGGAAAGTAATAAAGTACTATGGACAGACCTAACCATACTCAAATATGAGGAAAAATCCTGAAACCTAATGATATTCAGTGGAAGGCACTGAGCCCACAAGACTTGGAAAAGCCATAAGTTCCACTGATGTCCTGGAAAATCCCTGAGACAAAATGCAACCCTGGGAATCGTCTGCATCTCCATTATACCCTGGCAGAGTTCATGAACCCCACTGAGAAGATAGCAAGCCTTTAACTTCAAATAAATATGCAAGAAATATCTTAGCCCCATACAACTGTGCACACTCCAAGACTCATTGACATTCTGTGGAAGTACCTGTAATGCTCAGGGAACAGTTATGCTCTTGTGTAAAACCCTAGGGTATGGCCTAGCCCTAAGATTTATTAGAGAAAGTGATGAGAAAAAATGAAATACTGAGGAAAACCATGCTACACTACAAAACTTGGAATATCCTCAGTTCCTTCAGCTCTGTGCAGAAGGCCCTGAGCACCCCTATGGCAATGGGAATGGCCCTAAGTCCCATTGACATACTGGGCCAGTCACTGAGCCCCATTGAGACTCTATAGAAAGCCCTGAGTTTCACAGAGACTCTGGGAGATGCCCTGAGCACCATGTGACCCCTTGTAAATACTCCCAGCTCCACTGAGTGCCTGGGAAGACAGTGAGACCACATAGATTTTGTGAAAGGTTTTTGAGCCTCACTCTGAAGGCCCTAGTTCAATATGGGGCAATAATAAGACTCTGGGTGTGATAAACAGAAAGTTTGATGGTCCAATTTAAGAATATAGCATCTAGTCTTATTTGGCATGTGAGCCCCAATTGTAGCCAGGTGCAATGGCACACTGTTGTACTCCCAGCTGCTCAGAAAACAGAGGCAAGAGGATTGGGAGTGCAAAACCAGCCTCAGCAATGTGAAAGGCCCTCTGTGACTTCAGGAGATCCTGCCTCAAAACATAAAAGGTGCAAAGGGTATGTCAGTGGATATGTGTCCCTAAGTTCAATCCCCAGGCCCTGAAAAAAAAATTCAATTGATCTCTCTGTCAAAAAAATCCAGTTATCCATTTTTATGATAACTTTTGCATTTCACTGCCACATTTTTAAATTTGTCTAATGTACTAGATTTTACACCCAATCTTCTTATCAGAGCAGGAGGGAGCATGCATTTTAGTTAAATCTTCCTGTCTGCTCACCCAAGCATACTTGCTACCCAGATTCTGTAGCATGCCCTTCTGGCAGAAGTAAACTTGACCTTTGACACCCAGCTCCTAGCACAGGTTTAATTTTTTTTTTTTTTTTTTTTTTTTTTTGGTATTGCTAACAATTTCCGCACCAGCTCCAGGGTTCCATAAACTACCTCAGGGTTGTTAGGATGCCCCACATTAGAGCAGAAACCTTCTACTTCCTTGTTGCTTGGCTGCAGAGCATGGGAGAAATCTGTGATCACTGAGGTTGACAGTGGACCCAAAATAGAAAGTTGATTGGCACCACAGAGAGAGGGCCATGCAAGCACCATGGCAACCAGGTAACTCCAAGGAAATTCTATTGTTCAGCTTGATAAACAAGTACCACCTTGGTGGTTGGGACACCCCAGAGGTGGTGTGAGTGTGACTGAGACAAGAGTTCAACAAACTTCCCAAAAGAGTGGGGTCATTGAGCCTCTATTCAGAAACACAAGCCAACTCCCAGGAAAGCAGGAGGGGTGTGTGAATGAAATCCCCAGAAAGGAAGACTGAGCATACAGGGGACCCAGGTGTGCAAGAAACCTCAAAGAGGAGGGATTCAGGACAGGGGGAAGCTTAATTCCAGAATGGGGGATGAAAATTCTAGGCCTAGGAATTGGGAAGAACAATGGAAGATCTCGTATGTGTAAATTTTCTTTTCCTTTGAAGAGCAGGGAAAAAACAGTGTTGGTGGTGGGAGTAAATCTGCCCCTGTGGAAGACAAGTGGCCACCTGCACCTTTATTTTTGGTGTCCACCATGGCTGGCACACTCTATTACTAATTTTCCCAAATACACAGGCCCTTTCATGTCATGGTCATCCTGTAAAAATATGGAACAGACATTATTTTAACCCATGTGTTGTATTCTGTGTCTATGTACATGCTTGTCTGTATTATGTGCATGTCATCAAAATTGACTGATAGATTGATAAGTACTCATACATGTCATGATTGGATACAGATGAATTTATATTCACATGATTTAAATAAAACTTTAACAAAAAGGTCCGTCTAAATTGGTAAGAACAAAGGTGCCGGGGTCCAGCCCTAGCAGGAGTCCATGGGTTCCACACTGGTAAACGGGGCAGGGGGAGACAGCATCGGCGATGGATGGAGAATGAAAGACACAGACTCTAGTTCTGGTGCAATCATTCCCACTTTATTCTGGGGAAGGCTGGGTTTATATACATTTTTCTTCAGGCTTTGATAACAGGCTTGTGATTAAAAATCAAAGAAGTTTCCAAAGCATAGGCAGAAATTGTTTTTACCAAAAGATTATGAGAAAACAGTAACCTTACAGATTATCCTTACATAATAACAATTATTTTAAGAATATCTAACTATGTCAATGAGCAAATACAACGTTTATTTCCTTAATATCTAAACTCTATATGACCTAAGACTATTGTTATTATTTTTGCGGTAAAGCGATAGACAAATAATGTCATGTGACCATCTCTACTAGGTCCTTCTGGTTAATATCTAAATTGCTGAGTTAAGGGCTACAGGAGGGCAGCAGTGCCAATGGTTATTGTGTACCAATGTTTATTATAGAGGTGATTTTTTTTTTTTTTTTTGTAGGAAGGAAGGAATGTTATGAAACCTTATCCTTCTACCTTACCACCACACATAAACAAAACCATCATCTGGATTAAACCACCTTGTAGGAGACAGGGGGAGATCTATATCTACCTTCTCTAAGGGCTTTGTCTTTAGGGGGGTACCAGGGCTTACCATAGATAAAATAAACTGGTCCATATCTAGTAGCTACTGTGGGAAGTGCTTTGTGCTTAGAACTTGGGTAAACATTGTTATATATAAATTTCTGTGCCCCAACAGGTTCTGGCTGTGCCAGTAAATGCAGTGTTGATTTTTAACATAATAAAAACATTCTCCTGTAGTGAGGTTAACATCACAGGGTTTCAACATGTGTTTTGTCTCCGTGATGTTTTTCTGGAAATTTGTAGAATTATTCCCATCACCTCTAGCAAGATCCTCAGACTGAAGTGAGTAACATATTATTAGGAAAACACCACAGAATAACATCCAAGCTAGGGAGGCATACATCTGGCTACAATCCTTTTAGGATGAGTATCTGCAATCATCCTTCAGTGGAACTCTGTCAGGCACTGCAAGGAGAGCCAGGCGCCCCCACACAAAGGTGCCATTGATTCTACTAAACCATGCATTTTTCCAGGTAGCTCGCCAGATTGTTTGTTCCTATAAAATGTTTAAAGTACAATGGCCATTGCTTCTAAGGATTTTTCTTTCACAGTAATAACTGACTTAAAGTTAATTAGACTTGTTTCATACCTTGCTTTCTAGGGATATCCTAAGTTTCAAATGAGCAAATGAGTTTTTACATAAGTATGATTAACCTTCATAAATGGGTTTGTTAGAGGAGACATCCGATTTATAAGCAGTGTTAAAATACTAACACAGGGGACTTTAGAACATCAGCCATGGCCCCCTTCTTCCTGTCGGGAGAAGTCTGTATTATAACTTTTAAATAAAACCTGCTTAATCTGCTTGCCTTGGCGTGCTTCTCTAGTGTTCAATCTTCAACATTAGAAGGAGCAGAACTCATCACCGGTAAACGGCGGTATCAGATTTGGAGGTCCCACTGAGACTTACACTGACGTAAATAAGCTTCTCTCTCCATGCACCCCACATCTGTTTGAGGTGCATCTTTCTATCTCTTTATTTTTGGAGGGCAAAATGGGCACCTCTGGGCTACTTAAATGCAGTTAGTGCAGCCACCATTATTAAGACTCAGGTGAGAGGTTTCCCGGCCCAGGCAAGTTTCCAATCACCTGCTCTGTAGGCATGTTGGACTGTGCTGAAGCCGTTTCCTACTTTTCTGTCCAGGCCCAGAGCCCAATTGCCCCCAGTACACCATGTCCCTAGTCCTGATCTGCCCAGGATGCATGGAGGCAGAGGAAGGTTTGGAACAACTGCGGGGTTCTCGGCCTGGGCTACTCTTGGGTGGACCCCAAAGGTTCTTTCTCCGGACTCCCCCTCCTGACCGCCCTGATGGGTATCCAGGGTGATCAGTAGACAAATGGCACTGAGGGAAAGTGCCAATTACCTTTGCCTCCATATGGGCCATACAGTGCACAACACTCCGCACATCCAGTCCCTCCTGGATGCTCCCCTTCCCTTGCCAGTCAGACATTAGGAATTCAAGCTGTAGGATTAAGGCCTGGGATGATTAGTATGAAAATGCCCAGGTTCCCTTTGTTCCCATAGTTAGCCTTCACTAGTCTAGACATCTAGAGTCTGCCCATTACTGTTTTTGTGCTTAAATGTGCTCATGGTGTTCTCTTTAATCTGCAAGTGGAATGCATTTAAAAACCCCTCCCGTGAGACCCTCCAAGCAAAGATGCCTAACAACCAATAGATGTCCCCTCACCCTCTGGAGATTGCTTTAGTCTATAGGGCAAAATGATAGGCAAAATGCACACTTTTTACTCTTGTTATCGTTTTTTATAATTAGGAGTTTATAGTGGCAGGAGGAAAGCAGTAATGCCCTTAAGTCTGAATCCTCCCAGGGTCTCTAGCACAGGGCAAACTAGGACCCTAGCACTTTGCGAAGGAGGCCAGAAATAACTTTGGCAAAGCTGGGCAGTGAGAGATGGGTTTTTCTGGACTGTAAGGAAGCTCCAAGTTAGGGAGACGTCCCTAATACTTCTAACTCAGAAGGGAGCTTTTCTCTCAACAGTATTGCCAGGTTCACCACTAGCCTGCATACTGCTAAATTGCAAATGATCAAGAAAAGTGCCTTTCATGTGTTACCATGCTTGACAGCAATAATCTCTACCATGAGAGGAGAAAGCCTTGAGGAATCGCCCACTAAGGGAGGAAAATCGAGGGGACCCTCCCAACTTAAGACAGACAAAAATAAATTTAAAGAGGCTTTTGGAGGATCCTAATAAATATTGAGATGTTTCAAAACTTATGCCAGGTATTTGACTTCACCTGGAAAATTATGCTATTAACCATCTAGAGCACAGGCAGTTCCCAGAAACCATCCTAACTGGGATTCGAATAATGAGTAGTATGCCTAAAGAGGAATAGCAGGAAACACCTGCTTTTGTCACAGACAGACTCAGAAAGGCAATAAGAAAACACACCACCCTGAATCCTGAATCCATAAAGGGCCACCTACTTTTAAGGTACAAATTTATCATTTAGTCAGCCCCAAATATTTAGAGGAAATTACAAAAATTGGCACGTGGCCCTGATCAATCCTTAGATGATCTTCTCCAGCTTGTGCATTCCATTTTTAATAGAGATCAAAAGGAAAGAAAAGGGAACATAAAGACAAGAAAAAGGACTTATTTAAGATCATTCAAAATGACAGAAACTTTTAATGCCTTGCAACCCATGCAATTCACCCATTTTAGGAGTTAAAAAGCAAACTGCCTAGTCCAAAACCTTAAAATAATGAAGCAGTAATTTCCCCCACCTCGTAGTTCTTAACCCATACATTTTTATCTTGGATTTCAACTGCTGCTTGGTTTACTAAGTTAGATTTAAAAGATGGCTTTTCCTGTTTATGCTAGACTCTGAGTGGCAATTTCTGTTTGCCTTTGAGGAACCAGATACTGTATCTCAACTGACCTAGACAGTATTGCCTCAAGATTTAGATGGTCCTCACCTGTTCCAGAAAAACCTTAGCTAATTAATTAACAAAATTCAGAGATAAAACATCTGTGATTGTTCTCCAGTAAGTAAATGACATCCTTTATGTGCCTCCACCCAGGAGGAATATCAAAAGGCCATTATGGAGCTCCTACAATTCTTAGCTAATAGGAATTATAAGATCTCAAAGATAAATCTTAATTATGTCATCAATAGGTTCAATACTACAGAAAATAGCCACCATAGGACAATATTCTATTCCAAGAATATCAAGAAGGGGCCTTCCTTCAAGCTCCTCTCAGATTAAATATGGAGCAAGATTTAACCTCTTTGTCACTGAGGGGTAAATAAATCCCAGATACGCAGTTATAAGCAGCTCAATAACCAATGGCATATCTCAGTGAGGAACTTAGCAAAGTAGCTTCATTCTCAAAAGTAATGGAAAATAAAGTCTCATAATTTTCTTTGACATCCAACCTGTCCTGAAAGAGATGGCTAAAATGTCCTAGGCACAAGGTTTCTGTTAAAACCTGTTAGATCCTTCCAGATCTCAGTCAAGGCTTACATTGAGATGTAAATAGAGGAAGCCTAAAGGCTCAGTAGGAGACCAGTCTCAAACCCAAAGAAAAAAAGGTAAAAAGAGCCTTACCTAAACTCCAGCAAAAGTAAATCTTATGGTGCTTTATTAAAGTAATTAACGGCTGTATAATTTTTCCAGGACTCTTTTTTTTTTAAATTCTATATATTTATTTTGAGCTCATGACTTTTTTTTTTAACAGAAAATAATACATTTTTATTTTTTTATTTTATTTTTTTAACAAAAGCATTTTTCTTCCTTTTTTATTATTGTAAACAAATGGGACACATGTTGTTTCTCTGTACATGGAGTAAAGGCATACCATTTGTGTAATCATAAATTTACATAGGGTAATGTTGTTTGATTCATTCTGTTATTTTTTCCCTTCCCCCCACCCCTCCCACCTTTCTTTTCCCTCTATATAGTCCTTCCTTCCTCCATTCTTTCCCCCTCCCTAACTCTAATGCTAACCCTAACACTAACCCCTCCCAGCCCCCATTATATGTCATCATCTGCTTATCAGAGAGATCATTCGACCGTTGTCTTTTTGAGATTGGCTTATCTCACTTAGCATGATATTCTCCAATTGCATCCATTTGTATGCAAATGCCATAATTTTATCATTCTTTATGGGTGAGTAATATTCCATTGTGTGTGTATATATATATATACACACACACACATATACATATATACACCACAGTTTCTTGTTTCTTTATCCTTTCATCAATTGAAGGGCATCTAGGTTGGTTCCACAATCTGGCTATTGTGAATTGAGCAGCTATGAACATTGATGTGGCTGTATCTCTGTAGTATGCTGATTTTAAGTCCTTTGGGTATAGGCCAAGGAATGGGATAGCTTGGTAAAATGGTGTTTCCATTCCAAGTTTTCTAAGAAATCTCCACACTGCTTTCCAGAGTGGCTGAACTAACTTGCAGCCCCACCAACAATGTATGAGTGTACTTTTTTCCCCACATACTCGCCAATACCTGTTGTTGCTTGTATTCTTGATAGTCACCATTCTAATTGAAGTGACATGGAATCTTAGGATGGTTTTCATTTGCATTTCTCTTATTTCTAGAGATGTGGAACATTTTTTCATATGTTTGTTTATTTTATTTTATTGTAAACAAATGGGATACATGTTATTTCCCTATTTGTACATGGAGTCAAGGCATATCATTTGTGTAATCATAAATTTACACAGGGTAATGTTGTTTGATTCATTCTGTTATTATTTTTTCCCTTCCCCCCACCCCTTCCACCCCTCTTTTCCCTCTATACAGTCCTTTCTGCCTCCATTCTTACCACCCTCCTTAACCCTAATCCTAAACCTAACCCTAACCCTAATGCTAACACCTCCTACCCCTCATTATATGGCTCATGACTTTTTTGATCAGTTCTATTTTTTATTCAACTAGAGTTTATGAACATCTGTTACATTGCAATGGAGATTCACCTATAAAGTTACAAGGCCTTTGATTTTGTGTTATTTGTATGTCGTGCTGTCTGACGTCATGTTTTGTCTTTATCAAAACTGAGCGCTCCTAAAATTAAAATTTGAAAATGGATCCAGATACTTTTAGTTCACCTGATTTAAAAAGGTTCAATTCAAATTGGGTAAACTAATAAAAGTAAAATGTCTTTGAAAGTAACTCGCAAATCTCTAGGTGGTCAAGCTAATAAAATATTGATGTTAATAAAATGTCTAATATCAATTGTTTCTAGGACTTTTCTTCAACAGGAAAGAGACAGCAAATACTGTTCAGGATACTTTTCTGATATCTTGGTTTTTACAAAATAACTGAATTTGAGTTGATATGTATGGGATTACTCAAATGTGTTAGAGACATCTGATTAATTTACAAAGTTAAAATGCTAATTGTTAAATAACATCAAGTACTCTTAACTCCTTAAATTCCATGGGGTATCATACTTAAACATTATTGGTGTTTTCATAGGTTGGTAAATAAAAGGGTTTAAACTTGCTTTGTGTCATCACTAAACTAAAAACAAGGCTACTAAGAGTTATGTCCTAACAAGTGCAATTCTATATACAAAGGGTCCCAAAAGTTTCAACTGTGCTTCAGAGTACTATAAATAACAAAATATTTAATCTTATTAAAATTTAATCTTATCTAAATTCAGAAATTTCATGAGTTGTTTCAGAATGTGAACAAAAAGGGATCAACAGATAGGAAAGAGAAAATAAAAGGTTCTAGGTATGGATATATATTTAGAAAAAGGGAAAAGGAAATGTTTCTGGGTAAGAAAGTGCTTGTGTGATGAAATACATGAGGGTCTAAGAAAGTGCTAAGAAAGTCTGTCTGTAAGTAAAGGGCAAGTTTCAACAAGTTTGTGGTTAACTCAGTTGGTTGTATGTGTGTGAGACAGTTAAAACTATTTAAGGTTTTTCCTAAGGTGAAATACTAATGTTCTGATATAAACCAAGGTTCAAATCTATATGGTAAAATGACAAGGATTTCCTAGAAACACTAATTTGCTCTTAACATTGTCTCTATTAAGTTTTATTCTTTTGAACAATTAATGTTAAAAATTGGGGTTTATTCAAATTATGGTTAAACAATTGTTAGAGTATTGTATTATGTTAGAGTCTAAATTTTTCTTTAAAAACTAAATTTGGTAACACAAAAGTGTCAATGTAATTGTGAAATCATCACTCTTTGTATATTAAAGGTTTTCATATTTTCCAGGTATTTAAGTTTTTAAAGCAGGGAATTTATCAAGCTGCTATTCTCCAGATTAAATGTGTCTGTAATGGTAATTTTAAACTTATAAAGGGTAAATTTTAATTAGGGATTTATTTCTATTATTTAATGTTCTATTATAGGACCTGTTATCAATAGGGTTTATGTAAAATTTGTTACTTTTTACACTGAGATAAAGAATTTCAAATACAAATGTATTTATAAAAGTTGGAGCCTGACTTGTTTAAAGCATAATATTGTGAAACATGAAAACATTTTGCCACTTTGACACACAAAAGGAAAGTTAAAAGCTCTCTCAGCCTTTCTTTGATTCATGTTTTAGATATAATGTTAAATTGTGTTATTATAAAGTTTATAGAGACTCAGGAAACAGTATACTGTACTTAAAATGATATTAACAGTACTTAAAATGATATTTTAGGAAGAAGGAAAGATCAACATCAGAATTAGAACACTTAAGATCTGTAAAGAGCCACACCTTACCTGAGATGAGGCTCTGCCTCCCACCTCACTGCTTGTAGAATAGCTCCAATATAAGCCAGACTCCAGCTTCTTTATAGTTATAGTCAAAAGATTGTTTTTTGTTGTAAAATTACTATAATCTCAAACAGGGGATATAATGTGGTTCTCAGTCAAAATTTAAGATAACTATTATACAAGTTGAATATATAGTTTTACTCTTGCTAAAACTTACCTGATAATATTTTGCAGAAGTAGCTGCTTCAAGAACACACAACCTAGGTAACTTGTGATAATAAGCCATCATCTATAGAACAGATAGTGGTAACTTCCAGTACTAATACAGACTCCAGTTAGATAAAAGGGCCAATAACTGTAATGTTATAGACATTGAAGTTAAAGCCCAGTACTCTTACATTATGACTGGTGAGACTGGTTTGCTGGATGAATAAGATCAAATTTAGAGATTGAGATTAAATACAGAAGGCAAGATAGACCAGTATTTGGATCTTTTGCCCTCAGTCAGCCTGAACCCAGGGAATAAGAGGACTTCTCTAAGGAGTGTTGCAACTCTGGGTCACACAACCTCCTGATCAAGGAGATTGTTGAGACCACTAGAGGATGAAAAACAACTCAGTGCATCTGCTGCACAGGAGGGTCATGGAAAAAGGGGAGACATCCCTTGATGTTTCCAAAGGAAGCCACCTCATCAAGGAGACCCTGCCTAACCAATGGCACTAATAGAGCTAAGAAACTGCTCTTAAATTCTGTACAAGTGACCCCTGTGGGAACTCAGCTGACTCTTTAACAAGACAGAAACAAGTCAGTTTGACCAGCTTGATCTTAGACACTCAGCAAAACAGTTAAAACCAAAATATAGCCATTCTTGGGCATTTAAAAGAAATAATAGTTAAACATAACTTAGGATGTACACTTGTGGTAGTCCACTAGAATAAAGACTAAAAGCTGCAAAAGAGAGATATTCTTAGGCAAATGAGCCTGATAACTATCAAGAGAAATTGCCAGAGTCAGAAGTTTTTAGTCAGTTTAGTGCCTGCAGACCTTCCTAAGCTACACAGGTAGACTTAATCTGTGTTTGCTCGTATGATTATCTAGCCCTAAGTAACAGAAGTATAGAGATCTCTACTAAATGTTGTGTTTACATGCCTGATAACCTGGACAATGTTAAAGTTCCCAAATAAAAGTCTTGTTCCCTCCAGCCTTTGCTAGGCCTTGTTATGTGAACAACTTCTCAGTTCTTCCATCCCCTGGAGAGGAATTATTGACTTTTGTCATCTTTATGATATTCATTGGCATGTTTCAGATTCTGCAACATTTATATTATATTAATCTCATTTCAGTACTCAGGTCTTTTTGTTCTTCGGTCATAGAAACACCCACCTACAATGACTTTACAACCTTCTCTTCCCAAACCAGACTTCTAACTTGGACCCCTCGATTGACCTGATTTTTTGAAAAAAGGAACTCCAAACTGCTTGCCCCTCAGTGCCCCCTTTCAGCTTCGAAGCAGCCAGAATGATCGGCGTCCCCTTTCTTTTCCTTACAGCAGTTAGGAGTTCCTAGAGCAAAAGCGGCGAATGAAGCCAGAATTAAGAACAGGTAGTTAGTGTAGAAATAGGGGATCCGTCAAATTGAGAAAATGAAGCCAAGAAATCATCTGCCTCTGGAAGTTGGAGATTGTTCCTGGAAGAATGGAATGTCAAGGATCTCCAGAGCCCATTGATTATCAAATTTACCTGCCTTTATCAAGGACTGCAAGTATGGAGCTGCTAACTAATGCCCCCTGGGTCCTTACTTGCCTGAATCAACTTGGCCCTCCCCCTGCCCATGGCTCCTCACTTAATGCAACACCAGGTATAGTCATGTAGGCACAAAGGAGAGATAAGGGGGAGAGAACTGAAGAATCAAAGAGACTTTAACCTATAAAAGATGTAGGGTGCGCTCACTTCTTGGGACTTTAGAACATCAGCCATGACCCCCTTCTTCCTGCTGGGAGAAGTCTGTATTATAACCTTTAAATAAAACCTGCTTGATATGCTTAAAAAATAAAATAAAATAAAATACTAACACATTGACTAAATATATATTCAAGGACTGTTGGCTTCTTGAATTTCATAAGGTAACATGCAACGAGCAGCTTGGCAGTTAATTCAGAAACCAGTGAGGAGTGATGTGGGCTGGAGGAAAGATAGACAGACACTCAGAGAGCAAAAAAGCTGGGTCTGGTGGGGATTTACTTTCTGATAGAAGATGAATGACTCAGAGCAAGTTCAACATATTTATTATATAGGTTTTGTCATCAAAAGTTATTTGTGAGAAAGTTTCAGCAAAGCAGACAGACCTGAAGATCACAGTGAAACTTGGGAGACATTGAGGTTCTCTTGTTATGCCCAGAACACTCTATCCCTAGGACATGGTGCCTGAGCTCAAGGCCCCAACTGATGAACCTCCGTGCCTTTGCACAGAGCCTTGTTTGGCTGATTGTCACCATAGCAACTGGGCCATATTGACCTACACTTTTGCACAGGAAGTTCCCAGCCCAAAGACAGTGATAAGACTATCAGAAGCCGTGGTTCAAGTCACCACTTTCACAGTAACATGTATCTGAGTCTACGAAATGTGTGTTTTAAATCAGTTTATTTTAAAAAAGGAATTATGATTGTGCATTTCTGGGTCCTAACAAAGAGCAAGATTACATGGTTTAAAATTCTAACAGTTGTAAGTTTGTATGCATACAAAAAAGTTTCAGCTGTGTTTTAATTAAAGTACTGTAAAAGACTGAAGTATTATATCTTATTGTAAAGGAGTAAGACTTGTGTGAACGAGGGCAGAAGGAACACCTAAAATGCAAGGGACAACCTAAGAGAATTTTATGATTTCTGGATGAAGGCATTCATCAAAGTTTGTGCTGAACAGAAATTCAAAAGCTTTGGGGTTAAGGTTGAAATCTATTTTGTACAGGCATTGGGAGGGTACCGTGGTTATTGCTTCACTCATGCTTTTTTAATTGACTATGTTTTTAGTCCCTCATTGAAATTTTCCAATAATCTCCATATGGATGCATCCTCAGTTCTATCTGCCCCCCTCTACCTCTCTGGGAAAAAGGTGTTGCCTGGAGTGTTTAACATCATGGGGTTGGCCTTTACATTAAAAAATAAAACCTTAATTGGGTCCCATTACCCTGAGTGCCAGACTATTAACTGTCCTATGTTATCCAAGCTCTGAAAACTGCCAGTCACAAAGAATGGTTCCAGCATGATTACATTATAAGCTGGGGGAATCCTTAAGGCACTTATTTTATATTTTGAGTGCCATATTATCTAACACTGGATCTCTCTTCTGTGATAAGCTTTCTATGTAAATGAAATGTGCAGATGGCATTCTTACCCAAAGAATAACAACTTTATTGGAAAGTGTCTCCCAGGAAAGGGAAACAAAGTCTGCTCTGTGGGGGTGTACTAGGAGTTAATAAGTTCATTTGGGTTAAAGGGATCTTGAGAAAGAGTACCATGTTAACTTTTTTTTTTTTTTTAACAATTTTAGCTGTCAAGGAATCTTTATTTATTTGTATGTGGTGCTGAGAATTGAATCCAGTGTCTAACACATGCCACAAGGTGCTGGACCACTGATCCACAACCCTAACCCTTGATCAAATCATATTAACCAAGATATTGTTCAAACAAGAAATAACTTGCCACAGAAAGTATAGACATATCCCTGTTAAAGAGGCATTAATGGGGACCCATTATTTCCTGGATGACTCTTTAAAACATGAACTGAAACCATTTAGGGGAGCACTTTACCAAGTTAGTGTTCTCCAAACCAAAGTTGTCTGTATTGGTAATGGCATTCAGATTTGTATGAAAAAGCAAATCTAATTGGAGAGTTATTTATTTCATTTCATGTTCTGGTTACCTGTTTTTCAATAAGATAGGCATGAACTTTTTTGTGAATTTTTACTCTAGGGTGGAAATTTAAATGTATCTTAAAAAATAATAAGAGCCTGATTCCTTTAAAAGCTGACATGGTGAAATAGGGAAGCATTTGGCCACCTTTTCTACACAGAGTAAGTTCGGATCTCTCTTAGTTTATTGATTATATTTCAGATGAAATGTTGCATTGTGTTATGTGTAAAGAGTCCTGCCTTATTGAGAGAAGGATCAGCCTCTCACCCTGTGTTAGACTGACTACAAAGAAAGTTAGACTTCCACTCATTTTAAATTATATTCAAAAGAGAGATTTTTGTTGAAAAGATTACTGTAAACCTACTGGGCCTGGAGCTCAAACCTATAATCACAGCAGCTTGGGATGCTAAGGCAGGAAGATTGTGAGATTCAAAGCCAGCCTCAGCCACTTAATGAGGCCATAAGGAGCTGAGTGAGATGCTGATTCTAAATAAAATACAATAAATGGCTGGGGATGTGGCTCAGTTCTTAATTGCCCCTGGGTTTTTGATCACCTGTACAAAGAAAATTACTATGATCCTAAAATTATCAAGGAATATCACACAAAACTAAGTAAAGATTTGAGTAAATTATAAAAGATATGTGAGGTTGTAAGAGAGTTTTGAAAGAATTTGAAATTTGTAAAGGGTTTCATATGTCATTGAGTTGATACATTCATGTGTCTCTGAGGAGGCAATATGGACACCAAGATAATACCAGTGTACTATAGATATTACGTTGCTTAATTTAAAGCTATTATGCAAACTGAATACATTTTTATTCTTTTAAATTTCATTTTGTATTTTCCACATGGAACTTTATAAGTTTTGGATGTTAGTGTTTTGTAGAAGTTCTCCTCCTAACAGAACATCCTGAGTTAATTTGAGATAATAAGCTATCACGTATAGCACAGAATAGGATAAAAGGCTGACTTCCAGTACTAACATAAACCCCCATTCAATGGAAGGAGTAAGAATAAGATTATATACATTAAGTTTACTGATAAAACTGAGTTGCTGGATGTTTAAACCCAAAACTTGGAAACCAAAGGAAAGGAAGTGAGAGTGCCAAGGAAAAGTGACCAATATTTGACACTTGTCCTCTAAGGTCAGCTAGGACCCAGGAACACTGGGACTTCTCTAAGGGCTTTGCAATTCTGGGTCTCACGGCCTCCCAATCAGGGGCTTCAAGGGGACCGTAGAGAGCAGGAGGCAACCAGTGCACAGTCTGCAAAGAGGAGGATCCCTGGAGAAGGAAGTATCTCTAATGCTTGCAAGGGAAATCAAATATGATCTGCAAGACCCTGGTCCATCCTGGCAGATGGGACAACTGCTAGAAGAATAGCTAAAGGAGCCAAAAGCCTCCCACATGTTCTTATGAATGATCCATGACACATCTCAGCTGACTCTAAGAGTACATAGGAACAAGTCAATTTTGTCAACTTGCACTTAAACACCTGGCAGGAGAACGTAACCAAAGTAAAGGCACACAAGGACAATTAAAATAAATGCAAATGTTTCTTTTCATGTAACCAGAGGAGTTCATTAGTGTCAGTGCTCCCAAAAGTAAGTAAAACTGAGAAGTTATACAGGAAGAGATTTGCTGCCTGATACAATTAAAGATCCATCAGTGCTTTGCTTCTTCATTATCTTCAGATGAATAGTTGCTCAGACACCCCTTCAAGAGGTTGGGATTCATCACTCACAGCCTGGGGATTTGATTTTAATGAAAACCTAGAAAAGACACAAACTTCAATTTGACTGCAAAGACCTGAACAAGTGCTAGCAATCACTGGGATGGCTACCGGGATGGCTAACGGGGAAGAACTCATTATGGTGTATGATTTCCGCATTAGAAAGTTTATATATCTTGAATGGATGACACTACTGATGGGGACATCAGCAAAATGAAAATGAAATTAAATGTTTAAAAGCTAAAGGGGGAATTTGTGAGAAATCGTACATTTTCAAAACATAGTATTTAGCCTTAATTGAGATGTAAGAGCAAATTGTAGTCATTTTATTCATACCCTTCTCCATTCTTTGCCTCAAATTTAAAATTCACCAATAATATAGATTGTGACCCTGAGGACCCCAGTCGGGCCAGGGGTAGTGCGACAATAGGAATAAATGATGTAGAGTGTATGCCCAAGTGTTTTCCCTGCCGGGTTTTATAGAATGACTTTCTGGCAGAAGTAAAGCTTCTGCACACACTCATTTTCAAGCACATGTTTGATTTCTTGTGGCACCTCAGTATTTTCACACCCTGAGGTCCACTGAAATAGTGGGATAGCCATGAGCCTCACTAAGGTACTTGGGAAGGCCCTGAGGGACACTATGGTACTAGGGAAGGTCCTGACTAACAATCAGACCTGGGAGAGATCCTGAACACCATTGTGACCATGGGTGTAACTCTGAAATCCATGGAAAACCTGGGAAAGACCCTGGGATTCACTGAGAATCTCAGGATGACTCTGAAACCCAGTGTTTTCTTGGGTAGGTTTTGTACCCTGAGAGGCTAGAAATACCACTGAGACTCACTGAGACTGGGAAGAGCACTGAGCCCCATTGAGATGCTGAATAATGTTCTCACATGTACTGAGCCCCTAAGCAAGATGATGGAGCCCTATTGAGACCCTGGGGAATGTCCTTACCTCCACTGTATCCTTCGGACTGGTTCTGAGATCTGCTTAAACTGTGACAAGGCTATGAGGCCACTAAGTCTCCTGAAAAAGTAGTACAAAGAACTGTGAACCTGCAGAAGGTGTTCAGCCTCATTCAGACTCTGTAGAAGGTCCTGAACACCACTGAGAAACCAGTGAAAGCATTGAACCCCTCTAAGATTCTTGTGAAGGCCTTAGAATCTTCAAAACACAAGAGGAATTATCTGAGCCTCAAAAAGATCATGTGAACATTTCTACATGTAACTAAAATTCTTGGGAAGACCCAGAGCCCCAGTGAAACTATGACAAGGTTCTGAGAGTGGTTTAGAAGCTAGGGTAAGCCCTGAGTCCCCATTGATATGGGGAAAGGGCTTGAACCCCTCTGATACACTGCACAAGTCTCTGAGTGTCATGTAGATGCTGGAGAAGGCCATGAGCACAACTCTGGCATTGCGAATGACACTGAGTTTCATTGAAACCCTGGGAAATGCTCTGAGATTCACTGAAACCCTAGGAAAAAATTCACCCATGTGTGCACTTGGGGAGGAATCTGAGCCCCAGTGAGACTCTGAGAAGAGCACTGAGCATGACTGAGACACTGCAAAGGCCCTGAGAATAAGAGAGCCTGGTGAAGACCAGGAGTCTATGTGAGATACTGGCCAAGATATGTGGTCCATTGAGAACCTAGGAACCATCCTGAACCACAGTGAGAGGCTGGAAATATTCAAGAAGTTCACCCACTGCCTGCTGAAGGGAATGAGACCACAAGAATATGCAAAACACCCTCAACATGACTGTCAGAGTGTAAAAGACCAGGACCCCACTGACTAGTCCTGGACAAGGCCCTGCAATCCACTGAATCACTATGAAGGGGAATGAGCCTCAGTAGAGACCCGGAAATCCCAGAAATTTAATGATGTAATAGAAAAAGTCCTGAATCCCATTCAGACTCCAGTGAGGGTCCTGAAATCTAGAAAAATACTTTTGAAGGCCTTTTAGATCACACAAGCTCTTGAAAAGTATTTGAACTCCACTGAAGTACTCAAAAGATCCCTGAGCTTTACTGAAGTTCTGGAGAAGGTCCTTCAACCTCCTGCTACCTTGTGGAAGGCACTGCACAACCACTGAAGCCCTTGGAAATACCTTGAGCCCCTTTGATGTGCTGGAAAAGGACTGAGACACAATGTAATACTGTGAAAGGCCCTAAACTCTTAAAAACCTACTGAGAAACTAGTGAAAACCATTAGCCTCAAGGAAACACTGGTGAAGAATCTAAGTCCTACTATGAGCTTGTGGACACCTCCAAGTTTCACTGAAATTCTGGAAAAAGACCTTAGACCTGACAACTCTGTGTAATGCCCTGAGACTTTATAAGAAATTGAGGAAGGCACTAAGCCAGACTGAGACACTGGAGAAAGTTCTGTTCTACATGTAGAAACTTGGGGTTTCTCTGAGTATCACTGATACTGGGGAAGGTCCTAAGCCTCATTGAGATCATGGGAATAGTCTTAAGACCCATGGTCACCAGGGATAATCATTGAGAATCAATGAGACTCACAATGTGTTACCAGCTCCTCCACTGAATTTCTGGGGAAGTTCATGAACCCAGGTGAGAAACCGTAAAGTGATAGGTTCCAATGAGTACTTGTGGAAGGACATAGAAACCAATTAGGACCTGGAGAAGGCTCTGAGAGCTCCGAAGACCTCAAGGAAGGCCCCAAACCCCACTGAGATCATGGGAAAGACCCTGAGCCCCATAAGTCCCCCAGGAAGACTAGGATACACAGTCACATCCTAGAAAGAGGATCATCTCCACTGGGACCTGGGGATGACCCTGAACATCACAGACTTCTTGGGAGGGAAAAGCTGTGAACACTATTGCAAATTTGGAGAAGGCCCTAACCCCATGTATCCTGGGGAAGAACCTGAGCAACATTGAGAACTAGAACAAGGCCTTTAGCTCAACAGAGAACCTGGGGAATGTCCTGAGACCCAGTGAGAATCTGGGGAAAGTTGGAACTCCACTGAGACCATATAAAATGCCCTGAATGTGGTGGGACCTGGGACAAGGCCCTAAGCTTGGACTGAGGCTTCACAAAGAGCCCTAATCACCACAGAGACTCTAGGTAAAAATCTTAGCCTTACTGAGAATCTATGAACAGCCCTGAGTCCCACTGAGACTTTGGGGAAGACTGTAGGTCCCACTGAAACCCTGGAGAATTTTGTGAGTCACTGAGTCCTTGGGAAGGCCCTGAATGCAGTGAGAATGTGAGGATGGAGCCAAGGCCCAGTGAAACACTGGGGAAGGTCCTGTGAGACACCCACAAAATCCATGACAACTACAGAGGTATTGAGACTGTGGGGAAGGGTCTATGCATTACTGTGAAACTGAGGAAGGGCCTATACATGACTGTACCATGAGGAAAGGCCTAAGCAAGACTGTGACCCTGGGGAAGGGCCTATGCATGATGGTGTCATTGGGAAGGCACTATGCAAGACTGACCTTGCAGAATGGTCCTGTGAATGATTGTGACTTTACAGAAAGGCCCTATGCATGGCTGTGAATCAGAGGTAGGGCCTAAGCATGATGGTGACCATGCGGAAGTACCTATGCATGACTGTGACAATGGGGAAGCTTGTATGTATGACTTGGACTTGAGGAAGCACATATGCATGGTTGTGATCCTGGAAATATGCCTGTGCATGACTGTGACCCTGCCGAAGGGCCTGTGCATGACTGTGACCCTGGGGAAGGGCCTATGCATGACTGTGCCCAAAGGAATGTTCATATGCATAACTGTGACCTGGGGAAGTTACCAATGCATGACTATGACCCTGGAGAAGGTCCCTATGCATGACTCTGTCCATGGGGAAGTGCCTATGCATGACTGTTACCCTGTTGTAGGGCCCTAAGCATGACTGTCACCATGGGGAAAGGGTCTTGCAAGACTGTGACCCTGGGAAGGCCCTAATGTGACTGTGAGCATGCAGAAGAACCCTATGCATGACTGTGACCCTGGGGAAGGCTGAATGCATTTCTATTACCATGGGGATGAGCTCTATGCATGACTGTGACCATGGAAAAGGGCTTATCCATGACTGTGACCCTGCACAAAGGCCCTATGCATGACTTTGACCCTGAGAAATGTCCTGTGTATGACTGACAGTGAGGAAGGGCCTATGTTTTATTATGTCCCTGGGGATGGATGTTTGCATGACTGTGAACCTGGGGAAGGCCATATGCTTGGCTGACCCTGAGGAAGGGCCTATGTGTGACTGTGACCCTGGGGAAGGGATTATACATGACTTTCACCATGGCAAAGGGATGGTGCATGATTGTGACACTGGGGAAATCCCAGAATTCCATTGAGAGGTAGTGGAAATCCGAGAGATCCATTGAAAAGGAAAGGGCCTTTTGCATGACTGTGACTTTGTGTAAGGGCCCTATGCATGACCACGGCTATGTGGAAAGGCCTGTGCATGACTGTCACTCTTGGGAAGGGTCTTATGCATTTCTGTTACCATGGGAAAGAGCCCTTTGCATGACTGTGACCATGGGGAATGGCCTATCCATAACTGTGAAGCTGGAGAAGGGCCTATGCATGACTGCAATCCTGGGAAAAGTCCATGCATGACTATGACTCTGGGGAAGTGCTATGTATGACTGGGAATCTGGGGAAGGCCCTGTGCATAACTGGGACACTGGAGAAGGGTCCTATGCATGACTGTGATGCTCGGGAAGGGCCTATGCATTACTGTAACCCTGTGGAAGGGCTTATGCATGAGTGTGACCCTGGGGAATGGTCAATGCATGATATGACCCTGAGGGAGGGCCTATGCATGACTGTGACCCTGGAGAAGGGCCTATGCAATACAGTGACCATGGGAAAGAGTTCTATGCATGACTGTGAATGCATAGAAATGCCTACACATCACTGTGACTCTGAAGAGGAGCCTATGCATGACTGTGACCATGGGGAATGACCTATGCACAACTGTGAACCCCAGGAAGGGCCTCCTCATGACTGTGATGCTGGGGAAGGGTCAATGCATGAGTTTCATCCTGAGGAAGGGTCTATGAATCACTGTGATCCTCCTGAATGTACCTATGCATGACTGTGACCCTGGGGAGGGGCATATGCATGACAGCGACTCTGGGGAATGTCCTAGACAGGACTGTGACACTGGGGAATGGTCTGTGCATGACAGTTGTAAACATGTCTCTACACTTAGGACCTCACATTGCCTGAGGCTGGGTTTGAACTTGTGATCCTCATGCCTCAGACTTCTGAGCCACTGGGATTAGTCACATGCCAATGTGCCTGGCTTCCTTTTCCAACTTTAAAATTAGCCAATCACATAATTGTAACACCAAACTCCTTCTATCAGAGCAGAGGACAGTTCTGCATTGGGGATAAAAATAGGTAGACTGCCTGTCAATGTATACTTTCTTACAGACTTTGGTATCCCACACTCTGCAGAAGTAAAGTTTGCCTCTGCAAGCTACTTCTGAGAACATGCTTGATTCCTTGAGGCATGTTGATATCTCTAAAATGTTGACACCCTAACTGGGGATTCATTCATCACCTAGGGGTTCATGGGAACTTCCCTTTAAAGAAGATGCATCCCACTGCCTTGTTGCTATGGACTTGGGATGAGAGATAATACCTGTGATTTATGGGACTAAAAACAGTTCTCAAATCAAAAGGTGATCAGCAACAGAGAGAGAGAGAGAGAGAGAGAGAGAGAGAGCGTGCACCCTGGTAAGTGCAGCAGCACACAGGTAGCTCCATGTACACATGAAGGTAGGAAAGTCTGTTCTAAAAAAAGAAGTTCTTCCTTGAAGTCAGGACATCCTGGAGGCTGTGTGAATGTGATTGAGATGCGAGGCAAAGAACTTCCCAGAAGGGCAGTTGAACCCTTTTTCAGAAACATGAGCCCACAGCTAGTGTGTAGGATGGCATGTAGGAACAAGAGACCACCCGTAGGATTTTTGAACCTTTAACAAAAAACCTTTAGAGGAGGGGACATCAGCAAGGAAAAAGATACTGAAATTCCCCCAGATAGTCCTTAGGGCTAAAATCTTGGAAAGAAAGTCTTAGGACAAAAGGAAAAAATATAACAAGGGTGATAAAATGATATTGTTTTTTAAGCACTCACTGAGTGTGCAGGGAGTTTGGGGTGTGCAAGGAATCTCCAGAAAAAATTATAGGTCTAGACACAGGGTAGAAAAGTGGAAAACACAGGGCCTTCCCAGGTCTGAGTCATTCTGTAAAAATCTGTGACAGGCTCTATTTTAGTTTCTAAAGCCCTAAATCTAATAGTTACTTTGCCCCCTACCTGTAGAAATTAAAAATCAGGAAAAAGGTACAAAATACTTGTATGTTTATCTGTGCCTATATCTGTTGTCTCCATATATGCTTGTGTCTGTATTGTTTACATGGTATGAAATTACAAATAGATAAATGAACACTTACAAACTAATTGTCACCCAAATGGATCCAAATGCCTTTCAGTTCACATAAGTTAAATTGCTTAGGAGTAAAGATATCTTCAGGATATCTTTACATTTTTCTAGGTCACAAATCAATCTATAAGTTATATAAAGTGCAATGTCCATTGCTTCTAAGTATTTTTCTTTGACAGGAATAACTGACTTAGAATATTAACTAGACTTGTTTGATATCTTGGATTTCAAGGGTAACACAAATTAGAAGTGGGTAAATTTATTTTTACCTAAATGGAATTCAACTTTATAAAGGTATTTGTGAGAAGAGCACCACAATGTACTCAATGCAGGAGACGTTCCAACCACAAGTAAAGAAGTGGATGTGGGGATGAATAAATTGTATTTCTTTACATAACCAATAGGAGACAGTAAACCTAGGTGACATTCTGGAAGATTGTCCACCTCATGGTACTCAGCCAATGAAGAAACTTGTGCTCTAGGGGATAAAAAGCTGGTTGTACCCAATCTATGTGTTCCTGACCCATAGGTACATGGGTCTTTCCAGACCATCTTTAAGTAAAGCCTCACTTTTTCCTCTACCTATATCTCTTAGTCCACTCTTTGGGCTTGGACACATGAGTGCATTTCTGACAATCAGCAAGTGGACAAAGAGAGATCTAAGAAAGTTATAGGTATGGAAATTTAAAAATGAAAAAAAAAAATGTCTGTATATTTTGTATGGTAAACAAGTTTTAAGAAGCCTAAGTAAGATTCAAAAGGTTTGTGGAAAGTAAATCTCAAAAAGATCATGTATGTAATTATGTTGATTATAATCACTAGGTTACTTAAGGGTTTTTTTACTAAGGTGAACCTTTGATATGCTAATTTTCTATGTTTAGAAACAACAAGAAATTATTAAAACATTGATCTGGTCTTATCTGTAAATATAATTTATTGGTTTTTTTTTTTTAGGTTTTATTACTTAGGAAAACTAAGTCAAAGGGATTAACAGTGTGCCTGTTTTAAAGTCTTTTACAAAAATAAGGTTTTTAAAATGATTACCTTGGGACTGATTAAATAAACAACTGTTATATGTACATCTGGAACTGTTTGAGCCTTGTGTAAGTTTCAATATAAAAGTTAAATTTAATTAATGAGGAAATATATGCAAACTTATATGCAAATATATGCAAATATATGCAGTAATTGACACTATCCATTACTGACTTCTGTGTATATCAGATGACTTCATGTTCTTCAAGTATACAATATTTTAACATGTAAAGCTTAGGAGAGCATTTTACCAAGTTGATGTTCTCCCAATACTCTCCTTCAGATTTACATAGAAATAACCAAGTTCATGTATACATATATCATTTAATGTTTTGTAACTGGATTAATGTAACATGTTATTATAAGTTATATAAATAATTTTGTATTACTCTTTACACAGAGATGGAAATTTAAGTGTATTTTTGGAAGGTACTAAGGGAGAGTCTGAATTGTTGAAGTTAAGAGCTCTCTTGGCCTTTATGTTTAATTCATGCTTCAGATTTAATGTTGTATTTTGTTAACTGATATTCAGGTAGATTAAGAAAATAATACATGAGAACACTGTGAAATAATATTTAAGAAAGGGACAAAGATCATTTTCAGAAATAGAGCAATTTACCTAAAATTTTCAAGAAGTGTCAACTGAAATAAGATTCTGCCTCTCACATTTCATTTTAGTTGGCTCCAATGTACTCTAGAATTAGGCTAATTTAAAGTTTGTTTAAAAAGTTAGCTTTTTTGTTGTAAATGTTACTGAGATCTCAAAATAAACAGGAGATATAACACATAACTATGTAAAGGTTTGGGATTATAAAAATTATGCTTCTTGGTTCATAGCTGTTATATAAACTGAATGTTCTTGCTGTTTTAACATTTTATATTTTTCTTAACTGTTATAACTGTTGCGTGTTAGTGTTTTGCAGAAACACTGCTTTTGATAGAACAACCTGAGTTAATTTGAGACAATACTCCATCACCTCTAGAAGAAATAGGATGTAATTCTGACTTCCAGTTCTAATACAGATCCCAATTAATTATAGACATTAAAGTTAAAACCCAGGACTCTTACTTCAAGACTGGCAAAAAGTTAAAACCCAATACTCTTACTTCAAGACTGGCAAAATTAAAACCCAGGACTCTTACTTCAAGAGTGTCAAAACTGACTTGCTAGAAGTTTAACACCAAAATGTGGAGATCAAAGTCAAGTAAGTCAAAGAGACAAGGAAAAGTCACCAATATTTGGTCCTTGTCCTCTAAGGTGAACCAGAATCCAGGGAACAACAGGACACCTCTGAGAACCCTGCAACTCTGAGGAGTCTCCTGACCTGTTGATAAGGGGTGTTGAGAGTACCCTAGAGAATAGGAAGTGAACCAGTGCACACTCTGCAAAGAGCAGGGTCATTGGAGTGGATAATGGCAAACCACATGGGGCCAGAAAGGGAAAGCCATATGGGGTCAGGAAGACCTTGATCTATCCTAGAAGATGGCACAACTGCTAGAGGAAAAAATAAAGGACCCAAAAGGCTCCTCAGAGTTCCCAAGATAAATCCCTGATCAATCTCAGTTGACTCTAATAATAGAGAGGAAAAAGGTCAGTTTTCACAAACTTGGTCTTAAAACACCTGGCAAGAGAATATACCCAAATCACACCACACATGGGCATTTAAAAGATAGGACAATTGTTCTTTCATTGTCAATTGAGAAGTACTTTTCTGTCAGTTCTCCCAGAAGCAAGTGCCACTATGCAATGGTATATTACTCAGCTTTAAGAAAGAATAAAATTCTGGCATTTGCTAGTGGATGTATGGATTTAGAAAACATCCTGCTAAGTGAGATAAGCCAGACCCAAAACACAAAAGGCCATTTTTTTCCTGTGATATGCAGAAGTTAATTCACAATAAGGAGGGGAGAGGGAACAATAGAGTTACTTTATATTAGGTAGAGGGGAGTGAAGCCAGGGGAAGGGGTGTGGAGGAAGGAATGATAGTAGAGTGAAACAGACATTATCACCACATGTACATGTATGACTGCATGATCTGCAACATGTATAATCAGAAAAATGAGAGATTATACTCCATTTAAGTATGCTCTATGAAAATGTATAATTGCATTCTATTGTCATGTACAACCAATTAGAGCAAATATAATAACAAATTTTAAAAAGTAGGGGCCTGGGAGATAGCTCAGCCGGTAGAGTGCTTGCCTTGCAAGCACAAGGCCCTGAGTTCGATCCCCAGTACTGCGAAAAACCTCTTTCACAAGCACGGAAGCACACACTTTAAAATGGCCAAAGACTGAAACTGAACAATTAAAAAGTAAAGGAAGTGTTTTTATGCAGGAGGCCTGGTAAGTATCGCAAAATGCTCTGTCAGAGTCACAAGTTTGTGCCGAGTGAATTTGAAACCTTACAAATCTTCTTAACCTCATGCCTACATGAACTTGATCTATGTCTCTTGCCACTTTTTTCTGGTATCATTATCTGAGCTGCTGCTCAGACGCCTCCCCCTTTGGAGTCTGCAATTCATCATTTCCAGTCTGGCAACATGGTTTTTTAAAACAGGATACAACTGATCCAATGGAGAGAGGCCTGAGCCCAATGAGAAACTTGGAAAGACCACTGATATGAGAACCACTGACAGCCTACAAAAAACTGAGAGCCCATGACACGCTGAATAAAGGCTGCATCGCACTGAGATCCTGGGCAGGAGATTGAGCCCCACTGAGATCCGTGAAAGGGCCCTGAACATCACTAAGACACTGGACAAAACCTTGATCACCACTGTGACCCTGCTAATGGCTGAACTTCACTGAGCACCTGGGCAAGTTCCCTGGATTCACTGAGATCCTCATGGAGGCCCTGAACCTCATGGGCTCTGAGGGAAGACTCTGAGCCTCACTTATTCTCTGGTAATACCACTGAACCTCTTTGAGACTCAGGGAATAGAGTGATTGCAAACCCAGTCCTGGTTGTGAAATAAGACTGTAGAAATGTTATGGTAATGTTATTGGCGCAGCTTAAGAACAGACTAATCACCACTGAGAAGTCGAAATTTTATTAAGCCAGCTGGCTGTCTCATACAATGCCCCAAAAAATGACTATTGGGAGAAAAGCCCCAACTAGGGGTTCTTATACCAAAAATTACATTAATCATAAGTGTCTGTTGCTATGATTCAAAATTATACATTAATATCATGAGATCACCGACAGTGGGAAGTGGGTCAAAATGACCCTTACCTAGGTACAAACTGAAGAATGATTACTGACATCCACACAATCACCATTCACATGGTGTATTCTTTAGGAGCAATAGGAATCAAAAGAGAGCAATTTTTCTTTACATAAGAATTATCATTCTTTATTGTTAAACATGTGACACTAAGTAACTGGTGATGGGCACAGAGGCAGGGTGTTCCCATGGGAGAAGCTTATGGCTCCAACATAACATGGAGTCTCAGAGCAAAATGGAGACTGTTTAGTCATTTCCCTTAGAGTCTGGCCTACAACATTCTCATGGAGCCAGATCTGTCAGTCTATGAGTAAGAAACCTATCCCTGGGGAAGGGGTCAGTTCCCCTCAGCTCTCTCAACATTTTCCCAGGAAATCTGATTTGCCATGGGTACTTATCTTTTAGATTACAGATAACTTCCCCTGGGAGTCTGACTCCTCCCCTTTGAAGTGTAAATGTACCTGTAGGGACTCAGGGCCCAAGGCTGGAGATTTCCTGAAGGCCTTGTAAGAGGAGCCATTTCTTCCCTTTACTGCAGCCTGCTGCTATAACATACTTCCTACTAGAGCCCATGAACAACCATATGTCCGGTAGACTAGAAACTTAGGACACTACATAGTGTTGTGGGGGTGCAAGTTAAGAACAGATTGATTGCCATTAGAAGTCCAAATTTGAGAGTCTTTATTAAGCTGGCCCGCTGACTGTCTCACACAATGCCCCAAAAATGACTATTGGTTTTAGGGGTTCTTATACCAATAATCACATCAATCATATGTATCTGTTGCTATGATGCAAAATTACAAACTAACATTATGATATCATCAACAGAGGGGGAAGTGGGTCAAAATGACCCTTACCTAGGTACAAACTGAAGAATGGTTACTAACACCCACACAATCGCCATTCACATGGTGCATTGTTTAGGACCAATAGGAATCAAAAGAGAGCAATTTTTCATTACATAAGAATTGTCATTCTGTAATGCTAACCATGTCACGCTTCTTAACTGATGATGGATATGGAGATGGGGGATTCTTATGAGAGAAGCTCATTTACTACATAACATGGAGTCTCAGAGCAGCATGTAGTCTGTTTCGTCATTGCCCATATATACTGACCTGTAACATTTCCAGGAGTCAAATCTGCCAGCCCATCACACATAACCTATAAATATTGTGAGAAAGTGTGGATGTGTGCTCAGAATTTGGAGTTTGGATTTTCTCTGGGCCCCTGGTGTAAAATAATTTATTTGGAGTTCTCCTCTCTGAGTGCTATTTCTTGATCAGTTTTTTTCCCACAACAGCCCTGAGCCTAAAGCTCATGAATGAGACAATGCAAGAATATTCAGAGGCTAAATGACTGGTTTATTACAGCCTTAACCCAATCAGTGAATTACTCCTCTGATAGGGATTAACTGAGCAGTAACTAAAGACATGGATGGTGCATTGATGCATGGAGGGTGCACTTTAGCATGCTGATTTAAATTACTTTGGGTTATATACGCAGTGGTGGGAAAACGAGGTCAAATGGTTGTTTCATTCCAAGTTTTCTGAAGAATCTCCAGACTCCTTTCCAAAGTGGTGGCACCAACTTGCAATCGTACCAGCAGTGTAAAAGTATACCTTTCCCCCACATCCTCTCCAAACCCATTGTTGCTTCTATTCCTGATAATTGTTATTGTGACTAGAGTGAGAAGAAATTTCAGTGCAGTTTTAATTTGCATGTATCTAATTGCTAGAGATGTGAAACATCTTTCCATATATTTGTTCACTATTTATACTTCTAGGAAAGGCCTGTTCAGTTCCTTTGTGCATTTATTGACAGTTATTGGTTTCTTTTGTTTTTATTATTTTGGTGTTACTTTTTTTGAGATTATTATATATCTGTGTCAGCTAATGTTTAATTCGAATACATGAGGACCACATAATGGAAGATTTACTAGTAGTATGAGAGACTTTGTTCTTTAGCTTGCTCAACCCACCACATTTGGGTCTCTGATGGCTATGTTCACCCAGATGTTGGCAGCCCCTTTAATGAAGCTACTAGCATGATGGCTGGCCTGGGAGAAGCCCTAGCAGATGGCCGTCCAAAAGGTGCACAAAGTCAGTCCTGGAGGTGAGAAAGAAAGTGCCCATCAGAATCACTCACATTCAAATGATGGCTGATCACCTGGCAGCAGGGTGGATGGCCACAAGACATCACCCAGGCTACTTTGGTCCTTCTTGAGCTGTGGGAACAGATATGCCACCAGCTGTACCTGAAAGAGGCAGAGGTAGACAAGCACCCTGAGAAGCCTGACCTGTGCAACTGAAAGGCGACCTGGCTGCTTCTAGGAGGAGTGAGGGGACTGAGCTTCAGCATGACTAGGAATCCAGTCAAGGCAGCCACTCTGAAGGAATGGCTGGGTGCTAAAGGGCACATGTGGAGCTGGCCACCTACTGGTCCCCAAACCATGTGCTGGCCCTGGTTGACACTGGGGCTGAGTGCAGCCTGGGGTTTGGCAAACAGGTAAGTTCCCAGGCCCATATGCCAGGTTGATGGCCGCAGGCTCCAACAATCAAGATGAAGGCAGTGTCCCTACAGCTGGGGACAGGCCATACCCCACAAGCATACATGGTGCCTCTGCCTTTTATGCTGGAGTACATCTTAGGTGTAGATGCGCTCACAGGGCTGTGTCTACAGGCCACAGCAGAGGGGCAGTTGTGAAGGTGGTCATGACAGGACATGCTAGACAGCAGGCCCAGATCCCACCACAGCCCTGGAGGACTGTGGAGTGTAGCAGCTCTGCCTTCCAGGGGGACATGCAGGAATTGGCTTTCACCTTGCAGCTGGAGCAGGTGCTCCTCTAAGTCTCCTTAGGGCCAGTGGAGAAGCCTGAGGCACCTACAGCATGACAGGGCACCATGAAGAGCGGATGCAGTGCTATCGTCCCTGCAGCCTCCTTCCGGGGCACAACCTCAGGGACCAGCTGGCCTTGCAGCTGCCCACATAGCACTATGAACTGGACCTGGCTATTGCTTTCCTCTGTTTTTTTGGGAGAGCCAGGAGAAGTCTGCCTTCACAGGGGAAAGCCTGCAGTGGACATTTCAAGTGTTGCCACAGGGGTATTTGCATAGCCTGACCCTATGCCACGTTTGGTGATCAATGATTTGGCCCACTGGACTCAGCCACACTCAGTACATGTTTCCTCCCCAAATGATGTGTGTTGACTTCTGACTGTCTTGCTGATAGAAAGCTTGCATCCTTGACCTTAGTGGCCCATTTTGAGACACATAGCTGGGCAGTAAACAAGCCCATGGTGCCAGGATCTGGCTTGCCAGTGAAGTTCTTGGTAAGTTTCCGTTGGGTAGGATGATAGTTTGCCTTAGGCTGTTATTGAAAAAATTCAGGCAGATCTGTGACCAACAACTCTTGTTTAGTTGCAGACCTAGTTGGCTTATTGTGACATTTTTGTGACATTGGTGTTTCCCGTTTGGTCCAGTTGTGTCAGCCCTGTTGCCCTAGTGAAGAAAGGGGTTTGATGTGACTGGACTGCGACCACTGAACAGATGGTCTAAGACACTGTTCAGCAAGCTCAGGCCTTGCCTGTAGCACACCCACCTTGCCCTGTTGAGCTGAATGGGTTTGGAGGGGGCCTGTGACAGTGCATGAGCATCCAGGGAGATAAGTAAGCTTCTGGTCACACTGCTGGAGGGTGCAGAGGTTCACTACACTGATAGAGAAGCAGCTAGCAGCTGTATATGCAGCCCTTGCGACCTCAGAATCTTTAACAGGTGCTGCTGAAGCTTTGGTGCATGGCAATTTTGTGTGGTAGGAGGGGTTGTGGTTTGACCCTTACCCCAAGGACAGGAGTAGCTCAGACTCCTACCCTAGAAAAATTGGAAGCATACTTGTGACAAAGGAATGACTTGTCTACTATTCCCTGACCTTTGAGCTCCAACAGATTCTAGGGCCTGTGCAATATGCACCAAGGAAGCACCAGGCAGTGCAGATAAATACAAGGAGCCAGGGCTCTTGAAGGTGGGAGTAGCTCCTTGAGTGCCTGTGCCAGGTCACCTAAGGATCCAGTAGAGGGCCCTGGTCTCCTTCAGCTGCCGCTGCTAAACAGCCCTCTGCTGACACCTTGTGGTATGATGTGGAAATGGGCAGAGCAGCTCCTGGTTTGAGTCTTATGCCTTAGGGATGGTGGAATTCTATGAACCAGGATCTCTGATCTTCTGTACCGACAGCTGGGCCATGTTTAATGGTCAACTTGGGATTACTACATGGAAAATAGACAATGTCTAGGTAGGACTTCACCTTTTTGGGGTTGAGTAATTGGCAGGACCTTTGGGCCATAAGCCATGCAAAGCACATGACCAGTATTTGTTCCTGTCCAGGCCCCTGAAAGACCCAGGGAAGGATGGAGGTAATGCTCTGGCTGGGGCGTGGAGCTTCCAGTGCTTCCCTGACCTGCTGTCTTGGCTGCATGGCTGCCTGAGCTGCAGGGGTGAAACCATGTGGAACATAGGGAAACAGGGGGCCCTGCCTTCAATGTCAGATGCACATAGGGGTCTGCCAGGCCAGTGTGGCTTTTGCTCAGGAGTATCCACATGCCTGATGCCTTGGAGTCATGAATGGTCAGGTAGTGCAGGGCATGACACGCCCCTTTGACACTAAGTCAGGTTGAATCCACTGGCCCTTTTCAGGGGTGAGATGGGGCCATGTTTGCCCTGATGGCAGTGGATATGGCTATATGCTTGTTGGTGTCCTTGTGGGCAAGCAGGTCAGCATGCTATGTCCTGTGCCCTGACAGTGTTGATAGCCTTGTATGCACTTCCCATCACAGTAGAGCCACCAGGAACCATTTCACAGGTCAGGGTGGCAGCAATGGCAGCTGGGCTACAGATTCCATGGTGGCTGCACATCCCACACCACCCACAGGCTGCAGGCCTGATAGACATAATGGCCTGCTTGAGCAAGGACGCAACTGCAGTCCACCTGCCTTCCATGAAGGGGTGGGCACAGTGCCTGTGGCTAGTTGTGAGAACTCTGAATGAGCATCCTGGAGAGGGGAACCAGGTCCTGTGGAGTTCTTGCTGCACCACCCAGCAGCCCCAATGCAGTTCAGGTGGTCACAAGGGTGTTGTACTTAAGCCTGGGTCAGGGAAGCACATGAATATTCATTTCCCCACTCCCTCTGCATTCAATAGAGTGCAAACGGTAGCATACATGGCCCTGGACAGCAAAGTCCCCTGACCTTGTTGGGTAGTCTGATAGCCCCATGAGAAAAGGTTTGGAGTGTGATCACCTTGTGACACCATGGATGGCTAATGAACCAACCTCCCCCAGGTGCATGTGACATGGCTAGTCCCTACAGATGGGACATGGGGTATACGGCTCCATTTATTTTCCACCTGTCCATTTATGTGTTCCCTGGTATTGGTGTACATAGAGCTAGCTGAGATTTAGGACCTAGCTGTGGTGTGGTATCACCACCCTGGTAAGCTGCCACAGGCTGCCAATGTCCCTTCCTGGAACTCAGAGCTGCCATTCATCCTCCTACATGATTTCCTGTGCTAGTTCCTTTAAGTTCTGTGTCCCTTCATCCATGGTGGTCATCACCCACATCCTTGTGAAGAGGCATAAGCGTATGCTAGTGTAGCCAAACCTCTGCAGCTGAGTGTGCACTGAAGTGCCCTGAGCTTTGCTGGGAGACCCTGGTAAATCCAGAATATGATTACGGATGACTGGACTTGCAGGAAAATCCCTGAGCTGCCACCTCAGTATGGGCAAGGATGACAATGGGTGATCCTATGTGATGGGGACTGCTTTCTGACTGTGTGTTGTTGCAGCTTGTATTGGTGTTGTGGCCTGTGATTCAGAGCTCTGCCCTCCTCACTAAAGGATGATTCCAGAAAATTTCAGAGGCTCAGATGCATACAATGTAAGGCATGCAATTCTAAAGGGGTGATTAGTAGTATAGGCTTAAAATGGCCACAGTTAGGTTCCTCACTGAGCCTTCTAGTGGGCTAGGTTTTTCCTGTGTGGTCAATGTCATGAACTGTAATTCAGTGCATGTACTCAGGTCATAAACATGTTTGTGAGCTGCTCCTACAATGCAACCTGATAGCAGTGTGCCTTTTTGTCTGGTCTACATGTAAAAACGTCATATGGAAAAGGGGGTTAAATGGAACTGACTGGGGGATGAAGCTAGAGATGGGTTCTGGAGAGAGGCTACTGTGATGTCACAGTGAAGAATGTTACTCTCCCAACTGTCTTCTATTTTCTTCCACCTGCTCAGATCCCACATCTGTTTCCCAGGAACAGGGACTCCACAGTGGAAGCCATGAAACCTACTTATCCCCTGAACAAGGCCCTGACTTCCACTGAATCACTGGAAAAATGCTATTAGCCTCACTGATCATCTAAAATCCCTGAAGTCAATGATACACTGCAAAAAACTCCTAAAATATATGTAGACTGCATTGAAGAACCTGTGTCAGGGTCTTAAGTCCCCTTGCTCTTCTTGACCAGTGACAATAGAAGGGGACACTCCCCAACAAGGTCAGATCAGGATAGGTAGGGCCAACTGACTGCCTGCTCCCAGCCCTCTGGGCAGAGGACAATCAGATGTGTCAGGGAGATCAGTCACAGCAGGAACTCATTTATTGAGGAAATCACACAGCTTTTATATAGGGTGGGGGGTAGGCAGGAACCAATCAGCCTAAAGGTCAGCAAGGCATGAGAGGTTCACGCAGGTGAGAGTCCCATAGGACTATATGGCAAGCACGAGCTGATCATGTTTGTGGAACAGTTGTTAACCAATCCCTGACGGTGGTCTGATTTATAGTCATTAACCATTGAATCCGCCTTTGAGGCCTTGATCTTTTTCACTCGCCAGGGAGTAAGGAGTCAGCCTGAGTTAGTTAACGTGTCATTAGTCCCAACAATGCTTAACCCCACTAAAACATTTTTGAAATCCTTTATATCACATGCACACTGGGAAAGGATATGAAGCCCAATAAAATACTATGAACAGCTCTGAACACCAGTGGAATTCTGGGAAATGTCCTGAGGCCAACTGATAGCTGATGGAAGGCACTGAGACAAATGATGCCTTTGAAGAGCCATGAGCCCTTCTGATGAGCTGGAAAAGTCCTGAGACACACCAGACACTGCAAAAGGCCCTCAACACAATGTAGAGTCCAGTGGAGCCCTGGACCCCAATGAGAGTGTAGTGAAGGCCTTTAGCCTCAAAAAAGCACCAGGGAAGAAGAATTTCATTCTCACTAAGATCCTGTGGAAAACCCCAAGTGCCATTGATGTGGGGAAAACCCCGTGACCCAATGATGTTCCAAAGAAAGTTAGTGTAAGATTAGATATTGGCCTCAAGAGATCAGACCACAGGCATCTCAGCAAAGCTTTATTGGAAACAGGTCTCAGGTGAGACTTAGTGGTCCACCAAGGTAAAGGGTGGGGGAGGTCTTGCTAGGTCTCCAATGGGGTGGCATTTTTGCACACTGGGGTAGGTGAGTATAGGCTCAGGGGTGGATGTGTCTTCCCTGGGGTATCTGGAGACCCTGCTCTAACCCATGTCCTTCTGGGATTGGATGGCAATGCCAATGAGTGATGGGTGGGTGTGAGATGCCATTAGGACTTATGTGTCAGCATCTGGTTGCTCTTTGGCATGCATGGGCTGCCAGATGCCCTGCCTTCATTCAGTCACTTCTGACTTCCCCAAGATTTCAGTCTCTTTGGTGATATAGGGCACTGGAGTCCATCTGGTTACTTCTTGCTTGATAGGGGGCATCATGGGGAGAAAGCTCGGATGTGGGTTCCCTAAGGAGATGGCTGTAAGGGTGCAAGAGCATTTGGTTGTATGTGACTCTGGCAACCTCACTCATGCAACTCCAGACAGACCTGAAAAGACAGGAATCAATTATTAGTAGGAGTCTTATCACTATAATGGGGGTAAGGACACTGGTCAGCTGGGGAACAAGAGTGTAATCTAGCCATCCTGGCCAGGGGCCATGTGACTATTGTTGCTTCAGCCTTTCATTCAGACATCTGGAGCCTGGACATTTTTCTCCACCAGCCCGGTGTCATTGATGTAGTAACAACTTTCTTTAGGAAAAGGCATGTTCTTTCTTTGACTGCAGTCAGGAGATGTAGCGCCTGATGGTTCTGTGAGGAAACTTGGGCAATAGGAGTTATTTGTCTTTGGAATGATGCCAGGAAGGCAGCAGAAACTTCTCCTGCCCCTTGGAGTTGCTGTTCTAGCTTCTAGCTGGCAGCAACTCCATAACCAAGTCCTCATGCACCCAAACCAGAGACTGCTATTGAGGAGACTCAGGATATCCTGACCTCCTCTGGTAAGAATAAGACCCATCCCACCCTACGGATGGGATTCTGAGCAAGCAGGTCTTCACTCTATAGTGTCAGCTGAGGAACTAAAGTGGAGGTCACAGAGAAAGTGAAGGACATATTGTAATCTAATTTCTTTGTTACAGTGCCATTGCCTGAGAGAGACTCAGGAGTAGGAGGAGTCATAGAGGATTGGAGAGAGATTTCAAGTTTGGTGGGTCCCAGTGTAGTGGAGGCCCAGGACTGGGTATCTGGGATGGGTGCTTTTTTAAGTCAGGAGGCCTGGTACCAGGAGGAGAGGCCTAGAAGTTTGGCCATGGTTGGGGTGGTAAGTGTAACCATATGAGGTCCAGTCCAGTGAGGTTGCAGCAACTGAGGATGAAATTTCCAGACCAAAATCACATCACTTGGTTGACATGAAAGGATGGTTGATTCAGGTTCTGGTTCAGCTGGAGATGAGACTGTGAATGGACCAGGGCTACAGAAGTGTGTGTGCTCCCTCAACAGCTTGTGCAAGAGTGTGAGATAGGGTAAATGCCAAAAGGGGAGGGGTGCCTGGGAAGTTTTGGTTGATTAGGAAATGACACCCATAGAGCAGCTCTAAAGGGCTAAGGCCTGAGGGGACTCTGGGTGCTGCCTGAATGCAGGTAAGAGCCAGTGGAAGGAGATTGGGCCGGGAGAGTTTGACTTCAATGGTAAGTTTAGTCAAATGATCCTTGGGGGTACCCTGAGTCCTTTCAACCTCACCTGAGGACTGGGGTCAGTAGGGGATGTGGAGCTTCCAGGTGACATTGAGGCTTTGGGCACTAGTTGAACAACCTGAGAGGTGAAGGCAGGACAGTTTTCTGACTGGATGGATGCAGGAAGGTCAAATCTCTGGATGATCTGCTGATGAGGATGGAGGCAATGGTGTCTGCAGTTTTCCTGGAGGTGAAGACGGCTTCTATCAGCCTGAAAAAGTCTCTCCCAAAGTAAGTAAGTAAAGGAGCTTTTTGTGTCTAGGCATGTGGGTGAAGTCAACCTGCCAGTCTTCATCTGGCTGTTGGCCTCTATCTGGTGTGTTGGGAATTTGGGTTTGATGCCTCCTTGTGGGGATACTGTGGAGCAGCCAGAGCAAGTGAAGTGGAACAGCTACAGAATAGATCTCAATCTGGGTGATAAAAGAGGGAAAAGAGGTTTTGACAAAAGTTCATAACAGGCCTGGGTTCAAGATAAAGAGAGTTATGATGTTCATCAACAAGTTGATAGCTTGCTGCTTAGGAAGGGCAATCTGTTCCCCAGAATGATCCAGCTGTCATTCTGAAGATGGCTGCCCTGGATTATTAGGTCTTCCTGGTCCTGTGTTTGATTATAGTGGATATGGAAAGAATGGGGGCTACTGAGGACTTTCTTTCCAAATCCCCCCCGACCACCACAGTATGGAGTCTGCCTTCTTGTTACTCATATAGGTCTGAGGAATTTTGATGTCCTTAGTAGTGTATGATGGCAAGTTGGGATGGCAGCTGAAGTGCCTCCACATGTTTGGAAATCAGGGAGGCATGGACCCCTGGTGACCCCTTTGTGGTTAGAAACCCACGCTCCTTCCAAATAGCCAGATGTGAGTGAGCAATCAAGAAGGCATCTTTGGAGTGTGTGTAAATGTTAACCTGTTTGTCTTTGGGTAGAATGAGGGCCCTAGTGAGGGCAAAGAGTTTGGCTTTCTGGGAGGTTGTCCTGTCTGGAAGGCAGTTGGTTTTGCAAGAAACAACACCCTATATTTCATTGTTAAGAGGTGGCAAGGATGGTTAGGGTTAGGGAGAGAGAGAGAGAGTAGGGGGGGATATAACAGCATCCCTGAGCTTGTATAAGGAATTAACTATCATATTGGGGGAGGCAAGGGGCCCATGAGTGGTCTCCTTTGCTGCCTGGTACAGGGAATTGGTGAGGTATGCAAAGGTAGGCACCCAGTGCCTGAAGGAGCCAGCCAGACCCTGGAAGGAGGGAATGTATTCTGCCATTTTAGGTGACTTGAGGTCACTGAGGGCCTAGACTGAATTGGTGGTTAGCTGGGCCTTGGCTGGAGACACTCAATAGCCCTGAGACACCAGGAAGTTAAGGAGCTGAGCAGTGTGTGTTTGAGAGCTTTGAGGGATGGGAGAAGTTCATCCACATACTGTAGGACTGTACTATCTCATGTATCACTAGAAGCCAAGTCCTGATATAGGGCTTGCCCAAAGAGGTTGGGTCTATCCTGAATCCTTGGGTAAACCTGTCCATGTTGTCAGTTGAGACCTAAGGGATGTAGGATACTCCCTTGTGAAGGTAGAGGTAGGAGGAGTCAGGGCGAAGGGGAGCTGTGAAGAATGCATCTTTAAGATCCAGGAATGTGAAATGAGTGGAAAATTGAGGAATGCAGGAAAGAAGAGGGTAGGGGTGAGGAACCTCTGGGTGAATGGGAACAACTGCCTCTTGATCAGGTGGAGGTCCTGGATTAAGCGGTAGGTGCCTGAGTTTTTGCGGACTGGCAATATGGGTGTTTGACAGGGAGAATCTGTAGGAATGAGGAGTCCCTGAGTAAGCAATTTGTGTATGATGGGATTAAGACCTTCCCTCTGGGTGGGATAAATAGGAAATTGAAGGAAATTTAGTTTGAAGTTTCAGTTGGATAAGGACTGGCTTGTGGTGGGAGGCTGTGACTGGCTTGGAGGTGGCCCCAGACTTGGGGATTGACCTCATCTGGAAGCAGTGGTACAGTAGGTAGTGTGAAGGTGTCAAAAAGTGTAAGAACTAGAGGTAGAAGAAGATGAGTAATAGTAGTGTCCCTGGGGAGAGGTTGTGTGGTGGCTCCCAGAAGTTGAAGAACATCTCTACATAGGAGGGGAACTGGACAGGAGGGATTGACCAGGAGTGTGGAAAAGGATGTCCCTGCAGGGCACAGGCTAGGTTAGCTGTTCTGTTTGGGAAGAAGGGTTTCCCATCAATTCCCATAACCAATATCTGGAAAGGAATCAAATGTCCAGAGTGGGCAGGCAAGACAGAGTAGGTAGCCCCAGGGTCACAAGAAATGTAATGAACTTACCCGCCACCTGGATAGTGACCCTGGGCTCAGTGAGGGTGATGGGATCCTCGAGTCCAGGCTCCTTTAGTCTTCTGCAAATCCTGACAGCTCGAGAGAAGGACTGCTTGACCACTCACACCTCCACGTGGAGGCGCTGAGGAGCTACATGCTATATGGCAGTTGCTCTTCCAGTGTCCTGCTTGTTTTCAGGAGGGACACGGCTTGGAATGGGGTTGTGGGTTTGGACATTGATGAGCCCTGTGACATCCATGTCCACTTCCAAAGCAAGCCCCTGGTGGAAAGGATTGCTTGTCCCCATTTGAAGCTCTCTCTGGAGCTGCAGGCCACAGGGCAGCTACCACAGATAGGGATTGCAGCGTTACCTTTTTCTGTAAATGAGCCTGCCTGGCCAGTTCAGCTGCTTCCTCTTGGGCATTATATACTTTGAAGGCCATTGTTACCAGATCTCAGAGAGGGGTCTGAGGGCCCTCCTCAGCTCATTTGAGCAGTTTTCTAATATCAGGGGTCGACTGAGAAATGAAGTGGTTTGCTAGCATTGTAGCCCCAGAGGGGGATTCAGGGCCCAGTTTAGTGTATTTGGAAAGGGCCTATGTAAAATAGTTAAGGAAAAGACTGGATTCTCATCCACATCCTGGGTAATTTTCCTCAGTTAATGAAAGTTTACCACCTTATTGGAGACTGCCTGCATGCCTGCTCTGAGATATTGCACCATGCAAGCACAATGGTGGCGACCCTGCTGGCCTGCCTGGTAGTTCCATTTTGGTCCATTGTTGGGACTGCTGCTGCACCTGTGGGTAGCGTTATGTCTGTTATGTGGACTTGGTCATCATGATCTTGTACCTCCTGCTGGATGAGGGCCCCATTCATCTGGGGTGAGGGTGGAAAGAAGAATGACATAAACATCATGCCAGGTGAGATCATAAGCCTGAGAAAGATTTCTATATTCCTTAATGTAAGTAGAAGAGTCAGAATAGAAAGATCTTAAGAGCTTTTTGATCTGGGAAAGATCCTGGAGTGAGAATGGGATGTGGACTCACACAATGCCCTCTGCCCCAGCCACTTCCCAGAGAGGACAAAGGAGGGCTTGGTTGGGTGGTTGGAGGACTTGAGGAGATGGGGTGTGAGTGCTAACAGGAGAGGAAAGAGATGGGGAAGAGATGGAAGAACTTGCCAAGGAGAAGAAGTGGGTGGAGTTGTGGCTGTAAGAGGGGAAGAGATAAAGGGAGGATGGAGAGAGGAGAAGAGAGAAGAGAGGAGAAGGAACCTTCCAGTAGAGAAGAAGGAGGAGTGTAAGCAGGTGGGCCTGAGAGTGGCATGGTAGGTGGAGGAGGAGCTGGGGGAGAAGAAGAGGAGGAAATGTGGCCCGAGTAGGAGGCTTACCACATGGGGGGCTGAAAGCTGTTCCAGTGGTTTTAATGAAGGAAGAAGTGGCAGGAGAAGTTGGCGAGAGGATTGGGACCATCTCTGGTGAGGAAAACTTAGGCAGTGGAGCAGGTAGAACAAAGGGAGAAGGGAGCATGTAAGTCCCCAAAAGCTTGAATGTAAGGCAATTCTGACCACTTCTCTGTCCTGCAACAGTAATTGTCCAAATCAGTGAAGATTTGAAAGTCAAAATTCCCTCTGCTGGCCATTTTGGGCCATTGTCCAAGACATACTGAGGCCAAGCCTCAGTTGAGTAAAAGACCAGCTGCTTATGGTGTAAGCCTTGGGTGAGTCCTAATTTGGCAAAATTAAAATATAGACAGCCCAAAGGAGTTTTTGGGTCTAAGGAAGACTTGAGGTTTCCCATGATCTTTCAGTATTACCTAGAGGGTGAACAGGAACAGAAAGAGGTGTCCCAAATTCTGATTGTGCTCACCTGTGAAATGGAGGCAGGTGGGCCAGAGGCTAGGATGTCTCCTTAGCTCTAAATGGATGGTTGTGGGGGGCTACAAGAGACTGGAACATCTCCACAATCTAATGGGACCCAAATGGAATGGGTGGGGGTCTAGTGTGAGCGCATGGCTTATGGGCAGATCCCCTTTTTGGAATGTGCAACGAAAAGGCAGAGGGAAATAAAGGAACTTACCCCACTTCTGTTGACCCGGGTGAAGGGAAAGGAGGTAGTGCAGGAATTTACTGGCTCATTTGAAGGAAATTGGACGAGAGGATGCTCTCCCAAATGAAAGATGGGATACTGGACAAAAAGGGATCAGACCACAAGCATCTCAACAAAGCTGTTTTGTGATCAGCTCTCAGGTGAGAGTCACTGGTCCACCAAGGTAAAGGGCCAGGGAAGTTGTACTGGGGCTCTTACAGAGCAGAGTTCTTGTACCATGGGGTAGGTGGGGGGTAGCCTCAGGTAGGCAGGGGGTGAATATTTTTCCTGTGGTTGGCCAGAGACTCTGCTGGGACCCATGTCCTTCTGGGATTGGCTGAAAATCCGGTTACTGACAGGCAGTTGCAAGATGGCATTAGGGTTTATCTGTCTGTGGACGTGTGATTGGTTGCTTTTTGGCACAAAGGGGCTGCCTAATGCCTTGCCCCCATTCAGTCACTTCTGACCACCCCAACAGTTAGGATTCAAAAAGAGTCCCTCTCTAGGGAATGCCCTATGGTCCTGTAACCTTGGGAATGGTACTGAGGCAGACTGAGATCCAAAGGTTCACTAAAAAGTTTGAGATGACCTGAGAATCATCAACACACTGGGGAAGGCCCTGAGCAGCACTCTGATCTGTAGAAGGAAGTTCTGGAGTTCAATATGAGTGTGGGGAAGCCTGTGAATAGCACTCTATGCCTGGGAATGGCACTGAGCCCCACTGAGTCTATGGGAATAGCACTGAACAAAACTGAGACACTACAAAAGGTGCTGAGAAAAATGGCCACTGAGTCCCACTGAGATCCTGGGTAAGATCATTGCCCCATTGAGAACGTCATGAATGTCCTAAACCACACTGAGAATGTCCAAGAGCCCCACTGACTGCTTGGGGAAGAAAAGGAGACCAGTAAGACTCTGGGGAAGGCCATGAGCACCACTGGGACACTGAAGAAGGACAGAATCCATTTGAATGCTAAGGAAGGCCCTCAGACACACTGAAACACTTGGGAGGGCATGAGGCCCACATAAGACCTTGAAAATCCTGAGAATGCTGACACGCTGAAAATCCTGAGAGCCATCCAGAACACAATGAAGGTCCAGAAACCCAGACCTTCTAAGACACTAGAGAAGGCCTCCCAGAAAACTGGGGAATCATCTAAATCCAACTAATGTCTTGTGGAGTTCTCTGAGGTCATGCAAATACTGGAGTAGACCTGAGCTCCAATAAGACTTTTGGGAGGACCCTGGACACCAATGTGACACTGGGGAAGGCCCTGAGCCTCAATAAGACTCTGAAGAAGAACCTGAGTGGCACTGTGATCCTGGGAAAGCAATGACCTCCACTGAGAACCTGGGCAAGGCCCTGGGATCCACTGAGACCCTAGCAACATCTGAAATCAGTGAGTCTTAGAAAACTTTCTGAGCCTCATTTCAACAATGGGAATATCACTGAGTTCCACTGAGAACTTGAGAAAGTCCATAAGACCAATGAAGATCCTGGGGAAAATCAGGGGAAATACCTCCCCCCCCTGAATCCCAGGAAAACCATGTTTCTTGGGGAGACAATGACAACACAAGATTCTGAGGAAGGGCCTACACAGGACTGTGACCCTGAGGAAAACCTTAGATTTATGATAACCTTGGGAAGGACCTGAGTGCCACATGAAAACATGGAAAAGTTTTAAACAATGTCATGACCTGCAAGAGCCTTGAATCCCAATGACACCGGGAAGGACCCTGAACCTCATTAAGACCACACTGAATGGGCTGAACCACACTGAGACTCTAGTTAAGGTCTAGCTTCTCAGAAACAGTTCATGAAGATCTGATGCCCACAAAAATTATGTGGACTGCTCCAAACATCACTGAAATTCTGGGAATGACAATGTGTACTACTGAGTCCCAGGGCAAGGCAATGAGCCCCAATGAGACCCCAGGAAGATCCTGCATACCACTGTGACATTGGGAATGTATGGAACCTTCATGATTTTCGGGATGGCAATGACAATAATAAGACTCTTGGAAAGACTCTGTGTATCACGGTGACCCTGGGGAAGACCCTGAGCTTCACTAAGACTCTGCACAAGGCCCTAAACACCACGTGGACTCTATTGGAAGCCATCAACACCACTTAGATTCTCCTGAAGGCCTTACATGTAACAGAAACACTGTAGGTGTCTGAGTCCCAATAAAATTGTGTGGACAATTCCAAATGACTAAAATTCTAGGAACTGTCATGAGGTCACAGAGGGTTTGAGAAAGGCATTCAGCCCTATTGAAATCCTGGTATAGGGCAGAACTGCACTAAGAATCTGGGGAAGATCAAGAGCACCACTGAAACTCTGAGATTGGAGCTGAGCTCCACTGAGAACCTGTGTAAGGACCTACAATTCACTGAGACCCTCATGAAGGCCCTGACTTCATTGGGCTGTGTGTGGGGGGACACTCAGAGCCTCACTGAGAGTCTAAGAACAGCACTGAGCCTCACTCAGGCATTGGGAATGGCACTGAGCCCCACTGGGACTTTGTTAGAGGCCCTGAGACACAGTGACATGCTGAGGATGGCCTAAGTTCCTCTGAAGGGATTGGGAAGGAAATGAACCTCAATGAGACCCCCAGGCAATGTCCTGAGTCCCACTGTGACCCTGAGAATTGCTATTAGTGGTAGTAGGAACCTGGATAAGGTACTAATATTCACTGGAACTCTGGTGATGGCCCTGAACCCAGTGTGTCCTTGGGAAGTTCTGAGCCACATGGAAGCCCTGGAAATACAGATAGCACCACAGAGACACTGCAAAAGGCCATGAGAATAGCTGACATGGAGGTAAGTCTGTGAGTCCTGCTGAAAACCTGTTGAAAGACTGTGCCCCATTGAGAATTTAGGGAATATCCTCAACCATACAGAACATGGCAATATCTACATGTCCCAAGAGAGCCTGAGGATGTAAGCAGACCACTATGCCTCTGGATGAACAAACTCGGACTGTGATACTGGAGAAGGCTGTGAAACCCACTGAAACTCTGGGCAAGGCCCTGATCCCCATTTTTGAGTAAAAAAGGCCATGTGTCCCATTGAAAAGCACCAAGACACAATGATACAGTGGGAAATTCCTCAATCTCATTCAGATCCCAGTGAAGTCCCTGACCCCTGAGATACTTTTAAAAGCCTTAGATCCCCAAAACACTGGGAAAGTATCCAATCCCTAACAAAGTACTATGGACAGCCCTGAGTTACACTAAAATATGAGGAAAAATCTTGAGACCTAATGATATTCAGTGGAGGGCACTGAGCCCACAACACTTCGAAAAACCATGAGTTCCATTGATGACCTGGAAAATCCCTGAGAAAAATTGCTACCCTGGGGAAGGTCTGCATCTCCATTATACCCCAGCAGAGGTCCTGAACCCCACTGACAAGATAGCAAAGATTTTAGCTTCAAATAAATATGCGGGAAATATCTTAGCCCCATACAACTGTGCATACTCCAAGACTCATTGACATTCTGTGGAAGGACATGTAATACTAAGGGAACAGTTATGATCTTCATAAAAATCCTAGGGTATGGCCCTGTGATTTATTAGAGAAAGTGATGAGCCAGATGAAATGTTAGGGAAAACCGTGAGCTACACTAAGAAACTTGGAATATCCTGAGTTCCATTAGCTCTTTGCAGAAGGCCCTGAGCACCCCTGTGGCAATGGGAATGGCCCTAAGTCCTACTGACATACTGGGCAAATCACTGAGCCCCTTTGAGACTCTACTGAATGTCCTGAGTTTCACTAAGACTTGGGGAGATGCCCTGAGCACGATGTAACCCCTTGTAAATACTCCCAGCTCCACTGAGTGCCTGGGATGACAGCGAGGCAATGTAGATTCTGTGGAAGGTTTTTGAACCTCACTCTGAAGGCCTTTGTTCAATCCTGGTCAATAATAAACTGTGGATGTGATAAATAAAAGTTTAGGTGGCTGTAGATGGCAGAGCTGAGGAGCTGGAACAAAGGCCAACCTGCCAAAGGTGACCATCAAGTGGGCTAGAAAGTTCCACTGACTCTTCATTCCACCTTCATTCTTCATGTCACTCAACAGGACCCTCTCCCATCCCAGCCTATAAAAGCCCTGGGCAGCCAGGGCCACGTGTGATTTTCTCTGGGTCCCTATACCCTGGGGGTCTGGGAACTTTTCCCGAGAGCCAAATTCCTATAAAGCATGCTCTGGCCACTTTCTGTCCGATTTTATTTGGTTGCTAACTGTGCCTGCTGAGCCCGCAGATCCCACCGAGCTTACATTTGGTGCCGAGACCCAGGAGGTGTTTTTCAGGCTCCCCCATCTTGGGGTTGAGACCCACCCCCTCCTATGAATAACCAGGATGTTCCGTCCCATCCTGCTCAGCTGTGCTCCCTTTGCTCCACCCGGCTTCAAAGCACGGTAAGTTCCCTGGGTTTTTTTTTCCCCATTTGCAGCTCCAATTTCCCTTCCATTCCACCGAGGGTTCTGTTCCCTTAGCAGGCCACAGACTCCCTCTGCCCATCCAGCTCTGGTAACAGCAGAGTCATCTGGGCTTCCAGTTAGCCTCCTTGTCTGTCTCGGGCCCCCAAAACTTGAGAGACATCTCAGCTTTTGGCTCGCCTGCGTCTTCCTGGTGTACACAAGTCAGAACTGGGGCGACTCTTCTGCTTCTGTACATTTCTCTCTGGATAAAAATGGATGGATAATGCGAAATACTGGGAGCTCATCAGACCCCAAAACTCCTTTGGGGTGTATCCACCATAATTTTACCAAACTGGGACTTCCCAGATACTTAAGCCATAAGCGGCTAATTTTTTATTTGTCCGTGAAATGGCCTCAGAATATTCTAGGTAATGGCTCAAGATGGCCACCAGAGGGCACTCTTGACTTTCAAATTCTCACAGACTTGGGCAGCCATTGTTATAAGGCAGAAAAGCGGTTAGTTTTTTATTTGACCATGGTCAAGCCTCAATATTTTAGATGGCCACCGAAAAGCACTCACAGCCATTTGCAAGCTTTCTTTCTGGAATTTGGTGCTTGCCCTGCTCCTCCTTCTACCTGCTCCACCACCCACATTCTCCTCCCAGGAGTGGTCCCAAACTTGGCCTCCCCCATGCTCTGTCCAAAACTCTGCCTCCTCTTCCTGTCCTCCTCCTGCAAACCTGTCCCCTCCTCCTGCAGATGCAACTCCTCCCCCATTCCTCCTTGGAGCCCTCCCACTTGCCCTCCCACCTCCTCCTTCAGAATGCCTCTATGCCCAGTCTGCTCCCTCCTCCCCTGTCAGCACTAACAGGCAACTTCATCAGACTCTCCCACTGCCTAACCCAGAGCTTCTTTATCCTCTCTGAGAGGCAGCTGGTGCAAAGGGGTTATGTGAATCTAAGTTCCATTCTCATTTAGAGTCTTTCTCTGCTGATTCTTCTACTTATATTAAGGAATTTAAGTATCTTCCCAAACTTACAGTCTTAATATTCTTTCTTCCACTCCCAGTATCCAACAGAGAGCACAGGACCACGCTAACCAAGCCCATTTAATGGACATAACTTACCCACAGGCACAGGTTCCAATAACTGAACCAAACTGGAACTATCAGAAAGGCCAGCAAAGCCACCGTTACTGTGCTTGCATGGTCCAATACCTCCTTGCAGGCATGAAAGCAGTCTCCAATAAGGTGGTAAACTTTGATAAACTGAGGGAAATTACCCAGAATCCAGATGAGAATCCAGTTCTGTTTCTTAGCTGCCATATAGAGGCCCTTAGAGATATACTAAACTGGACCCTGAATCTCCCTCTGGGGCTACAGTGCTAGCAACCTACTTCATAGGGCCTGATGTAAGAAAAAAGCTCAAATGAGCTAAGGAGGACCCTGAAACCCCTATCTGAGATCTGGTAAAAATGACCTTAAAGTCTATAATGCTTCCCCCAAAAATCAGCTGAATTGGCCAGGCAAGCTTGTTTACAGAAAAAGGTGACACTCCAATTACAAGCCTTGGTAGCTGGCCTGTGGCTCCAGTGAGAACTTCACAGGGGAGCCAACAATGGTCTCCTCCAGGGGTTTGTTTCAAGTGCAAATGTGAAGGTCACTGGGCTCATTGTCCAAACCCATGCCCCCCCCAGGCCATGTCCCACCTGCAAACCATCAGGACACTGGAAGAGTGACTGCCCAGTGTCTCTACACAGAGATGTGGCCAGCCAGGCAATGCTTTCCCATGAGCTTTGGAATTTGCAGAAGACTGAAGTGTTAGGTCAGAAATTAGGCAACTGTAGGGGGCAAAGCTGAGCAGCTAGAACAAAGACCAGCCCACCATAGGTGACCAGAAAGTTCACAGCAAGGTGGATGGAAAGTTTCACTGACCCTTCACACCCACCTGTCACTCAACAGGACCCCCTCCCATCCTAGTCTGTAAAAACCCTGGGCAGCCAGAGCCACATGCAATTTTCTCCTGATCCTATACCCCTGGAGGTCTGGGAATTTTGCCCAAGAGCCAAATTCCAATAAAGCTTGCTTCGGCCACTTTCCGTCCCATTTTATTTGGCTGCTAATTGTGCCCACCAAGCCTGCCAAGCTTACATTTGGTCCCACCGTTGAGCCCACGGAGCCTGCTGGAGCTTACATGAAGGAGCCTGGACTCAAGGACCCTTATAACCCTAGCCAGGCCCATGGTAAAACTCCAGGTAGCAGGTAAATCCATAATTTTCCTTGCGGACACGGGGACCACCTATTCTGTATTGCCTGCCTACTCTGGGTCTTTATTTCCTTCCCAGGTTTTGGTTATGGGAATTGATGGAGAACCCTCCTTCCCAAGAAGAACAGCTAGATTAGCCTGTGCCTTGGAGGGACATCCTTGTACACATTCGTTCCTAGTTATTCCCTCCTGTGCAGTCCCCCTTCTAGGAAGAGAGGTTCTCCAACTCCTAGGATCCACCCTACAGCTTCTTCCCAGGCACACAGCTAGTGCTCACATTCTTCTACCTCTGCTTCATACATTCTCTAATGCCACCACACCTCCTACTACTGTTGTCCCTAGACCTGGTCGACCCCCAAGTCTGGGACACTTCCAAGCCAGTCATAGCCTCCCACCACAAGCCAGTCCTTATCCAAATGAAACCTCAAGCTAAATTTTCTTCATGTCTCCAATTTCCAATTTCCCACACTCACAGGAAAGGACTTGAACCCATTATACACCTGTTGCTTACTCAGCGACTCCTTATCCCTACTGACTCTCCTTGTAATGCCCCCATACTGCCAGTATATAAACCCTCAGGAACCTATCACTTGGTTCAGGACCTCCATCTAATTAATGAGGCAGTTATTCCTATCCACCCCACAGTTCCTAATCCTTACACCCTTGTACCACCCACTTCACAGTCCTGGATCTCAAAGATGCCTTCTTTACAGTTCCCCTTCACCATGACTACTATTACCTCCTTGCCTTCACATAGGAGGATCCTACATCCTTTAGGTCTCAACAGGTGACATGGACAGTCTTACCCCAAGGCTTCTGCGACAGTCCTCACTTTTTAGGGCAAGTCTTAGCTCAGGATTTGGCTACTTGTGACTTGGGAAATAGCACACTCCTACAATATGTGGATGACCTCCTCCTATGCAGCCCGTTCCTCAAGGCCTCCCAGACTCACACTGCCCAGCTCCTTAACTTCCTGGGGTTTCGAGGCTATCGGGTCTCTCCAGCCAAAGCCCAGCTCACCACCCCTTCAGTCACATATTTGGACATACTCCTCACTCCTACCTCTAAGAGTCTCAGAACAGACAGAATCCAAGCCCTGTGTGACTTACAGCCACCAGAAATCACAGATTACATTCTCTCCTTCCTGGGTTTAGCTGTCTTTTTCAGACACTGGGTCCATAATTTTGCACTCCTTGCCAAACCCCTATATCAGGCAGCAAAGAGACTCCACATGGGCCCCTTACCTCCACCAAGATGATAGCTAACTCTTTTTACAAGCTCAGGGATGCTCTCACGGCCTCCCCTGCTCTCTCTTCCCAATCCTAACCGTCCTTTCCACCTCTTCATGGATGGGAAACAGGGTGTTGCCACTGTCCTCCTCATGCAACCAACTGGACCTTCTCACAGACTGGTGGCATTTCTCCAAGCAGCTTGATTTCATGGTTTTTTAATAGCTACCATGTCTCCAAGATCTGGCAACAGCAGATGAATTAACTAAGGAAGCTCTAAAACTCACCCTACTTCAACCAATCACTGTGTTTTCCACTCAAGGACAGGACCTCTTCAGCCATAAATCCCTTCCACTCCCGCAGGTGCTGGAGGCACTACATTCACCTCGCGAGGACCTCTTCAATTACCCACTCCCCTCACCTGACCTAACCATTTTTGTACATGGCAGTTCTGTGCTTTGTCCTGATGGACGCTGTGGAGTTGCTGTATGCAGTTGTCACCACCGCCTCAGTTCTGAAAACCAATTGCCTTCCAGAAGGGACCACTTCACAAAAGGCAGAACTCTTTGCTCTGATCAGGGCTCTAATTTTATCCACAGGTAAACAGGTCAACATCCATACAGATTCCAAATATGCCTTCTTGATAGCTCACAGACATTGGCCTATATGGAAGGAATGTGAATTTTTCACCACAAAGTGATCACCAAGTAGGAAAGAAAAACAGAAGGTTCTAAGTATGGGGATGTATTCAGTAGAAAGTAAAAGAATGTTTCTAAGACAGAAAGTTTTTGTGTGATGGAATATATGAGAATCAAAGTAAGTGCTAAGAAAGTCTGTGTAAGTAAAGGGCAAATTTCTACAAGTTTGCATATAACTAAGTTGGTTATATGTATGTTAGACAGGCTGTGGCCTAGTACCTAGGAATGTTCCTGTGCAGGGGCACAGGAAGCCTGGCTGATGTGGCAGGACCCTCACTGGGGAGGCTCTGTGCAAGAATTCTATCAGCTCTGACATTGTTCTCAGACACACAGCTCTCGGGCAGGAAGGAATTCCTTTGCCAGATAACGAGTGTTTCCTCAGCTCCCTTCTCTGGTTCTTGCCTGCCTTACATTAACTTGGGACAGTGGAGTTTCTTGAGAGCCACACAGAGCTGCTAACATTGCACTTTGCAGCTGTGAAAATGTTACATAGATGTCCTAGTTTCTGTAACTTTCCTGAAAACAAAGAAAAATGCTTACATGATCCTTAACCTGATAATAAGATATATATAAAGATTACTGATGCAACTCGTTAGAACTGCATTTCCATCAGAGAACAGAGCTCCATCTGATCTCCGCTTAATCTTCAAAATCTGTTTTGTGAAAAGATCCGCCTTACCTGAAATAACGCTCTGCCTCACCCAGCTGCATATCAGAATGGCTCCAAAGAAAGTCAGACTTTAATTCATTTAATATTGTGTTCAAATGTTTGATGTTTGTTGTAAAGATTACTGTGATCTCAAAGAGGGGATATAATGCATAACTCAGACTCAGCTAAAATCAGGATACCTGTTGCACAAACTGAATGTTCTACTGTTGGTGATTCCATTTTGTATTTTCCTTGTAAACTCTAAAACTGTTGCCTGATTAATTTTTGCAGATGTACTGCTTCAAAAGCAAACACCATAAACTAACTTGAAATAGTAAGGCATGGCCAGTAGGACAGATAATGTAAACCTCAATTAGATAAAAGGGGGTGAATAACTGTAAAGTCCTAGATGTTTAAGTTAAAGCCCAGCACTTTTACTTTATACTTGGTGAGACTAGCTTGCTGGTAGTTAAGATCAAATTTAGAGACTGAGATTAAATATAGAGGTCAAGAAAAGTCAGTACCAAGTCAATTTGACCAGCTTGATATAGGACACTTAGTAAAACAGTTAAAACTGAAATATAGGCATTCATGGGCATTTAAAAGAAACAATAGTTAAATGCAACCTAAGATGTACACTGTGTTAACACCCCTAGAATAAATAAAGACTGGAAGCTATGTAGAGATCCTTAGGCAGATGTACCTGCTGACTATCAAGAGAAACTTCCCAAAACAGGAGATTTTTAATCAGTGTAAGGCCTACAGATCCTCTGAAGCTACATAGGTAGGCTTAATCTGTGCTTGTTAGTATGATTATCTAGCCTTAAGTCACAGAAATATAGAGAACTCTACTAAACACAGGTTATACCAACAAGAGGACTTAGTTATGCAGTCACTGTCAACCAAAAGCTAGAACAGCAACTGCAGAAGGCAGTAGAGGCATCTGCTGCCCCCTGACATCCCTGAAAAGATAAATAACATTTATTGCTCAAGTTTTCTTGGAGAACAGTCAAGCACTAGATCTAACAGCAGACAAAGGGGGAACACGCCTCTTCCTGAGAGAAGAATGTTGCTGCTGCATCATTGAAACTGGTCTAATGGAAGCAACGTCAAAACTCTCAAATGTCTAAATAAAAGGCTGAAGCAAGAAGAAACAAATGACCCCGGCCAGGATGGCTGAACTCCACTCTTGTCACCTGGCTGGCCCCTACCCTTACTCCGCTATTTGTAGTAGGACTTCTGCTAATGATTGATCCCTGTCTTCTCAGGTTTGCCCAGAACTGTGTAAGTGAGGTTGCCAGGGTGACCTACAACCAGGTGCTCCTACACTCCTATAGCCACCTCCCTGCCAACCTAAAACCTGAACCTTTTTCTCCCCATGACACCCCCTAACATGCAGCAAGTAGCCAGACAGACTCAGGCTCCCTATATCACCAAAGATGTCGTGATGTTAGGTCGTAAATTTAGGCTTCTGTAGGTGGCAGAGCTGAACACATGGAACAAAGGCCAGCCCGCCAAATGTGACCATCAAGTGGGCTAGAAAGTTCCACTGACTCGTCACGTCCACCTGTCACTAACAGGACTCCCTTCCATCCCAGCATATAAAAACCCTGGGCAGCCAGGACCACGTGTTTTTTTCTCCGGGTGCCTATACCCTGAGGTCCTGGAACTTCCCCTGAGAATCAAATTCCAATAAAGCTTGCTCTGGCCACTTTCTGTCCGATTTTACTTGGCCATTACCTGTGCCTGCTGAGCCCGCAGAACCCTCTGAGCTTACATTTGGTCCTGCCTCCGAACCCACCGAGTTTATATCCAACTCACTAAAATCCCAGTTAGGATGGTTTCTGGGAACTGCCTGTGCTCTAGATGGTTAATAGCATAATTTTGCAGGTGAAGTTAAATACCTGGCATAGGTTTTGAAACATCTCAATACTTTTTAATTTCTCCAAAAATGTCCCTAAATTTGTTTTTATCTGTCTTAAGTTGGGAGGATCCCCTTGATCTTCCTCCCTTAGTAGGCGATTCCTCAAGGCTTTCTCTGCTCATGGTAGAGATTATTGATGTCAAGCATGGTAGACTAAAGGAATCTCTGGCGGGTGAGGGGACATCTATTGATTCTTAGGCATATAACACCCTTTGCTTGGACGTCTCATGGGAGGGGATTATAAATGCCTCCCTCTTTCAGCTTAAAGAGAATAAAGTGAGCACATTTAAGCACAGGAACAGTAATGGGGAGACTCTAGATAGACTAGAGAAGGCTAACTATGCAACCAAAGGGAACCTGGGCATTTTCATACTAATTTTCCTATGTCTTTCTCTTGATTCTACCATCTCAATGCTTAATATATGATCGTGAGAAAAGGAGAAACATCGTGGAAGGAGTGGATGTGGTGGGGAGTGCTGCATGGCCTATACAGAGGCAAAGGTAATTGGTGCTTTCACTCAGTGCCATTTGTCTACCAAACACCCTGGATACCACGTAGGGTGGCTGGGAGAGGGAAGTCGGAGTGGGAGCCTTTGGAGTCCGCCTGAGAGATGCCCGGGCCAGAGAACCCCGCAGTTGTTCCAACCCTTCCTCCACCTCCATGCATCTTGGGTAGGTCAGGACTAGGGACACTGTGTACTGGTGGCAATTGCGCTCTGGTCGTGGGTAGAAAAGTGAGAAATGGCTTTGGCAGATTCCAACATGCCTGGTCTGCACAGAGCAGGTGATTGGAACTTGCCTAGACTGGGAACCTCTCACCCGAGTCTTGAAGAATGGCGGCTGCACTAACCACCTTTAAGTAGCCAATGGGTGCCCATTTTACCCTCCAAAAATAAAGAGACAGAAAGTTAAACCTCAAACAGTTGTGGGGTGCATGGAGACAGAAGCTAACCTACCTTGCTCGGTGTAGATCTCGGTAAAGGTTGGCCACTCTGTGGAGCAGAGTGTAGTAAACTTACCCTTCTTTAGGTGGCCCACACCAAAGATCCATCCTCTGTCCTGGACCTCTGAGAAGTGACTCAGGAGGAACCAGAGTTAGGAGTTACCTGAGCCTGTCCCATAATAATGAGGAGAAAAGAACTAAGTAGATGGAAAAAAACAATGAAGGCAATGCACACAGTAAAACAAATTTTCACAGGACTCTCTAACATTCACCGGCCAGTCAACCACACCACTCTCACAGGAGCAATGCCTTTCAAATTTACACTACCAAAATCAGACAAGGGATCGTTTATGAATAGCCACCCAGACAGCATCCACTGGGGACGTCGATGTGACTCCTGATTATGAGGGACATCTCCCAGGACTTTGAACAGTGGAACTCTAGGGTCACTCACAACTCTTTCCTTTCCCCAAACAAGAATTCTCAACCAAACTCAAATGGGGATTTGTGTCTCACAAATGGAGCTGGCCAATTCTCCTTCCACTGCAAATCTCCTTAGAAACCTCGGTACTGTGGTCCATTTGTCTCCTGGAGTGGAGTCGGACGAGCCTATCCTGTGTGAGCCCCGAAATGTTGGGGTTCAAAATAGACGGATCCCCAGAGAGTCAAAGTGCACACACGACAATGCAGGACACACAATGAGGTTTTATTGCAAGCTAGAGCTTGGACCCCAACCAGTCTCTCAGACCACTACAATGGCTGAGTGGGGAGTGGCCCCAAGGGGTGAGAAAGCTCTCCATTTCAGATATTTTCAAGCATTCACACACAAAGACCTGTGTATTATTGGTTAACATTTGAACAGCCAAACATTTGTCGTCTTTGGTTTGGTCCCACCAATTTATTTGATTCTCATTGGGTCCTGCCAGAACTGAACGATCATGGAGGAAGAAGGGAGGAGGGAAGGGGTGAACTATGCAGGAGATGAGTCAGGGCTAGGTCCCCCTGTCCTTGATAGATAAGGTTCCCAGGCAGCTACACATTCCTTGGACAGGTATCTCTTAATGTCTTGATAAGCCCAGGGACCCAGCACATCCTCTTTGTGCTCTATTGGTTCCTGAGGGCGCTGTTGCAACCACCTGAATCCTGGTGATTAAGATAGTCTCTCACTCCTTAGTGTTTGTGTGCCCTGTCCTGTGGGGGCTTTTACAGATGTCACCCTGTTGTCAACAACTGGGACCATGCAGAAGAGCCCTATGCATGACTGTGACCCTGGGGAATGCTCTATGCATGCCCGTGACCCCAGGGAAGCATCTATGCATGATTTTGACCCTGGGGAATGACCATAAGCATGACTGTGACCATGGAGAGATCCCTATGCATGACTGTGATCCTTGGAAAGTGTTCTCTGCATGACTGTGACCCTGTGGAAGGGCCTAATCATGATTGTGACCATGGAAAAGGGCCTATGCATGGTTTTGGCGCTTTGGAAAGGCCTAGGTATGACCTTGACAATGCGGAACGGCCTATGCATGACTTTGTACCTGGTGAAGGACCTAAGCGTGACTGTGACCCAGAGGTAGTGAAACCAGAATTGGGGACAGGCAGTTAGTGTAGAAATAGGGGATTGGGTCAAATGGAGGAAATGGAGGCCTTGAAAACCATCTGCCTCTGGAAGTTGGAGATTGCCCCTGGGAGAATGGAATGTGGAGCATCTCTCAGAGCCCATTTACCTGCCCTTATCAAGGACTGCAAGCAAGGAACTGCTAATTAATGCCCCCTGGGCCCTTGCCTAGCTGAATCAGTTTGGCCTGCCCCCAGCCTCATCTGATTCTCACTTTATGCATCTCACCTGCAAACCCAGGCCTAGTCACATAGGCAAGAAGGAGAGATAAGTGGGGAGGGAACTGGAGGACAAAAGAGACCTTAGCCTATAAAAGATGTAGGGTGGGCTCACTTCTGGGGACTTTAGAACATCAGCCATGGGCCCCTTCTACCTCCTGGGACAAGTCTGTATTATTACTACTTTTACCTAAAACCTGCTTAATATGCTTGCATTGGAATGTTTCTCTAGTGCTCAAACTTCAACATTAGAGAAAGCAGAACTCATCACCAGTAAATGGCAGTATCAGTTGGACCAATGCATAAATGTGAGCCTGGGGAATGACCCTAAGCATGACTGTCACTGTGGGATGGGGCTATGCAAGACTGTGACCATGGAAAAGGGCCTATCCATGACCATGACCGAGCATAAAGGCTCTATGCATGACTTTGATCCTGAGGAATAGCCTGTGCATGACTGTGAACTGGGGAAGGGCTTATGCATGACTGTGACCCTGGGGAAAGGACTATACATGACTGTGACAATGGTGAAGTGTCTGTGCATGACTGTGACACTGGAGAAATCCCAGAATCCCATTGAGAGGCAGGGCAAATGCCAGAGCCCCACTGAAACTGTGAACATGGGAAAGGGCCCTTTGTATGACTATGACCTTGTATAAGGGTCCTATGTGTGACTGTGGCAATGTGGAAAGGCCTGTGTGTGACTCTGACACTCAGGAAGGGTCCTGTGCATTTCTGTGACCATGGGGAATGGCTCTATGGAAGATGGTGACCATGGGGAAGGTTCTATTCATGATTAACTTTGGGGAAGGGACCTATGCATGACTGTAACCTTGGGGAAGGGCCTATGTATGACTGTGATCCTGGGAAAATTCCATGCATGACTGTGATTCTGGGGAAGACCCTATACATGACTGGGAATCTGGGGAAGGCCCTATGCATGCATGCACCCTGGAGGTGAGCCCTAAACATGACTGTGACCATGGAAAAAGGGCCTATGCATGACTGTGAGATAAAGTCCTACACAGGAGTGTGAACCTGGGGAAAGGTCAATGGATGATGTGACCCTGAGGGAGGGCCTATCCATGACTGTGACCATCGGAAGAGCCTGTGCATAACTGTGACAATGAGGAAGGGCCTCTTCATGACTGATATGGGAAAAGGGTCTATGGATGACTGTGACCCTGGTGAGTGGACCTATGCATGACTGTGAACACGGGAAGGGCTTTATGCATGACTGTGACCCTGGGGAATTCCCTAAATCCATTGAGAAAAAGGGCAATGCCCAGAGACCCACTGACACACTTAGAAAGGCCATGACCCCATTGACGTCCTAGCAAAGCCTTGAAAACCACAGAGACACCGAGAAAGGCCCATTTACATGACCTGGGTGGAGGCTCTGAACACCACTGAGAATAGTGAACACTAAACACAGAAACACTGGGGAAGAATTGCTAAGAACCTGTAGACAGCCTTGAGTTCTGCTGCCATTCTGGGGAAGGCCTGCATCCCAGTGATACTCTGGGAAATGTTCTGATCCCTCATGACACCCTAGAAAATGCTCCAAGCCCCTATGCACACACGGGGAAGGCACTGAACCTGACTGAGACCCTGTAGAAGTCTGTGAGATCTGCTGAGAAACTGGGGAATGAGGTGAGCACCATTCCAACACCAAGGAAAGCAATTAGCATCAGTGGACCCTAGAATGGTGCTGAGCTCTGCTGAGAACATAGGTAAGGCCCTGGGATGCACTAAGTCCCTGTGAAGGCCCTGAACCCAGTGTGCCCTGGAGGAAGTTTCTGAGGCACACTGAGATCTGGGAACAGCACTGAGACTCTGAGAAAGTCCCAGATACAATCTGAAATTCTGAGGATGGCCATGAGTCCCACTAAGTCCCTAGGCAAAGGCCTGAGCCCCATGAAAAATGTTGGGAATATTCTGAAATCCACAGAGACCCTGAGGAGGTCCAAGAGCCCAAGTGAGTTACTGTGGAAAGGGAAGAATCCACTGAGACTCTGGCAAAGTCCCTGAACACTGCTTTGACCTGGGGAAGGCCAGAGACCTGTTTACACACTTGAGAAGACCCCAAGAGCTACTGTGATTCTGGGGATAATCTGAGTAACACTGAGACCCTGGGCAAGGCACTGATTTCCATCGAGACCCTGTGGAAGGCCCTGAGCACCACTGTGACCACCAGAATGACACTGAGCATATAAAATATAGTATTTAGCCTTATCTGGGATCTAAGACTCAATCTTATTCATTTTGGATTCCCAACATGTATCCGAGCATAACCATTTACATACAGCCCTTCCTTTCCCCTCCCCAGTTTTTGTTTGTACTGGGAAATGATCTCAGTGGCACTCGACCACTGAGCCACATCCCTAGACCTACTTTGTATTTTATTTAGGAACAGGGTCTCACTGAGTTGTCTAGCACCTCACATCTGGTGAGGCTGGCTTTGAACATGTGATCCTCATGCCTCAGACTTCTGAGCCACTGAGATTATTCATGTGCTACCAAACTTCGCTTCCTTCCCCAACTTCAACATTAACCATTCATATAATTGTACCCCAAATTCCTCCTATTATAGAAGGGGAGAGTTCTGCATTGGGGATTAAAATAGGCAGACTGCCTGTCAACTTGTGCTTGCTTGCTGACTTTGGTAGCCCACCCTTCTGCAGAAGTAATGTTTGCCTTGCCAAGTTACTTCTGAGAACATGCTTGATACCATGGGACACCCTGGTATCTCTAAAATGTTTCCACCCAACCTGGGGATTCATTCATCACCTATGGGTTCATGGGGACTTCTCTTTAGAAGAAAGCATCCCACTGCCTTGTTGCCATGGACTCAGGTTGTGGGATGATACCTATGATACCTGGGACTATAAACAGGTCCCAAATCAAAAGGTGATCAGCAACAGAGAGAGAGAGAGAGAGAGCAAACCCCAGTAAGTGCAGCAGCACCCAGGTAGCTCCACAGATGGGGTAGGAATGTTTGTTCTCCAGAAAGAAGTTCTTCGTTGGGGTCAGGACATTTTGGAGGCTGTGTGAGTGTGATTGAGATGTGAGTGTGAGAAACCTTCCAAAAGGGCAGTTGAACCCCTTGTCATAAACATGAGCCCACAGCCACGGAGTGCCATCCCTTGTGGGGGCAAGAGACCACCAATGGGAAATTTGAGCCTCTAATGAAAAAAAACCTCTAGAGAAGGGGAGGCAAGAAGGGGAAAAGACACTGAAATTTCCCCAGATAGTCCTTGGGGCCTTATGTTAAAGTGTTGGAAAGAGTGCCTTAGGACAAAAGAGAAAAATATACCAAAGTTGATAAAATGCTATTGTGCTGTTAGCACTCATTGAGTGCACAGGCAGTTTGGGGTGTACAAAGAATCCCCAGGAAGAATTATAGGCCTAGACACAGGGAAGGAAAATGGAAAACACAGGCCCTTCCCAGGTCTGAGTCATACTGTAAAAATCTGTGACAGACTCTATTTTAATTTCTAAAGCAATAAATGTAATAGTTACTTTGCCCCCTACCTGTAGAAATTTAAAACTCAGAAAATAGTTACAAAATTCTTGTTTCCTGTCTGTTCTAACTTTATCTGTGCCTATATCTGTTGTCTCCATATATGCTTGTGCCTCTATTGTTCATATGGTGTGAAAATTAGAAATAGATAAATGAACATTTATAAACTATGTAAACAGTCACCTAAATGGATCTAAATGTCTTTCACTTGACATAAGTTAAATTGGTTAGGAGTAAAGATACCTTCAAGATTACTAATCTACATATTTCTAGGATGCAAATTAATCTATTGTTATATAAAATGCAATGTCAATTGCATCTAAGTATTTTTCTTTGACAGGAATAAGGTATTTAGAGTATTAACTAGACATTTGTGATCTTGGATTTCAAGGGTAACACAAATTAGAAGTGGGTAAATTTATTTGTACCTAAATGGAATTCAACTTCATAAATGCATTTATGAGAAGAGTGTCACAATGCACCTCAACCCAGGAGACTTTCCAACCAAAAATATTTTTTATTACTTTAGATAACCATATAGGAGCCAGTAAACCTAGTTCACATTCTGGAAGATTGTACACCCCATAGTACTCAGCCAATGAGGAACCTGGGGAGGGCTCTTGAGCTTTAAGGGATAAAATGCAGGTTGTACCCAATCTGTGTGTTCCTGAACAATAGGTGCCCAGTTTTTCAAGACCATCTTTAAGTAAAGCCTCACTTTTTCCTCTACCTTGTATTTCTTAGTTTATTCTTTGGGCTTGTTAGTGTTTTGAAGAAGTACTCCTTTTAACAGAACAACCTGAGTTAATTTGAGACAATAATCCATCACCTATAGAAGAGAGAGGATGTAATTCTGACTTCCAGTTCCAATACAGGCCCCAATTAATTATAGACATTGAAGTTAAAACCCAGGACTCTTACTTAAGACTCGCAAAACTCACCTGCAAGGTGATTAAAATCAAAATATTGAGAACCAAAGTCAAGTAAGTAAATGGGACAAGGAAAAAGTCACCAATATTTGGCCCTTGTCCTCTAAGGACATCCAGGATCCAGGGAACAACAGGACACCTCTGAGAGCCCTGCAACTCTGGGGAGTCACCTGACCTGTTGATCAGGGGTGTTGAGAGTACCCTAGAGAACAGGAAGTGAACCAGTGCACACTCTTCAAAGAGCAGGATCTTTGGAGTGGATAATGTAAACAACATGGGGCCAGAAAGGGAAACCAAGGAAAGTCACATGGGAGCAGCAAGACCTTCATCCATCCTGGCAGATGGAACAACTTCTAGAAGAAAAGCTAACAGAGCCAAAAGGCTTCTAATGAGTCCCATGATTGATCCCTGATAAACCTCAGCTGATTCTAATACTAGAGAGGAAAAAGGTCAATTTTGATGAAGTTGGTCTTAAAACACCTGGCAAGAAATATACCCAAATCACACCATACATGGGCATTTGAAAGATAGGACAATGGTTCTTTTATTGTCGATTGAGATGTACTTTTCTGTCAGTTCTCCCAGAAGCAAGTACAACCATACAATGGAATATTACTCAGCTTTAAAGAAGAATGATATTCTGGCATTTGCTGGTAAATGGATGGAGTTAGAATATACCCTGCTAAGTGAAATAAGCCAAACCCAAAAAACAATATGCCAAAATGTTTTTTAATATGCTGAAGTTATTTCACAAGAAGTTACGGGAGGATAGGGAAGAATAGAGTTACTTTATAATAGGTAGCGAGGAGTGAAGCAGGGGGAAGGGGTGTGGAGGAAGGAATGATAGTAGAGTGAAACAGACATTATCACCTCATGGGGTCTCAGAGTAACATGGAGTCTGTTTGGTCATTGCCCTTATAGACTGGCCTGTAACATTTCCAAGGAGCCAAACCTGCCAGCCCATCACACATAACCTATAAATATTGTGAGAAACTGTGGATGGGTGCTCAGAATTTGGAGTTTGGTTTTTCTCTGGGACCCTGGTGTAAAATAATTTATTTGGAGTTCTCCTCTCTGAGTGCTATTTCTTGATCAGTCTTTTTACCACAACAGCCCTGAGCCTGTTGTGGTTTAGACATTAGGTATCCCCAGAAAACTCATGAATGAGACAATGCAAGAATATTCAGAGGCTAAATGACTGGTTTATTATAGCTTTAACCCAATCAGGGAATTACTCCTCTGATAGGGATTAACTGAGCAGTAACTGAAGACATGTAGGGTGCATTGATGTTGCCATGTCACTGTAGTATGCTGTATTTAATTCCTTTGGGTTACATACCAAGTGATGGGATAACCAGGTCAAATGGTTGTTTCATTCCAAGTTTTCTGAAGAATCTCCATACTCCTTTCCAGAGTGGTGGCACCAATCTGCAATCCTACTGGCAGTATATAAGTATACCGATCCACTGCATCCTCCCCTACACCATTGTTTCTTCTATTCTTGATAATGTTATTGTGATTAGAGTGAGAAGAAATCTCAGTGTAGTTTTAGTTTGCATGTATCTAATTGCTAGAGATGTGGAACATTTGTACACATATTTATTTACTATTAATAATCCTGGGAAATATCTGCTCAGTTTCTGTGCTTCTTTGCCCATTTATTGATTGTTATCTGTTTCCTTTTTTTTTTTTTTTTTTTGCTAATTTTTTCAGATTGTTTTATATCTGTGTCAGCTGATGTTTAATCTGAATGCATGTGGACCACATGATGGAAGATTTACTAGTGGCATGAGAGAATTTGTTCTTTAGCATGCTCAGACCACCACATTTGAGTCTCTGATGTGCACTTTAATGAAGTTACTAGCATGATGGCTGGCCTGGGAGAAACCCTAGCAGATGGCAGTCCAAAGTTTCACAGAGTGAGTCCTGTTGGTGAGACAGAAAGAAAAAAAGTGCCCATCAGAATCACTTACATGCAAATGAGGGCTGATCTCCTGGCAGCAGGGTGGATGGCCAGGAGATATTACCCAGCCTACTTTGGTCCTTCTTGAGCTATGGGAACAGATATGCCACCAGCTGTACCTGAAAGAGGCAGAGGTAGACAAGCATCCTGAGAAGCCTGACCTGTGCAACTGAAAGTCGACCTGGCTGCTTCTAGGAGGAGTGAGGGGACTGCGTTTCAGCATGACTAGGAATCTAGCCAAGGCACCCACCCTGAAGAAATGGCTGGGTGATAAATCCCACATGTAGAGCTGGCCACCTACTGGTCCCAAACAATGTGCAGAGGATAGTGGCCCTGGTGGACACTGGGGCTGAGTGCTGCCTGGGGTTTGGCAAACTGGTAAGTTCCCAGACCCATATTGAAGGCCACAGGCCCCAACAACAAGATGAAGGCAGTGTCCCTACTGCTGGGGACAGGCCTCGCCCCACAAGCACACAGAGTGCCTGTGCCTTTTATGCTGGAGTACATTTTAGGTGTAGATTTGCTCCCAGGGCTGTGTCTAAGGGCCACAGCAAAGGGGCAGTTGTTGAGGTGGTCATGACAGGACATGCAAGACAGCTGGCCCAGGTCCCACCACAGCCCTGGAGGACTGTGGAGTGAAGCATTTTCACCTTCCAGGGTGACATTCAGGAATTGGCTTTCATCCTGCAGCTGGAGCAGGTGCTCCTCTAAGTCTCCTTTGGGTCAGGGGAGAAGCCTGGGTCACCTGCACATGACCGGGCACCATGGAGAGCTGATGCAGTGCTGCCTTCCTTACAGCCGCCATCCTGGGCACAACCTCAAGGACTAGCTGGCCTTGTAGCTGCCCACATAGCACTATGTGCTGGACCTGGCTAGTGCTTTCTTCTCTTATTCTGGAGAGTCAGGAGCAGTCTCCTTTCACAGGGGAAGCCCTGCTGTATGCATTTCAAGTGTTGCCACAGGGTTATTTGCATAGCCTGACCCTATGCCCTGTTCAGTGGCCAGTGACTTGGCCCAGTGGTCTCAGCCACCCACCCACAGTACATGTTTCCTCCCACTGATGATGTGTTGTTGAACTCTGACTCTCTTGCAGTTTGAAAGCTTGCATCCTTGTCCTTAGTGGTCCATTTGTAGACACATGACTGGGCAGTAAAGGAACCCAAGGTGCCAGAACCTGGCTTGTCAGTCAAGTTCTTGGGTAAGTTTTCATTAGATAGGACAAAAGTTTGCCTAAGGCTGCTATTGATAAAATTTAGGCAGATCCACAACTTACAATGTTGTTTAACTGCTTTATGTGTCTTGTTGGGACGTTGGTGTTTTCCCCCTTGGCCCAGTGTGTCAGCCCTGCATGCCCTGGTGAAGAAGAGGGTTGGTATCACTGGAGAGCAGCCAATCAACAGCTGCTCTAAGACAAAATTCAGCAGGCTTAGGCCTTGCCTGTAGTACCAGCACATTGCCCCTGTGAGCTGGATGTTCAGGTCACCCAGGAGGATTTTGAGGGGGTCTGTGGCAGTGCTTGAGCAGCTGGTGAGACCAGTAAGCTTCTGGTCATAGTGTTGGGGGGTGCAGCAGCTCACAACACTGATAGAGAAGCAGCTGGCACCTGTGTATGCAGCCCTGGTGGCCTTCAGTCCCTCACAGGGGATGCTGAAGTTTTGGTGCATCCCAGTTTGTTTGTCAAGAGTGGTTGAGATTGAGCACTTACCACAAGGACAGGGGGAGCTCAGACACCATCCCCAGCAAAATGGGGGACAGACTTCTGACAAAGGAATGCCTTGTCTACTATTCTGTGTCCCTTGAGCTCCAACAGATTCTACGGCATGTGCAATATGCACCAAGGAAGCACCAGGCAGTGCTGATAGTTATTGGTCAAGGAGCCAGGGCTCTTGAAGGTGGGAGCAACCCCTTGGGTGCCTGTGCTTGGTGACTTAAGGATCCAGTAGAGTGCCCTGGTCTCCTTCCACTGCTGCTGCTCAGCAGGCCTCTGCTGACACCTTGTGGTATGATGTGGGAATGGGCAGAGCAGTTCCTGGGCTGAGTCGCATGCCTTAGGGATGGTGACACCACATGAACCAGGACCTCTGATCTTCTGTACCAACAGTGGGGCCATGTTTAGGGGTCAACTCGAGGTTACTACATGGAAAGTAGACAATATCATGGTAGGACATCGCCTTTGTGGGGCCCAGCAATTGGCGGGAGTTTTGAGCCATTAGCCATGCAAAGCAGATGACCAGTGCACATCCTGTCCAGGCCAGCAAAGTGCAGGGAAGGATGGAGGCAATGCTCTGGCTGGGGTGTGGAGCTTCCAGTGGGTGCTTCCTTGAACTGCTGGTTTGGCCATATGGCTCTCTGAGTTGCAGGGGTGAAACCATGTGGAATATAGGGAAACTGGGGGCCCTGCCTTCAATGTCAGATGCACATGGTCTACCAGGCTGGTGTGGCCTGTGCTCAGGAGTAACCACATGCCTGATGCCTTGGATTCATGAATGGTCAGGTAGTGCAGGTCATGACATGTCCCTTTGACACTGTTAGGTTGACTCCACTGACTCTTTTCAGGGGTGAGAAGGGGCCATGATTGACTTGGATATGGCTACATGCTTCTTAATGGCCTTGTGGTCAAACAGGTCCGCATGCTATGTCCTGTGCCCTGACAGTGTTGATAGCCTTGTATGCACTTCCCATCACAGTAGAGCCACCAGGAACCATTTCACAGGTCAGGGTGGCAGCAATGGCAGCTGGGCTACAGATTCCATGGAGGCTGCACAACCCACACCACTCACAGGCTGCAGGCCTGATAGACATAATGGCCTGCTTGAGCAAGGACGCAGGACTGCAGTCCACCTGCCTTCCATGGAGGGGTGGGCATGGTGCCTGTGGGTAGTTGTGAGAGCTCTGAATGAGCATCCTAGAGAGGGGGACCAGCTCCCGTGGAGGTTTGCTACACCACCCAGGAGCCCCAATGCAGTTCAGGTGGTTACAAGGGTGTTGTACTTAAGCCTGGATCAGGGAAGCACGGAATGTTCTTTCCCCTGCACTCACTGCATTCAATAGGGTGCAAACTGTAGTGTACATTGTGCTGAACAGGAAAGTACCCTGGCCTTGCTGGGTATGGTGTTAGCACCATGAGATATGGTTTGGAGTGTGATTGCCTTGTGACAACATGGATGGCTAGTGTACCACCCTCCCCCAGGTGCATGTGACATGGGTAGGCCCTGGAGATGGGTCACAGGGTATAAGGCAATATTTGTTTTCTCCCTGTGCATTTATGTGTCCCCTGGTGTTGGTGTACATAGATCCAGCCGAGATTAAGGACCAAGCTGTGCCTGTGTGGTATCACCACCCAGCTAAGCTGCCACAGGCTGACACTGTGCCTTCCTGGGCCTCAGCTGGCACGCATCCTCCCACATGATGTGATTTCCTGTGCTGGTGCCTGTAACTGCTGTGTCCTTCCATCCATGGATGTGTGGTCACCCACACCATAGTGAAGTAGGACACGCATATGCCAGTGCAGCCAAACCTCTGCAGCCGAGTGTGCACTGAAGTGCCCTGAGCTTTGCTGGGAGACCCTGGTGAATCCAGAATATGATTATGGATGACTGGACTTGCAGGGAAAGCCTTGAGTTGCCACCTCAGTATGGGTGAGGCTGGCAAAGGGTTTAGTGATCCTAGGTGATGGGGACTGCTTTCAGACTGTGTGTTGTTGCCGCTTGTACTGGTGTTGTGGCCTGTGATTCAGAGCTCTGCCCTCCTCACTAGGGATCGTTACAGAAGCCTTCAGAGGTTCAGATGTGTAAAATGTAAGGCATGTAATTCTAAAGGGGTGGTTAGTAGTATAGGCCCCCAATGGCCTTAGTTAGGTCTCTGGCTGAGGCTTCCAGTGGGCTAGGTTTTTCCTGTGTGGTCAATGTCATGAACTCTGATTCAGTTCATGTACTCAGGGTGTAAATATTTGTTTGTGAGCTGCACCTACAATGCAACCTGGTGGCAGTGTGCATTTTTGTCTGACCAACATGTAAAAACGTCAAGTGGAGAAGACTCAGGGGCTAAATGGAACTGGCTGGGGGATGAAGTAGAGATGGGGGTTGGCGAGAGGCCACTGTGACATCTGAATAAAGAATGTAACTCTCTAAACTGTCATTTGTTTTCTTCCACCTGCTAGGCTCCCACATCTCTTTCCCAGGATTTGAGCCTCCACATGGAAGCCATGAAACCTTCTGATCCCCTGAGCAAGGCCCTGACCTCCTTTGAATCACTGGAAAAGGCCACTAGCCTCACTGATCAGCTGAAAATCCCTGAATTCAATGATACACAGTGGAAAACTCTGAAAATATATTTAGACCCAGTGAAAGCCCTGAACTCCACTAAAACATTTTTGAAAAATTTTAGATCACACACATGCTGCAAAAGAATCTAAATCCCAATCAAAAATTGTGGAAAGCTCTGAACTCCACTGAAATTCTCGAAAAGATCCTGAGTCCAACCGACTCCTGGTGTAAGGCACTGAGACCAATGATGCCTTGGAAGAGCCATGAGCCCCACTGATGAGCCGGAAAAGTCCTGAGACACACCAGACACTGCAAAAGGCCCTCAACACCATGTAGAGTCCAGTGGAGCCCCGGACCCCTATGAGAGTGTAGTGAAGGCATTTAGCCTCCAAAAAGCACCAGGGAAAAAGAATATCATTCTCATTAAGATCCTGTTGAAAACCCCAAGTGCCACTGAAATTTGGGGAAAGACCCTGTGACCCAATGATGCTCCAAAGAAGGTTAGTGTAAGATTGGATATTGGCCACAAGGAGATCAGACCACAGCCATCTCAGAAAAGCATTACTGTGATCAGCTCTTGGGCAATATTCAGTGGATCACAAAGGTAAAGAACTGGGGAAATCTTGCTGGGTCCCAGATGGGGTGCTGTTTTTGTACCCTGGCCTGTGTAGTGGTAGGCTCAAAGGTGCATGTGTCATCCTAGATATGGTTGCAGACCCTGCTGGGACTCATGTCATTCTGGGGTTGTGTGGACATATGAATGAGTGGCAGGCAGGTGTGAGATGCCATTAGGGTTTATGTGTCAGCATCTGGTTGCTCTTTGTCATGCATGGCTGCCTGATGCCCTGCCCCCATTCAGTCACTTCCAACTTTCCCAACATTTTGGTCTCTTTGGTGATATAGGACAGTGGAGTCCATCTGGCTACTTCTGGCTTAATAGGGGGTGTCATGGGGAAAACGCTCGAATGTCAGTTCCCTCAGGAGGCGACTGTAAGGGTGCAAGAGCATTTGGTTGTATGTTACTCTGGCGACCTCACTCTTCCGACGCCAGACAGACGTGAAAAGACAGGCATCAATTATTAGTAGGAGTCTTATCACTAATGTGGGGGTAAGAATAGGGGTCAGCCAGGGAACAAGAGTGGAATCTAGCCATCCTGGCCAGGGGCCATGTGTCTGTTGTTGCTTCAACCTTTCATTCCGACATCTGAGAGCCTCAATATTTTTATTGACCAGCCCATTTTCATTGATGTAGTAACAACTTTCTTCCTTAGGAAAAGGCATATTCCTCCTTTGTCTGCCATCAGGAGATCTAGTTCTTGATGGTTGTGTGAGGAAATGGGGGCATTAGGAGTAGTTAGTCTTTGTAATGATGCCAGGGAGGCAGCAGAGACCTCTCCTGCCCTTGGAGTTGATGTTCTAGCTTCTGGGTGGCAGTGACTGCATAACAAAGTCCTGCCCCCAACTCAGAAGCTGTGAGTGAGGAGGCCCGGGAGAGCCCAACCTCCACTGGAAAGAATAAGGCCTGTCCCACCCTAGGGATGGGATTCTGAGCAAGCAGGTGGATTCAACTTCACTCTATAGTGTCAGCTGAGGAACAAAAGCAGAGGCACAGTGAATGCGGAGGGCATATTGTAATCTAATTTCTTTGTTATGGTGCCTTTGTATCAGAAAAATAATCCCGGAGGAGAAAACATCCAGGAAAAGACCAGAGCAGTAGGGTTGTGAGGTACTGAGGTAGAGGAACTGTAACAGCAGGTTATGTTTGTTGAGGAGTTGTGAAATAAGGCATCCCCCTCCAAAGGTGGAGAGGGGTTCCTGTGTGGTGCTAAAGAAGAGTTAAGGGGGCAATTGATAGGGATGGCTGGTAGGGGGTCCAATCCAAACCTGGGTACAGAAAGCAGTCCATGCTGTTTTTGACCCTGGACAAATTGAGAAGCTGAAGGCCTTGACGTATCAGGGGAAGCCATGAGAAGCGGTCAACACTTGGATGAGCCACCTTCTTGAGTTGGCATTGAATTTATTCTTCCTGCTCTTGGATGGTTATGTGAACCTGTGGAACCACCTGAATAGAGGTCCTCCGGATTGTAAGGTAAGCTGTGGGAAGTTTGGCTCTGTACACATGTAGATCTTGCCATCAAACCCAAGGACCATATGGGGGACATGGGTCTTTGATATTGATCTTTGTAAGGTTCCATTCATCATTTGGACCAATCAATCAGTTGCCCTCTGGGTTCTTCACAGGATCAACGAGGTGCCTTTCACACTGGTGAGGGGCACCCCCATAAGTGGTGGGCAAATTTCTGCAGTATGTTTTGGTCTGGTCAAACAGAAAGCAAGCTGAGCAGTGGGGGTGTGAGGGGAGATATGTATAGAGTTAAAATCTATGAGAGGGAGGATGAGCTTCTGGTCATGCCCTGTGGGGGAACAGTTCTCCACTCTGATCTGAGAGTGGAAGTTCCATCATATTGCCATGTCTCCTGGCCATAGAAAAGCCACCTGTAGGCTGGGTCAGAGGCCTGAGAGAGATTCATAAGTAGGAGAAGTCACAGAGGGTTGGTGAGAGAATTTGAGTTTGGTGAGTCCCAGAATACTGGAGGCCCAGGACTTGGTATCTGGGATGGGTGCTTTCTTTAGGTGGGAGACATGGTACCAGGAGTAGAAGCCTAGAAGTTTACCCATAGTTTGGGTGTAAGTATAACCATAGGAGGTCCAGTCCAGTGAGGTTGCAGTGACTGAGGATGTAATGTCCAGAACAAAATCACATTGCCCAGTTGCAATGGAAGGATGGTTGATTCACATGGTGGTTCAGATGGAAATGAGGCTGTGAATGGTCTAGGGCTACAGAAGTGTGTACTCCCTCAACAGCATGTGCAAGAGTAAAAAGTAGGGTAAGTAAATGCCAAAGTGGGAGGGATGCCTGGGAAGTTTTGGTTTATTGAGAAAGGGTGCCCATAGAGCAGATCAAAAGGGCTAAGTCCTGTGGGGACTCTGGGGACTCCCTGAATGCAGTTAAGGGCCAATGGAAGGAGATTGGACAGGAGAGTTTGAGTTCAATAGTAACGTTAGAGAGATGCTGTCTGAGGGTGCTGTTAGCCCTTTAAACCTCACCTGAGGACTGGGGTCAGTAGGGGATTTGGAGCTTCCAGGTGACATTGAGGCTTTGGACACTAGTTGAACAACCTGAGAGGTGAAGGCAGGACAGTTGTCTTACTGGATGGATCCTGATGAGGATGGAGGCAATGTTGTCTGCAGTTTTCCTGGAGGTGAAGAAGGCTTCTATCAGCCTGAAAATGTATCTCCCAAAGAAAGTAAGTAAAGGAGCTTTTTGTATCTAGGCATGAGGGTGAAGTCAGCCTGCCAGTCTTCACCTGGCTGTTGGCCTCTCTCTGGTGTGTTGGGAATTTGGTTTGAGGCTTCCTTGTGGGGATACTATGGAGGAGCCGGAGCAAGTAAAGTGGAACTGCTACAGAATAGATATCAGTCCTGGGTGATAAAAGAGGGGTTGGAGAATGTTCAGAAGAGGCCTGGGGTCAATATGAAGAGAGTCATGAATGTCCATCAGCATGTCGATAGCTTGCTGCCTAGGAAGGGCAATATGGTTGCCCTGAAAGATCCAGCTGTTATCCCCAAGGTGGCTGGACTGGTCCTTAGGTCTTTCTGGGCCTGTGCAGAATATTCATGTTTTATTGCAGTGGATAAGTTTATTGTGGGGGCTGTTGCAGACTTTGTTGCCAATCCCCAACCCCACACTATAGTCTTTCTTCTTGTTACCCATGGTATAGGGTCTGATAAATTTTGATGTCCTCAGTAGTGTATTATGGCAGCTTGGGATGGCAGCTGAAGTGCCTCCAAATATTTGGAAATCAGGGAGGCATGGACCCCTGGTGACCCCTTTGTGGTTAGAAACCCACACTCCTTCCAAATAGCCAAATGTGAGTGATCAAGTAATAAAGAAGGCATCTTTGGTGTGTGTAAATGTTAACCTGTTTGCCTTTGGATAGAATGAGGGTAATAGTGAGGGCAAAGATTTTGGCTTTCTGGGAAGTTGTCCATCTGAAAGGCAGCTGCCTTCCAGAACTGAGTCAGTGGTAAGCACTTCTCTACATCGTCCTTTGGGATCTAGCACAGAACTGCCATCTACAAAAATGGTTAAGTCAGGTGAGGGGAGTAGGTAATCAAAAAGGTCCTCATGGGGTGAGTGTAGGACCTTCAGTTCCTGTGGACAGCAATGACTGACTGTTGAGGGAGTTGGTGTCAGTGGAGGAAGTGTAGCAGGGTTGAGGGAAGAGGAAGAGCAGAGAGTGATGGTGGGGTTTTCTATGAAGAGGAGATGGAATTCTTAAAACCTTGATGGGCTCAGTAGGGGAAGGGATTTCTGACTTAAGAGGTCATGGAGTCAATGGGTAGGGTATATAGTTATTGATCAGAGCAAGATGAGTTTTAGTTTTCGTTAGTACAGATGATGCCACCAGTGTCCAGAGCCATAGTAGCCACCCACAAACCATAGAATCAATCTGCTTGGAGAGATATGCCACTGGTCTATAGGAAGGTCCAGTTGGCTGAGCAAGGAGGACTCTGGCAACACCATATATTTCATTGTCAAGAGATGGCAAGGATGGTTAGGGTTAGGGAGAGAGAGATAGTATGGGAGGATGTGAAAGCATCCCTGAGCTTGTAAAAAGAGTTAGCTATCATATTGGGGGAGGCAAGGGGCCCATGAAGGGTCTCCTTTGCTGCCTGGTACAGGGGTTTGGTGAGGAGTGCAAAGGTAGGGACCCAGTGCCTGAAGAAGCCAGGAAGACCCAGGAAGGAAAGAATGTAATCTGCCTTTTTAGGTGACTGGAGATCACTGAGGGCCTGGATTCTGTTTGTTGTGAGGCTGTTAGATGTAGGACTGAGGAGTATGCATGAATTTGTGATTGAAGTGGTGGTGAGTTGGGCCTTGGCTAGAGATACCCAATAGCCCTAAGATCCCAGGAAGTTAAGGAGCTGAGCAGTGTGAGTTTGAGAGCTCTGAGGAATGGGACAAGTTCATCCACATGCTGTAGGAGGGTGCTATCTCATACATCACAAGAAGCCAAACCCTGATATAGGGCTTGCCCAAAGAGGTTGGGGCTGTCCAGGAATTTTTGGTAAACCTGTCCATGTTGACTGTTGAGCCCTGAGGGCTGTAGGATCCTCCCATGTGGAGGCACAGAGGTATTAGGAGTCAGGGTGAAGGGGAACTGTGAAGAATGCATGTTTGAAATCCAGGGTGTGAATTGCGTGGTAGATGGAGGAATGTGGGAAAGAAGAGGGTAAGGATTAGGAATGCCTGGGCGAATGGGAACAACTCCTTCTTGGTCAGGTGGAGGTCCTGGGCTAAGCAGTAGGTCCCTGAGTGTTTGTGTACTGGCAATATGGGAGTTTTACAGGAAGAAACTTAGTGATGAGGAGTCCCTGAGTAAGGAATTTGTGTATGATGGGTTTAAATCATTCCTGTGGCTGGGGTAAATAAGAAATTGAGGATATGAAGAAAATTTAGTTTGATGTTTCAGTCAGATAGGGTTGGCTTGTGGTGGGATGCTATGACTGGCTTGGAGATGTCCCCAGACTTGGGGATCTACCAGGTCTGGGGGCAGTGGTAGGGTAGGTGGTGTGAAGGTGTTAAAAAGTGTAAGAACTAGACATAGAATGAGATGAGTAGTAATAGTGTCCCTGGGGAGAAGTTGTGGGTTGACTCCTGGGAGTTGAAGAACATCTCTACATAGGAGGGGAACTGGACAAGAGGGATTGACCAGGAGTGTGAAAAAGATGTTCCACCAGGGCACAGGTTAGGTTAGCTGTTCTGTTTGAATAAAAGAGTTTCACATCAATTCCCATAATCAAAATCTGGAAAAGAAACAAATGCCCAGAATGGGCAGATAAGACAGAGTAGGGAGCCCCCGTGTCCAGAAGAAATGTTATGTACTTACCTGCCACCTGAAGCGTTACCGTGGGCTAAGCAGGTGTGATCGGGTACTTGAGTCTGGGCTCCTTTAGTCTTCTGCAAATCCCAACAGCTTGAGAGAAGGGACTGCTTGACCAGTCACACCTCCACGTGTAGGCACTGGGGAGGGACATGCCATAGGCCAGTTGTCCTTCCAGTGTCCTGCATGTTTTCAGGTGGGACATGGCTTAGAAGGGGGCCATGAGTTTGGGTACTGACAAGCCCATTGACCTCCACATCCACATCTGAAGCAAACCCCTGCTGGAAAGGATTGCTTGTCCCCATTTGAAGCTCTCCCTGGAGCCACAGGCTGCATAGCAGCTACCAAAGCTTGGGACTGGAGCTATATCTGTTCCTGTAAAATAGCCTGACTGGCGAGTTCAGCTGCTTCCTCTTGGGCATTATATACTTTGAAGGCCATTGTTACCACATATCAGCAAGAGGTCTTCCTCAGCTTGTTTGAGTAGTTTTCTAATATCAGAAGACAACTGAGAAATGAAGTGGGATGCTAGCACTGTAGGCCCAGAGGGAGTTCAGGACCCAGTTTATTGTATTTGGTAAGGGCCTCTATAAGGTGGTTAAGGAAAAGGCTAGATTCTCATCCATATCCTGGGTAATTTCCCTCAGTTTATCAAAGTTTACCACTGTATTGGACACTGCCTGCATGCATGATTTGAGATGTTGGACCATGCAAGCACAATGGCGGCAACCCTGTTGGACTTCCTGGTAGTCCAAATTGGTCCACTCTTGGGACTGCTGCTGCACCTGTAGCATTCTGTCTGTTATGTGGACTTGGTCATCATCATCCTGTGCTGCCTGCTGGATGAGGGTCCCATTCATCTGGGGTGAGTGTGGGAGAAAGAATGACATAAACATCATGCCAGGTGAGATCATAAGCCTGAGAAAGATCTCTATATTCCTTAATGTAAGTAGAAGAGTCAGCAGAGAAAGATCCTAGGCACTTGATGATCTGGGAAAGATCCTAGAATGAGAATGGGATGTGGACACACACAATGCCCTTTGCACCAGCCACGTCCCACAGAGGACAAAGGAGGTCTGGGTTGGGTGGTCAGAGGACTTGATGAGATCTGGTGTGAGTACTAACAGGGGAGGAGAGAGATGGGGAAGAGGTGGAAGGACCTACTGGAGAAGAAGGGGGTGGAGGTGTGACTGTAAGAGGAGAAGAGAGATAAGGGGAGGAGGAACCTATAAGAGGAGAAGAGGGAAGAGAGGAGGAGGGACTTTCCAGTAGAGAAGAAGGAGGAGTGGAAGCAGGTGGGCCTGAGAGTGGCATGGTAGGTGGAGGAGGAGCTGGGGGAGTAGAAGACGAGGAAGTATGGCCAGTGTAAGGAGGGGGAGAGTGGGGCACATGGGGGGCTGAATGAAGTTCCAGTGGATCTGAAAACAACGAAGAAGGTGCAGAAGAAATGGGGGAGAGGCTTGGGACCATCTCTGGTGAGGAAAACTTGGGCATTGGAGCAGGTAGTACAAAGTGAGGGGTGAGCGTGTAAGTCCCAAAAAGTTTGAATGTAAGGCAATTCTGACTATTTCTCTGTCCTGTGACAGAAATTGCCAAATCAGTGAAGATTTGAAAGTCAGAAGTTTCCTCTGGTGGCCATTTTGAGCCATTGTCCCAGACATAATGAGGCCAGGCCTCAGTTGAGTAAAAGACCAGCAGCTAACAGTGTAAGGCTTGGATGTGTCCTAATTTGGCAAAATTAAAATATAGACAGCCCAAAGGAGTTTTGGGGTCTAAGGAAGAGTGGAAGTTTCCCATGACCTTTCAGTATCACCTAGAGGGTGAACAGGAACAGAAAGAAGCATCCCAAATTCTGATGGTGGTCACCTATGTAATGGAGGTAGGCAGGCCAGGGGCTAGGATGTCTCCTTAGCCATTGGGGGCCCAAAATGGGCAGAGTGGGGCCAGTCAGAGACTGGACATCTCCACAATCTACCAGGGCCAAAATGGAATGGGTGCAAGTCTGGTGTGAGCTCAGGACTTATGGGAAGATCACCTTTTTGGAAGGTTTAACTGAAAGGCAGTGGGAATTCACAGAACTTACCGTACTTCTGTCAACCCAAGTAAAGAGAAAGGAAGTGATGCAGGAATTCCCTGGTGCATTTGAAGGAGAGGGTAGACCTCAACCCTGATGTGAGGGGAGGGGGGCGCGAGGACCTTCTCCCAAATGTAAGATCAGATGCTGTGCAAAAAATAATGAGACAACAAGCATCTCAACAAAGCTTTATTGTGATCAGCTCTCAGGTGGGAATCACTGGTCCACCAAGGTAAAGGGCTAGAAAAGTCATACTGGGCCTTTGACAGGGCAGATTTTTGGTACCCTGGGGTAGGCAGGGGGTGGGCTCTGTGGTGAATGATTTTCCTGCAGTTGGTCAGAAACCCTGTTGGGACCTGTGTTCTCCGAGATTGGCTGGGAATCCTGCTGAGTAACAGGAGGTTCCAAGAGACAATTAGGGTTTATCTGTGGATGTCTGATTGGTTGCTCTTTGGCATGCATGGTGTGCCTGATGCCCTGTACCCATTCAGTCATTTTCAACTGCCCCAATAGTTAGGTTTCAGAAATACCCCCTCTCTAGAGAATACCCTAAGTGCCTGTAACCTTGGGAATGGAACTGAACCACACTGAGATCCTAAAGTCCAGTAAGAATCTTTTGAGATGGACCTGAGCACCACTGTGACCTGGGGAGGAAAGTCCTGGAGTTCAGTATGAGTGTGGGGATGACTTTGAGTAGCGCTCTATGCCTGGGAATGGCACTGAGCCCCACTGAGTGTATGGGAATAGCACTGAACAAAAATGAGACATTGCAAATGTGCTGAGAAAAACAGACCTGGTAATGACCATGAGTCCCACTGAGATCCTGAGTTAGGCCTTTGCCCATTTGAAAACATTATGAATATCCTGAACCACACTGACAATATCCAGGAGCCCCCACTGACTTCCTGGGAAAGGTAAGGAGACTACTAAGACTCTGGGGAAGGCCATGAGCTCCACTGGGACCACTGAAGAAGGACAGGCTCCATGATATGGTAAGTAAGGCCCTCAGTCACACTGAAACACTTGGGAGGGCATAAGCCCCACTGATGACCTGAAAATCCTGAGAATTGTGACAACTGGAAAGATGTGAGAGTCATCCAGAGCACAATGAAGGCCCAGAAACCCAGTAAGACACTAGTGAAGGCCTCCAAGAAAACTGAGAAATCATCTAAATCCAACTAATGTCTTCTGGAGTACTCTGAGGCCCATGGAAATACTGGAGAATACCTGAGCTTCAGAAAGACTCTTGGGAAGACTCCGGACACCAATGTGACACTGGAGAAGGCCCTGAACCTCCATAAGACTCTGAAGAAGAACCTGAGTGGCACTGTGATCCTGGGAAAGCAATGACCTCCACTGAGAACTAGGCAAGGCCCTGGATCCACTGAGACCCTAGCAAAGTGTGAAATCAGTGAGTCGTAGGGAAGTTTCTGAGCCTCACTTTAACACGGGGAATAGCACTGAGTCCCACTGAGAACTTGAGAAAGTCCATGAGACCAACTGAGATCCTGGGGAAAATTTGGGGAATCAAGTTTCAGGGGAAGGTCCTACACAGGATTGTGACTCTGAGAAAACCCTAAGCCCAATGATACCCCTGGGAATGATGTGAGTGATACAGAAATACGTGGAAAGGCTTTAAACAATGTCATGACCTGCAAGAGCCTTGAGACTCAATGAGAGACTGGGAAGGACTGTGAACCTCATTAAGGCCACACTGAATGGACTGAACCACTGAGACTCTAGTTAAGGTCTTTAGCTTCTCAGAAACAGTTCAGAAAGACCTGATACTCACTAAAATCACACGGAATGCTCCAAACATCATTGAAATTCTAGGAATGACCATGCATACTTCTGATTCCCCGGGCAAGGCAATGAGCCTCACTGAGACCCCAGTGAAGGTCATGATTAGCACTGAGACATTGAGATTGGAAGTGAGCTTCATGATTTTCAGGAAAGGAAATGACAATAATAAGACCCTTGGGGAGACTCTGCATATGACTGTGACTCTGTGGAAGACACAGAGGTTCACTAAGACTCTGCATAAGGCCTTGAACACAATCTAGACGCCACTGAAGCCCATCAACTTCACTTTATTTCTACTGAAGGCCTTTAGTGTAACAGAAACATGGGGAAAGGGTCTGAGGCCCAGAAAGACAATGTGGGCAACTCCAAATGACATTGAAATTCTGGGGAAGGCCAAGAGTTCAGAGAACAAGGCCTTGAGATTTATGGAAATCTTGGTGTAGGATTGAACTGTGCTAAGAATCTAGGGAGGATCACGAACACCACTGTGACTCTGGGATTGGAGCTGAGCTCCACTGAGAACCTGTTTAAGGCCCTACAATTCACTGAGACCCTCATGAAGGCACTGACCCCAGTGAGCTGTGTGCAGGGACAATCAGAGCCCCACTAAGACTCTGAGAATGCACAGCACTGAGCCTCACTCAGGCATTGGGGATGGCTCTGAGCCCCACTGAGACTTTGTTAGAGGCCCTGAGGCACAGAATATGCTGAGGATGACCCAGGTTTCTCTGAAGGGATGGGGATGGAAATGAACCTCAATGAGACCCCAGTGAATGCCCTGAACCCCACTGTGACCCTGGGAATTGCTGTTAGGGGTATTAGGAACCTGGATAAAGTCCTCAATTTCACTAGAACCCTGTTGATGGCCCTGAACCCAGTGTGTCCTTGGGAAGTTTCTGAGACACAAGGAAGCTCTGGGAATACAGTTAACACCACAGAGACAATGCAAAAGGTCATGAGAATAGCCAACATGGAGGTAAGTCTGTGAGTCCTGCTGAGAACCTGATGAAAGACTGTGTCCCACTGAAAATTTAGGGAATGTCATGAACCAAACAGAACCTGGCAATATCTACAAGTCTGGCTGAGTGCCTGGGGCAGGTAAGCAGACCACTAGGCCTCGGGAAGTATGAACTCTGACTATGAGAGTGGAGAAGTCTGTGAAACCCACTGAAACTCTGAGCAAGGCCATGATCCCCATTTTTGAGTAGGAAAGGCCATGTGTCCCATTGAAAAGCACCAAGACACAATGATACAGTGGGAAATTTCTGAATCTCATTTAGATCCTGGTGAAGTCCCTGACCCCCTGAGTTATTTTTTAAAGCCTTTGGATCCTATAAACACTGGGAAAGTATCAAAACCATAATAAAACAGTATGGACAGCCCTGAGCCACACTCAAATATGAGGAGAAATCCTGAGACCTAATGATATTCAGTGGAAGGCACTGAGTCCACAAGACTTGGAAAAGCCATGAGTTCCTTGATGACCTGGAAAATTTCTGAGACAAAATGCAACCTGGGGAAAGTTCTGCAACTCCATTATACCCTGGCAGAGCTCCTGAACCCCACTGAGAAGGTAGAGATGACTTTAGCTTCAAATAAACACATGGGAAATATCTGAGCCCCAAAATTCTGTGCACACCTGAAGATGCATTGACATTCTGTGGAAGGACATGTAATTCTCAGGGAACAGTTATGATCCTCATCAAAAACCTAGGGTATGGCCCAACCCCCATGATTTATTAGAGATAGTAGTGAGCCAGAATGAAATACTGGGTAAAACCCTGAGCTATACTAAGACACTTGTAATACCTGAGTACCATTAGCTATATGCAGAAGGCCCTGGGCACCCCTGTGACAATGGGAATGACCCTAAGTCCTACTGAGACACTGGGCAAGCCACTGAGCCCCTTTGCTACTCTACAGAATGCCCTGAGTTTCACTAAGACTCTGGGAGATGTCCTGAGCACCACTGTGTCCCCTTGTAAATACTCCCAGCTACGCTGAGTGCCATTGAAGACAGTGAGAGAACATAGATTCTGTGGAAGGTTTTTGAGTATCACTGTGAAGGCCTTTGTTCAATACCCATCAATAATAAGATTCTGGGTGTGATAATCAGAATGTTGAATGGTCCATTTTAAGAATATAGCATCTAGCATTATTTGAGATGTGAGCCCCAATTGTAGACAGGTGAAATGGAACACTCCTGTACTCCCTACTGCTCAGGAAACTGAGGCAGGAGGATTTGGAGTGCAAAATCAGCCTCAGCAATGTGCAAAGCCCTCTGTGACTTCATGAGATCCTGCCTCAAAATGAAACATAAAAATATGGAGGATGTTGTCAGCGGATATGTGGCCCTAAGTTCAATCTCCAGTTCCAGAAAAAAAAAAAAAAAAAGTCAGTTGATCTCTCTCTCAAAAACAATACAGTTATACACAGTTTTATGATAACCTTTGCATTTGCCTGCCACAATTTTAAAATTAGCTAATGTTGTAGATTTTACAACCAATCTTCTTATCAGAGCAGGACGGAGAATTCATTAAATATAAAGCATGTTGACTGCCCACCCAAGTCTCCTTGCTAGCCAGATTCTGTAGAATGCTCTTCTGGCAGAAGTAAAGTTGACCTTTGACAACCAGCTCCTAGCACAGGTCTGATTTTTTTTTTTTTTTTTTTTTTGGTATTTCTAACAATTTCTGCACCAGCTCCAGGGTTCCATAATTACCTCAGGGTTGTTAGGATTCCCCACGTTAGAGCAGAAAGCTTCACTGCCTTTTTGATTCGTTGCAGAGCATGGGAGAAATCTGTGAGCACTGAGGTTGACAGAGGACCCAAAATAGAAAGTGGATTGGCACCACAGAGAGAGGGCCAAGAAAGCACTGTGGCAACCAGGTAATCCTCTGCACAGACCCAGGGAGAGCCAAGCACGCACCATGGCAACCAGGTAACCACGTGCACAGACCCCATGCACATACTCAGGCAATGGGTTCCAGCACTATTATATTATAATAATATGTATAATCATGCTGGAACTCTATTGTCCAGCATGAGAAACAAGTACCACCTTGGTGGTTGGGACATCCCAGAGGTGGTGTGAGTGTGACTGAGACAAGAGTTCAACAAACTTCCCAGAAGAGTGGGGTCATTGAGGCTCTATTCAGAAACACAAGCCAACACCCAGGAAAGAAGGAGGGGTGTGTGCAAGAAATCCCCAGTAAGGAGGACTGAGCACACAGGGGGCTGAGGTGTGCAAGAAACCTCAATGAAGAGGGGTTAACGACAGGGGGAAGCTTAATTGCAGAATGGGGAATGAAAATTCTAGGCCTAGGAGTGGGGAAGAACAATGTAAGATCTCATATGTGTAAATCTTCTTTTCCTTTGAAGAGCAGGGAAAACAATCATTGTTGGTGGTGGGAGTAAATCTGCCCCTGTGGAGGACAAGTGGCCACCTGCACCTTTATTTTTGGTGTCCACCATGGCTGGCACACTCTATTACTAATTTTTCCAAGTGCACAGGCCCTTTCATGTCATGGTCATCCTGTAAAAATATGCAACAGGGTTTATTTTAACCCATGTGTTGCATGCTCTGTCTATGTACATGCTTGTCTGTATTATGTGCATGTCATCAAAATTGACTGATAGATTGATAAGTACTCATACATGTCATGATTGGATACAAATGAATTTCAATTCACATGATTTAAATAAAACATTAACAAAAAGGGTCTATCTAAATTGGTAAGAACAAAGGTGTTATTGATACTACTAATCCATGCATTTCTTCAGCTGCCTGGCCAGATTATTCATTCCTATAATATGTTTAAAGTGCAATGGCCTTTGCTTCTAAGGATTTTTCTTTGGCAGTAATAACTGACTTAAAGTTAATTAGACTTGTTTCATCTTGTTTCATACCTTGCTTTCCAGGGGTATCCTAAGTTACAAATGAGCAAATGAGTTTTTACATAAGTGGGATTAATCTTCATAAATGTGTTTGTTAGAGGAGGCATTTGATTATAAGCAGTGTTAAAATACTAACACATCAACTAAATATAAATTCAAGGACTCTTGGCTTCTTCAATTCCATTAGGTAAAATGCTGTGTGCGGCTTGGTAGTTAATTCACAAACCAGTGAGTAGTGATGTGGGATGGAGAAATGATTGATAGACACACATAGAGCAAAAAAGCTGGGCCCAGGGGGGGATTTACTTTCTGATAGAAGGTGAATGAATCAGAGCAAGCTCAGCATGATTAGTATATAGGTTTTTCATCAAAAAGTTATTTGTGAAATCACAGAAGATCACAGTGAAACTTGGGAGATATTGAGGTTATCTTGTTATGCCCAGAATTCTCTATTCCTAGGACTTGGTGCCTGAGCTCAATGCCTCAACTGATGAAACTCAGTGCCTTTGAACAGAGCCTTGTTTGGCTGATTGTCACCATAGCAACTGGGCCATATTGACCTGCACTTCTGCACAGGAAGTTCCCAGGACAAACACACTGATGAGACTACCAGAAGCCATGATTCAAGTCACCACTTTCATAGTAACATGTATTTGGGTCTACTAAATGTGTGTTTTAAATCAGTTTATTTTAAAAAAGGAATTAAGATTGTGCATTTCTGGGTCCTAATTAAGAGCAAGATTACATGGGTTAAAATTCTAACAGCTGTAAGTTTGTATGCATACAAAAAAAAAGTTTCAGCTGTGTTTTAATTAAAGTACTGTAAAAGATTGATGTATTACATCTTATTAAAAAGGAGTAAGATTTGTGTGAATGAGGGAAGAAGGAACTCTTGTAGTGCAAAGGACAACCTAAGAGAGGTTTTATGATTTCTGGATGAAGGCATTGATCAGAGCCTGTTCTGAACAGACATCAAAAGCTTTGGGGTTAAGGTTGAAATCTATGTTGTACAGGCATCCGGAGGGTACCGAGGTTATTGCTTCACCCATGCTTTTCTAATTGATTATGTCCTGTTAGTCCTTCATTGGAATTTTTCAGTAACCTTCACATGGGTCCATCCCCAGTTCCATTTGCCCCCCTCCACCTCCCTGGGACAAAGGTGTTGGCTGGAGTTTTTAACATCATGGGGTTGGCCTTTACATTAAAAAATAAAACCTTATTTGGGGCCCATTTCCTTACTGTCAGACTATTAACTCTCCTATCTTATCCAATGTATGAAAACTGCCAGTCACAAAGAACATGACAATGGGTTCCAGCACTCTTATATTATAAGCTTGGGGAAACATTAAGGCCCCTATTTTACTTTTTGTGTGCCATATTGTGTAACCCTCCCATCTCTTCTGTGAGAAGCTGTGTTATGTAAATTAAAAGTACAGATGACATTCTCACCCAAATAGTAACAATTTTGTTGGAAATTGTCTCCCAGGAAAAGGTACAAAGCCTGCTCTCCTGGGTGTCCTAGGAGTAATAAGCTCTTTTGGGCCAATGGAATCTTGAGGAAAAGTTTCAAGTTATCTTTTTTAAAATTTATTTTTATTTGTCAAGAGACCTTTATTTATTTATATGTCGTGCTAAGAATTGAACCCAGTAACTAACAGATGCCAGGAAGATGCTAGACCACTGGAACACAACCCCATTCCTGATCAAGTTATCTTAACCAAGAATTTGTTCAATCAGGAAACAACTTGCCACAAAAAGTATCAACTTATCCTCCTTAAGAAAGAGGCATTCATGGGGACCATTATTTTTTGAATAACTGTTTAAAACATGAATTGAATCCATTTAGGGGAGCACTTTACCAAGGTAGTGTTCTCCAAACCAAAGTCGTCTGTAGTGGTAATTACCTTCAGATTTCTATGAAAAAGCAAATTTAATTGGAGATTTACTTATGTCATTTCATGTTCTGGTAAGCTGTTTTTCAATAAGATAGACATGAATTTTTGTGTGAATTTTTACACTAGGGTGGAAATTTAAATATAACTTAAAAAATAATGAGAGCCTCATTCCTTTAAAGCTTACATAGTGAAATAGGGAAGCATTTGGCCACTTTTTCTGCACAGAGTAAATTCGGATCTCTTTTAGTTTATTGATTATATTTCAGATGTAATGTTGCATTGTGTTATTTGTCAAGAGCCCTGCCTTATTGAGATAATGATCTGATTCTCACCCTGTGTTAGACTGACTACAAAGAAAGTTAGACTTCCACCCATTTTAAATTATAATCAAAAGAGAGACTCTTGTTGAAAAGATTACTGTAATCCCACTGGGCCTGGTGGCTCATACCTGTATTCCCAGCAGCTTGGGAGGCTGACGCAGGAACATTGTGAGATTCAAAGCCAGCTTTAGCAACTTAGTGAGGGCCTATACAACTCAAGGAGATCCTGTTTCTAATAAAAATACAAAGAATAGCTGGGGATAAGGGCCCTGGGTTTGATCACCTGTACAAAAGAAATTACTATGATCCAAAAGGAACAAGGAATATCATACAAAACTAAGATTTGGGTAAATTATAAAAAGTATGTCAGGTTGTAAGTGTGTATTAAAATAAATTAAAATTAGTAAAGAATCTCATATGTGATTGATTTGATATATTCATGTGTCTCTGAGGAGGCAAAATGGACACCAAGATATACTAGTGTAATTTAGATATTATGTTGCTTGGTTTAAAGCTATTATGCAAACTGAACACATTTTTGGTCTTTTAAATTTTATATTTTATTTTTGACATGGAACTTTATAACTTTGGACTATTAGTGTTTTGAAGAAGTACTCCTTGTAACAGAACTACCTGAGTAAATTTGAGATAATAAACCATCACCTATAGCACATAATAGGATATAAGGCTGACTTCCAGTACTAACATAAACCCCAATTAAATGGAAGGGGTAAGTATAAGATTATATACATTAAAATTACTGATGAAACTCAGCAGCTGGATGATTAAACCCAAAACTGGAAACCAAAGGAAAGGAAGTGAAAATCCTAAGGGGAAAGTGGCCAATATTTGACCCTTGCCCTCTAAGGTCAGATAGGACCCAGAAAAACTGGGACTTCTCTGAGGGCTTGGTGATTCTGGGTCTCATGGCCTCCCAATCAGGGGCTTCAAGGGGATCCTGGAAAGCAGGAAGGCAAGCCGTGCAGAGTCTGCAAAGAGGAGTATCTCTGGAGAAGGAAATATCTCTAATGCTTCCAAGGGAAGTCAAATATGGTCCGCAAGACCCTGGTCCACACTGGCCTTGGGACAACTGCTACAAGAATAGCTAAAGGAGCCAAAAGCCTCTCACATGTTCCTATGAATGATCCATGACAAATCTCAGCTGACTCTATCAGTACATAGGAACAAGTCAATATTGCCAACTTGTTCTTAAACACCTGACAGGAGAGTGGAACCAAAGTATAGGCTCACATGGACATTGAAAATAAAACACAATGGTTCTTTTCATGTAACCAGAGGGTTATATTAGGGTCAGTGTTCCCAAAAGTAATTAAAAGTGAGAAGTTCTAGGGGAAGAGATTTGCTGCCTGATACAAAAGTTTGTTCTGATTCAATTAGAGATAATCTGTGCTTTTCTTATTCATCATGATCAAATGAATTGTTGCTCAGGTACCACTTCAAGAGGTTGCCATTCATCACTTCCAGCCTGGAGATTTGATTTTATTGAAGACCTTGAAAACACACAAGGTTCAACTTGGCTGGATAGGACCAGAACAAGTGCTAGTGATGACTGGGATGGCTACAGGGATGGCTAAAGGGGGGAAAACTCATTATGGTGGGTGATTTCCACATTAGAAAGTTAATATATCTTCAATGGATGACAACACTGATGGGTACTTGAGAAAAATGAAAATGAAATTAAATGTTTAAAAACTAAAAGTTGGATTTCTGAGAAATGGAAAGGCCAGTGGTCCATTTTCAAAATATGTTAGTTAGCCTTAATTGAGATGTAAGAGTAAATTGTAGTCATTTTATTTATAGCCTTACCCATTCTTTGCCCCAAATTTAAAATTAGTCATATAGATTGTAACCCTGAGGTCCTCCAGTTGGGCCAGGGGTAGTGTCACAATAGGAATAAAAGATGTAGACTGCATGCCCTAGTGTGTTTACTAGATAGGTTTTATACAATGACTTTCTGGAAGAAGTAAAGTTTTCCTTGCTGACTCATTTTCAAGCACATGTTTGATTTCTTGTGGCACCTCAATAGTTTCACACCCTGAGGTCCACTGAAATACTGGGATAGCCATGAGCCTCACTAAGACACTTGGAGAGGCCCTGAGGAACACTGTGGTACCTGGAAGGTCCTGACCAACAATCAGAACTGGGAAAGATCCTGAACACCATTGTGACCATGGGTGTGGCACTGAACTCCATGGAAAACCTGGGAAAGACCCTGGGATTCACTGAGAACCCCATGATGACTCTGAAATCCAGTGCTTCCTTGGGGAAGTTTTGGATCCTCACTGAGAGGGTACAGATATCACTGAGACTCACTAGACTGGGAATAGCACTGAGCCCCACTGAGATGTTGAAAAAGGTTCTCACTTGTACTGAGCCCCTAAGCAGGATGATGGAGCCCTACTGAGACCCTTGGAAGGCCTTAAGCACCACTGTATCCTTGGGAATGGTCCTGAGATCCACTTAAAGCCTGGCAAGGGTGTGAGACCCCTAAGTCTCCTGGAAAAGTTGTATATACAACTGTGATTCTGGGGAAGGCTGTCGGCCTCATTAAGACTCTGTAAAAGATCATGAACACACTGAGAAAACAGTGAAGGCACTGAATCCCTTTAAGATTCTTGTGATGGCCTTGGACTCTTCAAAAACACGGGGAATTATCTGAGCCCCAAAATGATCATGTGAACATTTCTAAGTTTAAATATAATTCTGGGAAGACCCAGAGTCCCAGTGAAACTATGAAAAGGCCCTGAGACCTGCTTAGATGCTCGGCTTGGCCCTGAGTCTCCACTGATATGGGGAAAGGGCTTGAACCCCTCTGGTACCCAGGTCAAAGCTCTGAGTGTCACATTGATGCTGGAGAAGGCCATAAGCACAACTCTGATATTGGGAATGGCACTGAGCTTCTTTGAGACCCTGGGCAATGCTCTGAGATTCACTGAGACCGTAGCAAAGAACTCAGCCATGTGTGCACTTCGGGAGGAATCTGAGACCCAGTGAGACTCTGAGAAGAGCACTGAGCATGACTGAGACACAGCAAAGGCCTGAGAATAACAGACTCTGGTAAAGACCAGGAGTTTATCTGAGAAACTGGACAATATATGTGGTCCTTTGAGAACCTAGGAAACATCCTGAACCACAGTGACAGGCTGGGAATATTCATGAAGTACACCCACTGCCCGGTGAAGGGAATGAGACCACTAAGAATATGCAAAACACCCAGAACATAACTGTGAAATTGTAAAAGACCAGGAAACCCACACACAAGCCATGGACAAGGCCCTGCGATCCACTGAATCACTATGAAAATCAATGAGCCTCATTAAAGTCATGGAAAAGCCCAGAAATCCAATGATGTAAAAGGAAAATCCCTGAAACCCTAGTGAGGGCCCTGAACTCTATTGAGATAGTTTTTAAGGCCTTTATGTCACACAAATTATATGAAAGTACTTGAAATCCATTGAAGTACTATAAAGGTCTCTGAGATCCACTGAAGTACTGGAGAAGGTCCTTCGACCTACAGCTACCTTGTGGAACGTACTGTACAACACTGAATCCCTTGGAAAAGCCATCAGCCCATTTGAGGTTTGGAAAATCAATGAGACACAATGCAATACTGTGAAAGGCCCCTAAACCCTTAAAAACCTAGTGAGAAACTAGTGAAAACCATTAACCTCAAAGAAACACTGGTGAAGAATCGAAATCTCCTATGAACCTGTGAATACCTCCAAGATCCACTGAAACTTTGGAGAAGGACCTTAGACCTGACAACTCAGTGGAGTGCCCTGAGCCTTTATAAGACATTGTGGAAGGTGCTGAGCCAGACTGAGCCCTTGGAGAATGTCCTGTCCTACATGTAGAAACTTGGGATGGCTCTGAGTACTACTGACATACTGGGGAAGGTCCTTAGTCTCACTGAAATCATGGAAATGGTTTAAGACCCATGGTCACCAGGGGTAACCATTGAGAACCAATGAGACTCACAATCTGTAAAGAAATAAAAACTTCAAAATTTTTTAAACAGGAGAAAAAAGAAAATCTACTGCATAGCAGTCATATACTAATGAAACCACCCAGTTTTCAGTAGCCTGATGCATGAGAACTACCTGACAGTGAGCTTCAAGCCTCCAGCAAGAATCTCAGGATGGGATTTGCCCCACCTAAAGATCTGCAACTACGGCTTCCAGGATTATCCAAGATGGCTGCTCTGGCTTTGAAATGTGTTGACAAATCGGGAGCTGCAGCTCAGGGGTGGACATGGTCAGCTGGAGGTCCTGGAGACGAAATGCAGTTGGTCCTGCAGGGGTCCTGGAGGTCACGTGTGTTTGGTGTGGTTGTGGGATCCTAGAGGCCGGGTGCAATCAGTTCGTCTAGGGTCCCGGAGATAGGGTGCAATCAGTTGGTCTGGGGGTCCTGGCAGCAGGGAGCAGTCCATTGATGTGAGGGCCCCAGAGGCAGGGAGTGATCGGTCTGGCTGAGGGATCATGGAGATGGGGCTCAGTCAGTTAGGCCAGGGGTCTTACAGGGCCAGGCTGTTGTTTCAAAATGGTGGTAGCCACGTGTAATCAAACCTGCAGGTACTGTAACAGTGAACTTCCAGGCAGCAGCAGGCAGCTGGTTCTCCACTGGCAGTTGGCGATCAGTTTGCTGACTGTTGTCGGACAATCGGGAGGTGAACCTCGAGCGTTGGGTGATGGATAGGAGTAAGGCAGGCAATGGACAGGCGAGAGGCAGGCAAATGGCAGATGATAGACACCTGACAGTGAGCAATCTACTCTCAAAAAAGGCGTCCATATGCTGGCAGACTGCAGGTCATCACAGCAGACAAATGGGTAACACCAGGGGATCCTTAAGCAGCAAAAACTGCCTCACCAAGAAACAGATATCCTCTGCTTGGATCCGGCGTTACGGAGTGACAGGAACACAGCCTCCCTCTAGTCCACCATCTTGGATCTCGAGGCTCACAATTTGTTACCAGCTACACTGAATTTCTGGGGAAGGTCATGAACCCAGGTGACAAACTGTAAAATGATAGGTCCCAATGGAACTTGTGGAAGGGCATAAAACACAATTAGAACATGGAGAATCTCTGAGAGCTCCTAAGACCCCAAGAAAGGCCCCAAACCCCACTGAGATTGTGGGAAAGGCCCTGAGCCCCAAAGTCCCCCAGGAAGAATAGGAGACACACATCCTAGAAAGAGGATCATCTCCACTGAAACCTGGGGATGACCCTGAACACCACTGGGTTCCTGGGAAAAGGCTGTGAACACTATTGCAAATGTGGAGAAGCCCTCTCCCCCAATAAATTCCTTGGGAAGAACCTGTGCAACATTGAGACCCAGAGCAAGGCCTTTAGCCCAACAGAGAACCTGAGGAATTTCCTGAGACCCAGTGAGAATCTGGGGAAAGTTGGAACTCCACTGAGACCATATAAAATGACCTGAATATGATGGGACCTGGGACAAGGCACTAAGCTTGGACTGAGACTTCACAAAGGGCTCTATTCACCACAGAGACTCTAGGTAAAATTCTGAGCACCACTGAGAATCTTGGATATCCCTGAGTCCCACTGAGACTCTAGGGAAAATTGTAAGTTCCACTGAAACCCTGGAGAATTTTGTGAGCCACTCAGAACTTGGGAAGGCCCTGAATGCAGTGGGATTGGGGGATGGAGCCAAGGCCCACTGAAACTCTAGAGAAGGTCCTGTGAGACACCCACAAAATACATGATGCCCATAGAGATAGTGGAGAAAACTCTGAGCTCCCTGAAACCCTAGTGTAGACTGCACTCCACTGAGACCCTGTGGAAGACCCTGAAAACTACTTTGGCCCTGGGGAAGGCTCCCAGTCCCTCTGACACCCTATCAAACCCATAAACAACACTATGATTCTGAGGTAAGGCACTGAGCCCCACTGAGAATCTTGGCAAAACCTGGATTCACTAAAATTTTGGTAAAATCTCTGATTACTCTGGATTCTTGGGGAACACTGTGATGCCCCTGAGATCCTAGGATGTCCAGGAGCGCCACTTAGAATTCTGAAAGAATCTGAATCCCACTGAGACCCTGGGAAAAACTGTGAACACAATAGAATTCTGGCAAAGAACATGAGCTCTACTGAGACTCTGGGCAAGGTCCTGCACCTCATGGCACCTCATGGAAATACTGGGGAATTATCTGAGTCCCATTGAGAACCTGAGGAAGACCCTCAGCCCCACTAACTACCTCAGATAGTCTGAGGCTCAATGAGACCCTGGGGAAGGCCCTGCGTTTCACTAAGACTCTGAGGAAGGCCCTGAATCCATTTGGTTGTGGAAGTTCTTAAGCTCTATTGAGACTCTGGACAAATTCTTAGCCCCACACAGAATGTGTGAAAGTATCTATGTTCCACCCAGCTCTGGATATACCACTGAGCCCCAGGAAGATGCTAGTGAAGTTCCTGATACATGTTATAAACCTGCAAAATTTATGAGACACACAGAGAGCATTAGTAAGTCTGTGAGCCTCAGTGAGACTCTGGGAAAGATATTGAGTTCCACTGAGATGCTGGGAAACATCCTGAGCCTCAGTGAGTCCCCAGAGAAGGTCATCAGCTCTATTGAATCTCAGGTAAAGGTCCTGATTTCCTCTGAGACTGGGGAAGGAATCAATCTGCATGGAGTAACTGGGGAATGTCCTGAAATCCACATGAGTCCCACTAAGGGTCTGGGGAAGTCAATGAGATCAGTACAATTCTGGCAAAAGCCCTGAACACCACTTTCACCATTGGAGAGCCTCAGCATCCCTCTGAGAACCTAGGGAAGTCCTGAGCCACAGTAACACACTGGGAATACCCTAAGCCCCACTGACAATCTGGGCAAGGTCCTGCAACTCAGTGAGACTTGGGCAAAATATCTCATCCCTGTGGATTTTTTGTGGAAGCCCATGCTCCCCACTGAGATTGTAGATATTTCCCTGAGCCCCACTGAGAATATCTGAAAAAAACTTCAGCTCCACTGAATCTCTAGAAAAGGCTCTGAACTCAGTTGGACCTTTGGAAGGCACCAGTGCCCAAGGTAACTCTGGGGAATTCCCTGAGACTCAAGAGACTTCAGTCCAATGTGACAATTGTGTAACCCCTGAACCTCAGTGATAATCTGGGGATGTCCTTGAGCCTCCATTGAGACTCTGGATTTGTACCTGAGCCTCAATGAGGCTCTCTAAGCCTCACCCAAACTGTGGATATAGCACTGAGCCCAGTGAGACACTAGGAAGGTCCTGATACAAATTAAACACCCACAAAGATCATGAGACCTGCACTTGGGGAAGTCTCTGAATTCTAACGAAACCCTGAAAAAAGACCTTGAGCCAGAAACAGACCCCGAGAAAGGCACAAAGACCCACTAAGAATTGAGGAAGATTTGTAGAAATAACAATGTTGAATGCTCTGAGCTCCTCCCAGATCCTGGTGAAGACCCTGATTTTCACAGATATGTGGGGTAAATCTAGGTCCAATGACATCCAACATCCCTATGAATGTGTATAAGCCTGAGGAAAATCCTATGCATGAGTGTGTGACCATGTGGAAGGGCCTATGTAACTGTGATTTTGGAGAAGTTCCCTATGCATGTCTATTACTCTGGGTCAGGGGCCTATGCATTAACTTGACACAGGGGAAGAGCTGAATGCATTACCCTGACTGGGGAATTGTCTACACATGGCATTGACACTTGGGAAAACTGTAATCAGTACTTCAACCCTGGAAAAGGCCACATGTATGACTGTGACCATGGGGAAGAGCCTTATGCATGACTGTACCACAGAAAGGGTCCTATGCATAACTATGACACTGCAGAAAAACTGTATGCATGACTGTGACCATAGGAAATTGACTATGCTTGACTGTGACCCTGAGGAAGAACCTATGAATGACTGTGACCATGGGAAGCACCTATGCATGACTGTGATGCTGAGGAAGAGCCTATGCATGACTGTGACCATAGGAAGGGCCTTATGCATTACTGTGCTGCTGAAGAAGGGTCTATGCATGTCTGTGATACTGGAGAAGGTTTCTATCCATGACTGTGACTCTGGGAAAGGGCGTATGCATCATTGTAACACTAGGGAAGGGCAGAGTGGATGACTGTGATCATGGAAAAGGCCTATGCATGACTGTGACCATGGAGAAGAGCCTATGCATGAATGTGACCATATGGAAGGGCCTTATGCATGACAGCTCCCAGGTGATGGCCCAATGTATGACTGTGACAATGGGGAAGGTTGTATGCATGACTGTGACATTACAGAAGGGTGTTATGCATGACTGAGACCCTGAGGAAACATGTATGCATGTCTATGACTCTGTGGAAAAACTCTAAGCTTGACTGTGACCCTGAGGATTGGCCCAATGAATGACTGTGACCATGAGAAAGGGCCTGCTCATCACTCTGACCCTGTGGAACATCCCTATGAATGATGGTGAGTCTGAGGAAAATCCTATGCTTAACTGTGACCACGTGGAAGGACCTATGCATGACTGTGACTGGGGAAGTGCCCTGTGCATGACTGTTCCAAGGTGATGACCCTATATATTACTGTGACACTGGGGAAGGTTCTATGCATGATGGTGACCTTGCAGAAGTGCCTTGTGTATGACTGACAGCTGAGGAAACTCCTATGCATGACTGTGACCATGTGGAAGGGCCTATGCATGATTATGATCCTGGAGAAGGTCCCTATGCATGACTGTTACCCTGTTACACTGTGATACTGGGGATGGGCTGAATGCATGTCCCTGACTGGGGAAGGGCCTATGCATGACTGTGACACTGGAAAAGGGGCTGTGCATGACTGCTACCCTGTGGAAAGGCCTAACCATGAATGTGACCCTGTGGAAATGCCCTGTGAATGACTGTGTCCCTGAGGAAAGGCCTATGCATGATTGTGACCTTGGGGAAGGGCTCTATGTATGACTGTGTCCCTGAGGAAGAGACTATGACTGTGACCCTGAAGAGGGTCCCTATGCATGACTCTTACCCTGGGGAATGGGCCTATGCATGTCTGTGAAAATGAAAAAGGGCCTATACATTACTATGACCATTTACTATGACCATGGGAAAGGGCATAGAGATGACGGTGGCCCCAGGGAAATGCCTATGCATGACTGTGACCCTGTGGAAGACCCCCTGCATGACTGTGACCCTGGGGAAGGGCTCTATTCAATACTGTGACCATGAAAATGAGCCTATGCATTACTGTGACAATGAGGAATGGTCCATGCATGACTGTGACCATGGGTAGGACCATATGCAAGACTGTAATGCTGAGAAAGTGCCTAACCATGAATGTGACCCTGCGGAAAGGCTCTATGAATAGCTGTGTTCCTAAGGAAGGGCCTATGCATGATTGTGACCAAGGGAAAGGGCCCTATGTATGACAGTGACCCTGAGGAAGGGACTATAACTTCGACCTTTGAGAAGATCTCTATGCATGACTATTACTCTGGGGATTGGCCCTATGCATGACTGTGACCCTGGGACAGGCTGGATGCCAGACTGTGACCCTGGGGAAAGGCTGTGTGTGTGTCTGTCACCCTGCACAAAAGAACTATGAAAGACTGTGACCAGGGGCTGGGGATGTGGCTTAGTTGGTAGAGGGCCTGCCTCACATGCACAAGGCCCTGAGTTCAATCATCAGCAATGCAAAAAAAAAAAAAAAAAAGACTGTGACCCTGCAGAAGGACCCTCTGTGTGACTGCAACCCTAAGGAAAAGGCTAGCCATGACCGTGACCCTGGGAAGGGTCTATGCAGGATTGTGACCATGGGGAATGGCCGTAAACATGACTGTAACCATTGGGAGGGCCATGTGAATGACTGTGACCCTTGGGAAGGGTTCTATTCATGACTGACACTGTGGAAGAACCATATGTATAACTGTGTTCATGGAAAAGAGCCTGTGCAAGACTGTGACTCTGATGTAGAGCATATGCATGACTGTTACCATGGGGCAGGGTCCCATGCATGGCTGTGAACCTGATTAATGCATTATGACTGTGACCTTGCAGAAGGTCCCGAAGCATGACAGTTACCCTGGGGAAGGGCCCTATGCATGACCCTGAGTGTGTGGAACAATGTAGGCATTACTGAGGTCTTGAGGAATGGCCTATGCATGACAGTGACAATAGGGAAGGCCTATGAATGACTATGATCAAGGGGAAGGTTCTGTGCATGACTATGACCCTGAGGCAGGGTCTATGCATGACTGTGACATGCAGAAGAGCCCTAAGCAAGACTGATTCTCAGGAATGTCCCATGCATGACTGTGATCCTGCGGAAGGGGGTATGCATGACTGTGAATCCTGGAAGATTTGTGCATGACTGTGAGCCTGGGGAAGGCCCCTGTGTAGGACTGTGGCAATGTGGAATGGCCCATGACTGACTATGACCCTCAGGAAGGGCCGTATGCATATCTGTGACCCTAGGAACAGCCATTTGCATGACTGAGAATGTGGGGAAGGGCCTGTGCATGTCTGTGACACTGTGGAAGGGCTTATTCATGACTGTGACCCTAAGGTAGCACCTATCCATAACTGTGACATGCAGAAGGTCCTGATGAATGACTGTGACACTTAGGAAGGACCTATGCATGACTGTGACTCTGTGGAAGGGCTATGCATGACTGTAACCCTGGAGAATGGTCTATGCATGACTGTGACCATGGGGAAGGGCCCTGTGCATGACTGTGATATTGGGGATGGCCACATGCATGACCGTTACTCAGGGGAAGGACATATGCATGTCTGTGACAATGATAAAGGGCCTATGCGTGACTTTGGGCCTGAGGATGGGCCTATGCTTGACTGTGACCTGATGTAGAGAATATGCATGACTGTGACAATGGGAAAGGGCCCTATGCAGGACTGGGATCATAGACAAGGGCCCTATGCATGACTGTGACCCTGAGGAAACATGTATAACTGTGACCCAGGGAAAGGGTTATACATGACTATGATTTTGTGGAATGCCCTATGAGGATTGGAGAAGGGGCTATGCATGACTGTGACCCTGGGGAATTGTCTATGCATGACTGTTATCTTGCAGAAGGGCCCTAGGCATGATGTAACCCTGAGAAAAGGCCATAGACATAACTGTGACACTGGGGAAAGGACCTATCCATGACTGTGACTATGGGGAAGGGCCTGATGCATGACTCTGACCCTTGGGAAGGCCCTCTGTATGACTGTGACCATGCTGAAGAGCCCCATGCAAGAGTATGACCCTGGGGAATGGTTCTATTTATGACTATGACATTTGGGATGGCCGAATGCATATCTGTGGCCCTGTGGAAGGACCGTATGCAAGACTGTGACTATGGGGAATGACCTATGCATATCTATGACACTGAGAAAGAGAATCTTCATGACTGTGATGCTGGGGAAGGGTCTAGGCATGACTATGACACTGGGGAAGGGCCTATGCATGACTGTGACCCTGGGAAACAGCATATGCATGAGTGTGACCTGGGGAAAGTTCTAGGCATGACTGTGACACTGTGGAATGGTCAGTGTATGACTGCGAATCTGGGAAAAATCCAGAATTCCACTAAGAGGCAGGGCAATGACCAGAAACCTGCTGAAACCCTTAGAAATGCCATGAGCCCCACTGATGTCCTGGAAGAGCCTTGAGAGCCGATGAGACACTGAGAAAGGCCCTGCACCCCATTTACACCACCACAGAGGAGGCTCTGAACACCACTGAGAATAGTGGACGCTAAACACAGAAACACTGGGGAAGAATTGCTAAGAACCTGTAGACAGTCCTGAGCTCTACTGACATTCTGGAGAAGGCCCTGAGTCCCAGTGATACTCTGGGAAATGTTCTGATCTCTCATGAGACACTAGAAAATGCTCCAAGCCCCTATGCACACTTGGGGAAGGCACTGAACCTGACTCAGAATGGTGCTGAGCTTCGGTGAGATCATAGGTAAGGCCCTGGGATGCACTAAGTCCCTGTGAGGGCCCTGAACCCAGTGTGCCCTGGAGGAAGTTCCTGAGCCACACTGAGATCTGGGAACAGCACTGAGACTCTGAGAAAGTCCCAGACACAATCTGAAATTCTGGGGATGGCCATGAGTCCTGCTAAGTCCCTAGGCAAGGGCCTGAGTCCCATGAAAAATGTTGGGAATATTCTGAAATCCACAGAGACCCTGAGGAGGTCCAAGAGCCCAAGTGAGTTCCTCTGGAAAGGGAAGAATCCACTGAGACTCTGGCAAAATCCCTGAACACTGCTTTGACCTGGGGAAGGCCAGAGACCTGCTTACACACTGGAGAAGACCCCCAAGGGCTACTGTGATTCTGGGGATGATCTGAGTAACACTGAGACCCTGGGCAAGTCACTCATCCCATTGGACCCTGTGGAAAGCCCTGAGCACCACTGTGACCACCAGAATGACACTTAGCATATAGAATATAATATTGAGCCTTATCTGGGATCTAAGATTCATACTTATTCATTTTGAGATTCCCAACATATATCCAAGCACAGCCATTTTAACTGTTGCCCTCCCCAATTTTTGTTTGTGCTGGGAAATGATCTGAGTGGCACTCGACCACTGAGCCTCATCCCCAGCCCTACTCCATATTTAATTCAGGAACAGGGTCTCACTGAGTTGCTTAGCACCTCACATTGGATGAGGCTGGCTTTGAACTTGTGATTTTCCTGCCTCAGACTTCTGAGCCACTGGGATTAGTTATGTGCCAGTATGCCTGGTTACTTTTCCAACTTTAAAATGAGTCACTCACATAATTTTAACCCCAAACTCCTCCTATCATAGAAGGGAACAGTTCTGCATTGTGGATTAAAATAGGCAGACTGCCTGTCAACTTGTGCTTGCTTGCAGACTTTGGTAGCCCACGCCTCTCCTGAGGTAACGTTTGCCTTTGCAAGTTACTTCAGAGAACATGCTTGATTCTATAGGGCACCCTGGTATCTCTAAAATTTTGACACCCAACCTGGGGATTCATTCATCACCAAGGGTTCATGGGGATTTTGCTTTAGAGGAGATGCATGCCACTGCCTTGTTGCCATGAACTTGGGGTGAGAGATAATACCTTGATCCCTGGGACTGAAAACAGATCCCAAATCAAAAATTGATCAGAGAGAGAGAGAGAGAGAGAGAGAGAGAGAGAGAGAGAGAGAGAGAGAGAGAGAGAGAGAGAGAGAGAGAGAGCACACCCTGGTAAGTGCAGCCTCACCCAGGTAGCATCATGCACATCATGCACAGATGAAGGTAGGAAAGTCTGTTCTAAAGAAACAAGTTCTTCCTTGGGGTCAGGACATCCTGGAGGCTGTGTGAGTGTGATTGAGATGCAAGGCAAGGAACCTCCCAAAGGGGTAGTTGAACCCTTTTTCAGAAACATGAGCCCACAGCCAGGGAATGGGATGGCCTGTGGGAACAAGAGATCACCATTGGGGGGCTTAGCCTCTAACCAAAAAAACTCTAGAGAAGAGGAGGCCAGCAGAGGGAAAGACACAAAAATTACCGCAGATAGACCTCGGGGCCTTATGTTAAAATATTGGAAAGAGAGTCTTAGGACAAAAGGGAAAAAGATACCAAAGGTCATAAAATGCTATTTTTTTTTTTTCAGCACTCATTGTGTGTGCAGGGAGTTTGGGATGTGCAAGGAATCCCCAGGAAAAATTATAGGCCTCCACACAGGAGGGAAAATGGAAAGCACAGGCCTTTCCCAGGTCTGAGTCATACTGTAAAAATCTGTGACCGGCTCTATCTTAATTTCTGAAGCACTAAATTTAATAGTTACTTTGTCCCCTACCTATAGAAATGTAAAACTCAGAAAAAAGTTACACAATTATTGATTATCTTTGCATATATTTGTTGTCTCCATATATGCTTGTGTCTGTATTGTATACATTGTGTGAAAATCAGATATTGATAAATGAAGACTTAAAAACTACATAAACAGTCACCCAACTGGATCCTAATGCCTTTCAGTTCACATAAGTTAAATTGGTTAGGAGTAAAAATACCTTCAGGATTACTAACCTACATGTTTCTGGATCACAAATCAATGTATAAGTTATATAAAATGCAATGTCCATTGCTTCTAAGTATTTTTCTCTGACAGGAGTAAGGGACTTAGAGTATTAACTAGACTTGGTTGATATTTTGGATTTCAAAGGTAACACAAATTAGAAATGTGTAAATTTACTTTTACCTAAATGAAATTCAACTTCATAAAGATATTTGTGAGAAGAGTGCCACAATGTACCCAATGCAGGATACTGTCCAACCACAAGTAAACAAATGGATGTGGGGATGAATAAATTGTATTTCTTTACAAAACCAATAGGAGACAGTAAACCTAGGTGAGGAACCTGGGGAGGGCTCCTGTGATTTAGGGGATAAAATGTTGGTTGTACCCAATCTGTGTGTTCCTGACCCATAGGTTCATGGGTCTTTCAAGACCATTTTTAAGTAAAGCCTCACTTTTTCCTCTACCTAGTATCTCTTAGTCCATTCTTTGGGCTGGGACAGGTGAGTGCAATTCTGACAGTCAGCAACTGGACAAAGAGAGATATAAGAAAATTATAAGTATGGAAAGATATTGGAGTATGGAAATTGAAAAGGAAAAAGAAATGTTTCTGTTTTATATAATAAACAAATTGTAAGAAGCTGAAGTAAGTTTCAAAAGGTTTTAAGAAGGTAAGCCTCAAAAAGTTCATGTGTGCCATTTAGTTGGTTATAATCAGTCAGTTGCTGAAGGACTTTTTTTTAAGGTGAAACTTTAATATGCTAATTCTCTATGTTTAGAAAAAGCAAGAACTTCTTAAAACATTAATCTGGTCTTATTTGTCAATATAATTTATTGTTTTTTAAGTTTTTATTACTTAGGGAAACTAAGTCGAAAAGGGATTAACAGTGTGCCTTTTTTAAAGTCTTTAAAAAAATAAAGTCTTTTAAAAGATTACTTTGTAGCTCATAACTAAACAACTATTATTGGTACATCTAAGAACTGTTTGAGCCTTGTCTAAGTTTCAATGCAAAAGTGAAACTTAGTTAATGAGGACATGTGCATAAATGTGACCCCAGCCACCACTGACTTCTGTGTATATCAGATGACTTCATGTTCTTCAAGTACACTATCTTCTAAAATGTAAAGCTTAGGAGAGCAGTTTACCAAGTTGATGTTCTCCCAAAACTCTCCTTCAGATTTCTATAGAAATAACCAAGTCGGTGGGTATATATGACATTTAACATTTTGTAACTGGATTAATGTAACGTGATTATAAGTTATATAAATAATTTTGTGTTATTCTTTATAGTGAGATGGGAATTTAAGTGTATTTTTTGAAGGTATTTGTTAAGTCGGAATTTGGGTGACTATATGACTGAGAGTGGAGCAACTGAGGCAAAGGACAGTGAACCACACAGCGACCAATCTAATGGGCAGGAAAACTCCAATGATTCTTAACTCCACCTGTCACTCAGCAGGACCCCAGCCCATTCCATCCTATAAAGACCCTGGTCAACCTGGGCCACGGACAATTTTCTCCAAATCTGTACCCCGACTTATACCCCGGGGGCTGGGAATTTCACCCAAGAGCCAAATTCCAATAAAACTTGCTTTGGGCACTTTCTGTCCAATTTTATTTGGCCACTAGCCATGCCCCCAAGTTTACAGTATTAAGGAGACTAAATTGTTTTGTAAGGCCCCCAAAAAGTAAACCCCAACTCTGTCCCATGGATGGATGGCAACCCCAATCAACCGCAGGAGGTGCCACTTGATGCAAACCGCAAGAGGTGTTTATTCCAGCGGGCTGGGACCCAACTCGAGGAGTCGAGTCCCTAGCAGAAAATCTTGTAGGTTTATAAAGGCAGAAACCACACATAGGGAGGGGTCGCACCTGAAAGGGGGAAAAGGGGGAACAAAGCTGCCAGGAAATTTCAAAGGGGGTCTGGGTTTGCTGACAACATGTTTCACAATGTTTTACAACAGGTGTAGATTCTGGCCAATATTTTCTGGTAATCCTACTGTTCGAGCACTATCTAGCTATCAGGCTCAATTGACTCTTTTATTCTCTGTTTGGGGCTGTTTCCTGGAACAGCTTTAAGAGCTTTGTTCCCATTACTGGGAGGGAAACCTTAGGGAGTTGAGATAAAACAGACAGCTTAAAAAAATGTCCATTCTTTCATTTCCCCATTTTCTTTTCTGGTAAGTTCTAATCATGGAACTTCTGTCTCTATATACTCTTCTCCAAAGCTATTTCCTTGGCGGAGGGACTGGTATTGTTGCCTGAGCATTAGTACCTGTACAGCACTTACTCTTTCCCTGATGAAGGTGACTAGGCGATTTCAGGCAGGCAAGAGCTCAGGGGGCGGGCCACCAATTAGTAGCCCCTTGTTTGCAGTCCTTGATAAACAGTCCTTGATAAAGGCAGGTAAATTTGGTAATCAATGGGCTCCAGAGATCCTTGACATTCCATTCTTCCAGGGGCAGTCTCCAACTTCCAGAGGCAGATGATTTTATGGCCATTTCCTCGATTTGACCTGATCCCCTATTTCTACACTAACTACCTGTTCCCAATTCTGGCTTCATTCCCCCCTCTAATCTTAGGAACTCCATGCTACTGGGGAAGGAGGTCGATGACCGCTCTAGCTTCTTCGAGCTGGAAGTGGGTGGCGTGGGGAAAGCAGCTTGGAGTTCCTTTTCTAAAAATCGGGTCAATCAAGGGGTCCCAGGAAGAAGCCTGGTTGGGGTAGAGCAGGTTGTAAAGTCATCTGGGGGTGGGTGCTTCAATGATAGAAGAAAAAGACACGAGTACTGAAATGAGATTAGTACAAAGTAAATGTTGCAGCATCTGAAACATGCAACTGAGTATCATGAAAATGACAGAAGTCAATCTCTCACCAGGAGGTGGAAGAACTGAGAAATTGTTCCCATGACTAGGCCTAGGAAAGGCTGGAGAGGACAAGGCCTTTATTTGGGGACTTTAACATTGTCCAGTTTATCAGGAATGTAAACACAACATTTAACTCTTAATGTCATAAATGTCCCCAGAAAATATAGTTAAGCTACTTAATGTCATCTGATTTCGTAAAATATCCCTTTATTGGTATAACCTGTGTTTAGTAGAGATCTATATACTTCTGTTACTTAGGAATAGATAATCATAGTAGCAAACATAGATTAAGTCTACCTGTGTAGCTTAGGAAGGTCTTAAACTGACTAAAAACTTCTGACTCTGGCAGTTTCTCTTGATAGTTATCAGGCACATTTGCTGAAGAATCTTTCTCTCATTTGTAGCTTCCAGCCTTTATTCTAGTGGGCTAATACAAGTGTACATCTTAAGTTACATTTAACTATTATTTTCTTTAAATGCCCAAGAATGGCTATATTTTGGTTTTAACTGTTTTGCTGGGTATCTAAGATCAAGCTGGTCAAATTGACCTGGTTCCTGTCTTGTTAAAGAGTCAGCTGAGTTCCCACAGGGGTCACTTGTACAGAACTTAAGAGCGGCTCCTTAGCTCCACCAGTGACTTTGATTAGGCAGGGTCTCTTGATGAGGTGACTTCCTTTAGAAGCATCAAGAGATGTTTCCCCTTTTCCATGACCCTCCTCTGCAGCAGATGCACTGGATAAGTTTTCATCCTCTAGTCTCAACAATCTCTTTGATCAGGAGGTTGTGTGACCCAGAGTTGCAATGCTCCTTAGAGAAGTTCTCTTATTCCCTGGGTTCTTGCTAACGTTGAGGGCAAGACCCAAATATGGACTTTTCTTGACCTCTGTATTTAACTCCAATCTCTAAGTTTGATCTTAATTATCCAGCAAGCCAGTTTCACCAGTCATAAAGTAAGAGCACTGGGCTTTAACTTCAATGTCTATAACTTTACAGTTATTTACCCTTTTATCTAACTGGAGTCTGCATTAGTACTGGAAGTTACCACTATCTATTCTATAGGTGATGGCTTATTATCACAAGTTACCTAGGTTGTTTGTTCTTGGAGCAGCTACTTCTGCAAAACATTAACAGGTAACAGTTTTACAAAATGAAATTAGCAAGAGTAAAAATATATTCAGCTTGTATAATAGCTATCTTGAATTTTGATTGAGAACTACATTCTATCCCCTATTTGAGATCACAGTACTTTTACAACAAGAACCAATCTTTTGACTATAACTTTAAATAAGCTGAAGTCTGGCTTATTTTGGAGCTATTCTACACACAGTGAGGTGGGAGGCAGAGCCTTATCTCAGGTAAGGCGTGGCTCTTTACAGATCTTAAGTGTTCTAATTCTGATGTTGATCTTTGCTTCTTTTCCTTAAATACCATTAAGTAGTTTACATATACTGTTTCCTGAGTCTATATAAACTTTATAATTAACACAATTTAACATAGTATCTAAAACATGAATCAAAGAAAGGCTGAGAGAGCTTTTAGCTTTCCTTTTGTGATTAAGTGGCAAAATGTTTTCATGTTTCTTTCATATTTCACAATATTAACCTTTAAACAAATCAGACTCTAATGTTTAGAAATACATTTACACTTGAAATTCTTTATCTCAGTGTAAAAAGTAACAAATTTTACACATACCCTATTGATAGCAGGTCCTGTAATAGAACATTAAATGATAGAAATAAATCCCCAATAAAATTTACTCTTTATAAGTTTAAGATTACCATTACAGACAAGTTTAATCTGGAGGATAGCAGAGCTTAATAAATTCCTTGCTTTAAAAACTTGTGGTCCTGAAAATATGAACACATTTAATATACAACTAGTGACCATTTCACAAATACCTTGACACTTTTATCTTACCAAATTGAGTTTTTAAAGAGAAATGTATACTCTGTAACAAAGTACAATACTCTATAATAGTTGTTTAACCATAATTGTATACACCCCAAGTTTTAAGACTAATTGTTCTAAAGAATAAAACTTAATAGACACAAAGTTAAGAGTAAATTAGTGTTTCAAATCCTTGTCATTTTACCATGTCATTCTACCATAGAGATTAAACTTTGGTTTATATCAGAACATTAGTATTTCACCTTAGGAAAAACCTTCAATAGTTTTAGCTGTCTCACATACATATAACCAACTTACTTACACACAAACTTGTTGAAACTTGCCCTTTACTGACACAGACTTTCTTAGCACTTACTTAGACCCTCATGTATTTCATCACACAAGCACTTTCTTACCCAGAAACATTTCCTTTTTCCTTTTACTAAATATATTTCCATACCCAGAACCTTTTATTTTCTCTTTCCTATTCGTTGTCCCCTTTTTGTTCACATTCTGAAACAACTCTTATGAAATTTCTGAATTTAGATAAATTACTCTATTTTAATAAGATTAAATATTCTGTTGTTTATAGTACTCCAATTGAAACACAGTTGAAACTTTTGGGACCCTTTGTATATAGAATTGCACTTGTTAGGACATAACTCTTAGTAACCTTGTTTTTAGTTTAGTGATGACACAAAGCAAGTTTAAACCCTTTTATTTACCAACCTATGAAAACACCAATAATGTTTAAGTATGATACCCCATGGAATTTAAGGAGTGAAAACTACTCGATGTTATTTAACAATTAGCATTTTAACTTTGTAAATTAATCAGATGTCTCTACAAACACATCAGAGTAATCCCATACATATTAACTCTAATTCACTTATTCTGTAAAAAAAAAAAACCCAAGATATCAGACAAGTGTCCTGAACAGTATTTGCTGTCTCTTCCCTGTTGAAGAAAAGTCCTAGAAACAATTGATATTAGACCTTTTATTAACATCAATATTTTATTAGCTTGACCACCTAGAGACTTGCAAGTTATTTTCAAAGACATTTTACTCTTATTAGTTTACCCAATTTGAACCTTTTTTAAATCACGTGAATTAAAAGTATCTGGATCCATTTTTAAATTTTAATTTTAGGAGCGCTCAGTTTTGATACAGACAAAACATGACATCAGACAGCACAACATACAAATAACACAAAATCAAGCCCTTGTAACTTTATAGGTGAATCTCCATTGCAGTGTAACAGATGTTCAAAAACTCTAGTTGAATAAAAAATAGAACTGATCAAAAAATCATGAGCTCAAAAAAACATATAATTAAAAATATAGCATTTACTTTGCTGGAGTTTTAAAGACTCTTTTTATCTTTTCTTTCCCTGGGTTTGAGACTGGTCTCCTACTGAGCCTTTAGGCTTCTTTTATTTATATTTCAATGTAAGCCTTGACTGAGATCCGGAAGGATCTAACGGGTTTTAACAGAAACTCTGTGTCTAAGGCATTTTAGCCATCTCATCAGGACAGGTTGGATGTTAAAATTATGAGACCTTATTTTTCATTACTTTTGAGACTGAAGCTACTTTGCTAAGTTACCCTTCAGGGCTGTCGGGAGGGGGAGTCCAGAGAAGGAACCTTTGGGGTCCACCCGAGAGTAGCCCAGGCCGAGAACCCCACAGTTGTTCCAACCCTTCCTCCACCTTGTCTGCCACAAACACACAACAGAACCAGATACAGACGGGCGCCAATCTCTGATCCACCAATTGAACCCCATCAGCGCCCTTACCGACGGAGACTACCAGGCGTCCCTGGCTCTCCTCCACCCTTAGGGCGTCCCCCAGGGCTGCAACCTGTGGCCCCCCAGGCACGTCTACCGGCCACTGTTCGGCCACTCTCACGAGTCACCGAACGGCTGCCACCGAAACCGAAAGCGCGCTCACAGAACCAGACCAACTAACAAAACACAAGACAAAGACACACAACTTCGGGGTACCCCTTCTTACCTCCAAGGTCGACTCCGCGGATGAGGGGGGGCCATCTTATCCCGGACGAGCCCCCAAATGTAAGGCCCCCAAAAAGGAAACCCCAACTCTGTCCCATGGATGGACGGCAACCCCAATCAACTGCAGGAGGCATCACTTGATGCAAACCGCAAGAGGTGTTTATTCCAGCCCGCTGGGACCCAACTCGAGGAGTCCCTAGCAGAAAATCTTGTAGGTTTATAAAGGCAGAAACCACACATTGGGAGGGGTTGTACATGAAAGAGAAAAGGGGAACAAAGCTGCCAGGAAATTTCAAAGGGGGTCTGGGTTTGCTGACAACATGATTCACAATGTTTTACAATAGGTGTAGATTCTGGTCAATAGTTTCTGGTAATCCTACTGTTTGAGCACTATCTAGCTATCTGGCTCAATTTACTCTTTTATTCTCTGTTTGGGGCTGTTTCCTGGAACAGCTTTAAGGGCTTTGTTCCCATTACTGGGAGGGAAACCTTAGGGAGTTGAGATAAAACAGACAGCTTAAAAAAATGTCCATTCTTTCAGTTTCAGTTAAGAACTCTCTTGGCCTTTACTTTTAATTCATGCTTCAGATTTAATGTTGTATTTTGTTAACTGATATTCAGATAGATTAAGTAAATAATATATGAGAACACTGTGAAATGATATTTAAGAAAGGGGCAAATATCTTTAGAAATAGAACAATTTACCTCAAATTTGTCAAGAATCTTCACCTGAAATAAGATTCTGCCTATCACATTTCATATTAGTTGGCTTCATTGTAATCTAGAATTAAGCTGATTTAACGTTTGTTCAAAAGTAGCTTTTTCTTTTCTTTTGATTTTTTTTGTAAACATTATTGAGATCTTAAAATAAATAGGAGATATAATACATAAGAGTATAGTTTTGGGGTTATCAAAATTATGCTTCCTGGTTATAGCTCTTATACATACTGAATATTTTTGCTCTTGTTAGCTTTTTAAAATTTCCTTAACTGTTATAACTAATGCCTGTTAGTGTTTTGCAGACACAGTGTTCTGATGGAACAACCTGAGTTAATTTGAGAAAATAGTCCATCACCTATAGGGCAGACAGCATGTAATTCTGACTTCCAGTTCTAGTACAGACCCCAAATAATTATAGACATTGAAGTTAAAACCCAGGACTCTTACTTCAAGACTGGCAAAACTGACCTGCTAGATGTTTAAAACCAAAGTGTTCAGATCAAAGTCAAGTAAGTCAAAGGGACAAGGAAAAAGTCACCGATATTTTGGCCCTTGTCCTCTATGGTGAACCAGGATCCAGGGAAGAACAGGATACCTCCGAGAGCCCTGCAACTCTGGGGAGTCACCTGACCTGTTGATCAGTGTTATTGAGAGTACCCTAGCTAACAGGAAGTGAACCAATGCACACTGTGAGAAGAGCAGGGTCATTGGAGTTGATAATGGCAAACCACAAGGGGCCAGAAAGGGAAAGCAAGGAAAGCCACATGGGATCAGCAAGACCTTAATCCATCCTGGTAGATGGCACAACTGCTAGAGGAAAAACTAAAGGAGCCAAGAGGCTTCTCATGAGTTCCCAAGATTGATCCCTGATAAACCTCTGCTAACTCTAATTGTAGAAAAGAAAAAGGTCAATTTTGATGAAGTTGATCTTAAAACAACTGGCAAGAAAATACACCAAAATCACACCATGCATTGGCATTTAAAAGATAGGACAATGGTTTTTTTATTGTCAATGGATATGTACTTTTTGTCAGTTCTCAAAAAGCAACCACAACTCTGCAATGGAATATTACTCACCTTTAAAGAAGAATGAGATTCTGGCATTTGCTGGTAGATGGATGGAGTTAGACCATATCCTGCTAAGTGAAATAAGCCAGACCCAAAACACAACAGGCCATTTTTCCCCCTCTGATATGCAGAAGTTAATTCACAATAAGGAGGGGAGAGGGAAGAATAGAGTTACTTTATAATAGAGGGAAATGAAGCCAGGGGAAGGGGTGTGGAGGAAGGAATGATAGTACAGTGAAACAGATATTATCACCACATGTACATGTTTGACTGCATGACCTGCAACATGTATAATCAGAAAAATGAGAGATTACACTCCATTTATGTATGACCTATCAAAATGTATAATTGCATTTTACTGTGATGTACAACCAAATAGAGCACATACAATAAAAATTTTTTTAAAAAATAAAGGAATAGTTTTCATGCTGGAGGCCTGATAAATATCACAAAAAACTCTGTCACAGTCACAGTTTGTGCCAAGTGAATTTGAAACCTTACAAATCTTCTTAACCTCCTGCCTACATGAACTTGATCTGTGTCTCTTGCCATTTTTTTCTGGTATAATTATTCTGAGCTGTTGCTCAGACCCCTCCCCCTTTGGTGTCTGCAATTCATCATTTCCAGTGGCAACATGGTTTTTGCAAAACAGGATACAATTGATACCATGGAGAGAGACCTGAGTGCACTGAGAAACTTGGAAAGACCATGAGCACCACTGACAGCCTACAAAAAAACCGAGACCCCCATGACACACTGAATTAGGCTGCATCCCACTGAGATCCTAGGCAAGAGATTGAGCCCCACTGAGATCCTTGAAAGGGCCCTGAACCTCACTAAGACACTGGACAAAGCATTGATCACCACTGTGACCCTGCCAATGGCTGAACTTCAATGAGCACCTGGGCAAGGTCCTGGGATTCACTGAGACACTCATGGAGGCCCTGAAACAGTGGGCTCTGAAAGAAGATTCTGAGCCTTACTTAGACTCTGGTAATACCACTGAACCTCTTTGAGACTCTGGGATTAGTGTGATTGCAAACCCAGAGCTGGTGGTGAAATAAGATTGTAAAAATGTTATGGTAAGACACCTATCCCTGGGGAAGGGGTCAGTTCCCCTCCCCTCTCTCAGCCTTTTCCCAGGAAGTCTGATTAGCCATGGGCCCCTATCTTTTGGAGTGTAGATAACTTCCCCTGGGAGTGTGACTTCTCCCCTTTGAAGTGTAAATGTACCTGTAGGGGCTCTGGGCCCAAGGCTGGAGATTTCCTGAAGGTCGTGCAAGAGGAGCCAGTTCTTTCCCTTACTGCAGTCTGCTTCTGTAAATTACTTCCTACTGCAGCCCTTCCAGAACCATATATGCAATAGACTAGAAATTTATGACACTACATTGTGTTGTGAGGTGCAACTTAAGAATAGATTGATTGCTACTGAGAAGTCCAATTTTGAGAATCTTTTGTAAGCTGGCTGGCTGACTGTCTCACACAATGTCCCAAAATTGGTTATTGGGAGAAGAGCCCCAACCATAGGGTTTTTGGGGTTCTTACATCAAAAATCACATCAATCATAAGTGTCTGTTGCTATGATTTGAAAGTACAAACTAACATCATGAGATCATCAACAGAGGGGGAAGTGGGTCAAAATGACCCTAACCTAGGTACAAAGTAAAGAATGGTTACTAACATCCACACAATCACCCTTCACATGGTACATTCTTTAGGAGCAATAGGGATCAAAACAGAGCAATTTTTTGTTACATAAGAATTGTCATTTTGTACTGCTAAACATGTCATGCTAATTAACTGATGATGGGTATGGGGCAGGGTGTTCCCACAGGAGAAGCTCATTTACTATATAACATGGAGTCTCAGAGCGATGTGGAATCTGTATGGTCATTGCCTGTATAGACTGGCCTGTAAAATTTCCAAGGATCCAAATCTGTCAAACCATCACACATAATCTATAAATATTGTGAGAAACTGTGGATGGGTGCTCAGAATTTGGGGTTTTGTTTTTCTCTGGGCTCTTGGTATAAAATAATTTATTTGGAGTTCTCCAATCTGAGTTCTGCTTGCTCTTTCTTGGTCAGACTTTTTCCCACAATAGCACTGAACCCGTATGGTTTAGACTTTAGGTATCCCCCAAAAGTTCATGGGTGAGACAATGCAAGAATATTCAGAGCATAAATGACTGGTTTATTACAGCCTTAATCAATGAGTGAATTACTCCCCTGATAGGGATTAACTGAGTAATAACTGAAGACATGTAGGGTGCATTGATGTGGCCATGTCGCTGTTATATGCTGATTTTAATTCCTTTGGTTTATATACCAAGTGGTGGGATAACTGGGTCAAATGGTGGTTTCATTCCAAGTTTTCTAAAGAATCTCCATAATCCTTTCCTGAGTGGTAGCACCAATTTGCAATCCTACCAGCAGTAGATAAGTATACCTTTCCCCCAATGTCCTCCCCTACACCATTGTTGCTTCTATTCCTGATAAATGTTATTGTGACTAGAGTGAGAAGAAGTTTCAGTATAGTTTTAGCTTGCATGTATCTAATTGCTAGAGATGTGGAACATTTTTCCATATATTTGTTGACTATTCACAATCCTGGGAAATGTCTGTTCAGGACCTTTGCCCATTTATTGATTGTTATTGGATTCTTTTATTTTTGGTGTTAAGTTTTTTGAGATTGTTATATATCTGTGTCAGCTGAATGCTAATCTGACTACATGTGGACCACATGATGGAAGATTTACTAGTGGCATGTAAGACTTTGTTCTTTAGCATGCTCAGCATGCCACATTTGGGTCTCTGATGGCTATGTTCACCCATATGTTGGGCGCCCTGTTAGTGAAGTCACTAGCATGATGGCTGGCCTGGGAGAAGGCCTAGCAGATGGCAGTCCAAAAGGTGCACAGAGTCAGTCCTGGAGGTGAGACAGAAAGAAAAAAAGTGCCCATCAGAATCACTTACATGCAAATGAAGGCTGATCTCCTGGCAGCAGGGTGGATGGCCAGGAGATAGCACCCAGGCTACTTTGGTCCTTCTTGAGCTGTGGGAACAGATATGCCACCAGCTGTACCTGAAAGAGGCAGAGGTAGACAAGCATCCTGAGAAGCCTGACCTGTGCAACTGAAAGTCGACCTGGCTGCTTCTAGGAGGAGTGAGGGGACTGTGCTTCAGCATGACTAGGAATCCAGCCAAGGTGCCCACCCTGAAGGAATGGCTGGACGCTAAAGGGCACATGTGGAGCTGGCCACTTACTGGTTCCCAAACAATGTGCTGGCCCTGGTGGACATGGGCTGAATGCAGCGTGGAATTTGGCAAATGGGTAAGTTCCCAGGCCCATATGCCATGTTCATGGCCAGAAGACCCAACAGTCAAGATGAAGGCAGTGTCCCTCCTGCTGGGGACAGGCCATACCCCACATGCACACATGGTGCCTGGGCCTTTTGTGCTGGAGTACATCTTAGGTGTAGATTTACTCCCAGGGCTGTGTCTACAGGCCACAGCAGAGGGGCAGTTGTGAAGGTGGTCATGACAGGACATGCAAGACAGCTGGCCCAGGTCCCACCACAGCCCTGGAGGACTGTGTAGTGAAGCAGCTCTGCCTTCCAGGGGGACATTCAGGAATCGGCTTCCATCCTGCACCTGGAGCAGGTGCTCCTCTAAGTCTCGTTAGGGCCACTGGGGAATCCTGAGGCACTTGCACATTACTAGTGCCATGGAGAGCTGACACAGTGCTCCCTTACTGCAGCTGCCATCCTGGGCACAACCTCAGAGACCAGCTGGCCTCACAGCTGCCCTCATGGCACTATGTGATGCACCTGGCTAGTGCTACCTTCTCTTTTTCTGGAGAGCCAGGAGCAGTCTGCCTTAACAGGGGAAGCCCTGCAGTGGACATTTCAAGTTTTGTCACAGGGTTGTTTGCATAGCCTGACCTATGCCATGATTGGTGGCCAATGACTTGGCCCAGTGGACTCAGCCACCCTCAGTACATGTTTTCTTCCCAGATGATATGTTGTTGACCTCTGACTGTCTTGCAGATAGAAAGCTTGCAGCCTTGACCTTAGTGGCCCATTTTGAGACACACAGCTGGGCAGCAAAGAAGCCCAAGGTGCCAAGACCTGGCTTGTCATTCAAGTTCTTGGATACATTTCCATAGGGTAGGACAAAAGTTTGCTTGAGGCTGTTGTTGATAAAATTCAGCTAGAACTGTGACCCACAATTCTTGTATAGTTGCAGACCTAGTTGGATTATTGTGACATTGGTGGTTCCCATTTGGTCCAGTTGTGTCAGCCCTGTTGCCCTAGTGAAGAAAGGGATTTGGTGGGACTGGACTGTGACTGCTGAACAGATGCTCTAAGACACTGTTCAGCAAGCTCAGGCCTTGCCTGTAGCACACCCAGCTTGCCCCACTGAGCTAAATGGGTTTGGAGGAGGCCTGCGGCAGTGCATGATCATTCGGGGAGACCAGTGGTGGAGGGTGCAGAGGTTCACTACACTGATCCAGAAGCAGCTGGCAGCTGTGTATGCAGCCCTTGTGACCTCAGAGTCTTTACAGGGCTGCTGAAGATTTGGTGCATGCCAAGTGTCTGTGGCAGAAGGAGTTGGGGTTTGCCCCTTACCCCAAGGACAGGGGAGGTCAGACACCTAATCTAGGAAAATGGGGGGCATCCTTCTGACAAAGGAGTGCCTTGTCTACACATTCTAAGGCCCATGCAGTGCACAATGAGGAAGCACCAGGCAGGGCTCATACATATGAGTCAAGGTGCCAGGGCTCTTCGAGGTGGGAGGAGCCCCTTGGCTGCCTGTGCTTGGTGCCCTAAGGATCCAGTAGAGGGCCTTGGTCTCCTTCCACTGCTGCTGGTAAAGAGACCTCTGCTAATACCTTGTGGTATGATGTGGGAATGGGCAAAGCAGCTCATGGGCTGAGTTGCATGCCTTAGGGATGGTGGCACCGCATGAACCAGGAACTCTGATCTTCTGTATCGACAGCTGGCGGTGTTTAGGGGTCACATCGGGGTTACTAAATGGAAAGTAGACAATGTCATGGTAGGACATCTCCTTTGTGGGGTTCAGCAACTGAGAGGACCTTTGGGCCATGAGCCAGGATAGGCAAATGACCAGTACACGTTCCTGTCCAGGCCCCTGCAAAGCCCAGGGAAGGATGGAGGCAATGCTCTGGCTGGGGTGTGGAGCTTACAGTGGGTGCTTCCCCGACCTTCTGTCTTGGCTGCATGGCTGCCTGAGCTGCAGGGGTGAAACCATGTGGAACACAGGGAAACAGGGGGCTCTGCTTTCAATGTCAGATGCACATAGGGGCCTGCCAGGCCTTAGTGGCTTGGGCTCAGGAGTAACCACATCCCTGACACCTTGGAGTCACAGATGGCCAGGTCGTGCATGGGATGACACATCTCTTTGACGTTAAGTCAGGTTGAGTCCACTTGCCCATTACAGGGGTGAGAAGGAGCCATATTTGCCTTGATGACAGTGGATATGGCTACATGCTTGTTGATGGCCTTGTGGGCAAGGAGGTCAGCATGCTATGTCCTGTGCCCTGACAGTTTGATAGCCTTGTATGTATGCACTTCTCATCACAGTAGAGGCATCAGGCACCATTTCACATGTCAGTGTGGCAGCAATGGCAGCTAGGCTACAGATTCCATGGTGGCTGCACATCCCACACCACCCACAGGCTGCAGATCTGATAGACATAATGGCCTGCTTGAGCAAGGACGCAGGACTCCATTCCACCTGCCTTCCATGAAGGGGTGGGCATGGTGCCTGTGGGTAGTTGTGAGAGCTCTGAATATGCATCCTGGAGAGGGACCAGCTCCAATGGAGGCCTTGCTGCATCCCCAGCAGCCCCAATGCAGTTCAGGTGATTACAAGGGTGTCACACATAAACCTGGGTCAGGGAAGCACGGAATGTTGTTTTCCTTATTCCCACTGCATTCATTAGGGTGCAAACTGTAACATACATGGCCCTGGGCATTAAAGTTCCCAGCCTTGTTGGGTAGCCCATCAGCCCCATGAGAGAAGGTTTAGAGGTTGATCGCCTTGTGACACCATGGAAGGATAGTGAACCACCTTCCCCCAGATGCATGTGACATGGCTAGGCCCTGCAGAGGGGACACTGGTTATAAGGCAACATTTTTTTCCCGGTCCATTTGTGTGTCCCCTGGTGTTGGTGTACATAGAGCCAGCCGAGGTTCAGGACCAAGCTCTGCCTGTGTGGTATCATCACCCAGGTAAGCTGCCACGGGCTGTCACTGTGCCTTCCTGGGCCTCAGCTGGCACGCATCCTCCCACATGATGGGATTTCCTGTGCTGGTGCCTGTAACTGCTGTGTCCTTCCATCCATGGATGTGTCCTCACCCACACCATAGTGAAGTAGCCCACGTATATGCCAGTGTAGCCAAACCTCTGCAGCAGAGTGGGCACTGAAATGCCCTCAGCATTGCTGGGAGACCCTGGTGAACCCAGAATATGATTATGGATGACTGGACTTGCAGGGAAAGCCTTGAGCTACCACCTCAGTAGGGGCGAGGCTGACAACGGGTTTAGTGATCCTAGGTAATGGGGACTGCTTTCTGACTGTGTTGTTGAGGATTGTATTGGTGTTGTGAACTGTGATTCAGAGCTCTGCCCTCCTCACTAAGGATCATTATGGAAGCCTTCAGAGGTTCAGAAGTGTAAAATATAAGGCATGTAATTCTGAAGGGGTGCTTAGTAGTATAGACCCCAAATGGCCATAGTTAGGTCTCTGGCTGAGGCTTCCAATGGACTCAGTTTTTCCTGTGTGATCAGTGTCATGTGTCTGAGTCAGTGTATGTACTCAGGGTATAAATATTTGTTTGTGAGCTGCACCTACAATGCAACCTGATGGCGGTGTGCATTTTTGTTTGACCAACATGTAAAAAAGTCATATGAAAAAGACTCAGGGGGCTAAATGGAACTGGCTGGGGGATGAAGTAGAGATGGGGATGGGCAAGAGGCTACTGTGACATCTGAATGAAGAATGTAACCTTTCCAACTGTCTTGTATTTTCTTCCACCTGCTAGGCTCCCACATCTGTTTCCCAGGATCTGAGCCTCCACATGGAAGCCATGAAAACTTCTGATCACCTGAGCAAGGCCCTGACCTCCTCTGAATCACTGAAAAGGCCATTACCCTCACTGATCAGCTGAACATCCCTGAATTCAATGATACACAGTACAAAATTCTGAAAATATATTTAGACTCCACTTAAGGCCCTGAACCCCATTAAAACATTTTTGAAAGCCTTTAGATAACATACACACTGGGAAAGAATCTCAGTCCCAGTAAAAGACTATGGACAACTCTGAAACCCACTGGAATTCTGGAAAAGGTCCTGAGGCCAACTGACACCTGATGGAAGGCACTGAGACCAATGATGCCTTGGGAGAGCCATGAGCCCCACTTATGAGCCAGAAAAGTGATGAGACACACCAGACACTGCCAATGGCCCTCAACACATGTAGAGTCCAGTGGAGACCTGAACACCCATGAGAGTGTAGTGAAGGCCTTTAGCCTCAAAGAATCATCAGGGAAGAAGAATCTCATTCTCACTAAGATCCTGTTGAAAACCCCAAGTATCACTGAAATTTGGGGAAGACCCTGTGACCCAATGATGTTCCACAGAAGTTTAGTGTAAGGTCGGATATTGACCAGAAGGTATCAGACCACAGGCATCTCAGCAAAGCATTATTGGGATCAGCTTTCAGGCAAGATTCAGCATTCCACCATGGTAAAGGGCCAGGGAAGTCTCGCTAGGTCTCCAATGGTGTGGCGTTTCTGTACCCTGGGGTAGGCGGCGTAAGCTCAGGGGTAGATGTGTCTTCCTGGGGTAGGCTGGAGACCCTGTTGGGACCCATGTCCTTCTGGGATTGTCTGGTGATGCCACTGAGTGACAGGTGGGTGTGAGATGCCATTAGGGTTTATGTGTCAGCACCTGGTTGCTCTTTTGCATGCACGGCTGCCGGATGCCTGTCCCCATTCAGTCACTTCTGACTTCCCCAACATTTCAGTCTTTTTGATGATATAGGGCACTGGAGTCCATCTTGCTACTTCCTGCCTAATAGGGGGCATTGTGGAGAGGATGCTTGCATGTGGGTTCCGTAGGGAGGCGAGTGTCAGGGTGCAAGAGCATTTGGTTGTATGTCACTCTGGCCACCTACAATGGAGAAGGTTCTGGGCCTCAATAAGACTCTGGAGAAGGCCCTGAGTAGCACTGTGATCCTGGGAAATAATGACCTCCACTGAGAACCTGGGTAAGGCACTGGGATCCACTGAGACCCTAGCAAAGTCTGAAATCAGTTATTCTTAGGGAAGTTTCTGAGCCTCACTTCAATACTGGGAATAGCACTTAGTCCCACTGAGAACTTCAGAAGGTCTATGAGACCAACTGAGAACCTGGGGAAAATCAGGGGAATGTCCCTATCCCTCTAAATCCCAGGGAAGGACCATGTTTCTGGGGAAGGCAATGAGACTACTAAGATTCTGAGGAAGGGCCTACACAGGACTGTGACCCTGAGGAAAGCCTTAGCTCCATGATAATCTCAGGAAGAACCGAGTGCCACAGAAAAACTTGGAAAGGCTTCAAGCAATGTCATAACCTGCAGTGTTGAGACCCAGTGAGACTGGGAAGGGCTCTGAACCTCATTAAGGCCACACTGAATGGGCCGAACCACACTGAGACTATAGATAGGACCTTTAACTTCTCAGAAACAGTTCAGCAGGATCTGACCCTACAAAAATCATAGGAGTGCTCCAAACATCACTGAAACTCTGGGGATGATCTTGAGTACCACTGACTGGTACTTTCTGGGGTAGGCTGGAGACCTTGTTGGGACCCATGTCCTTCTGGGATTGTCTGGTGATGCCACTGAGTGACAGGTGGGTGTGAGATGCCATTAGGGTTTATGTGTCAGCACCTGGTTGCTCTTTTGCATGCACGGCTGCCTGATGCCTGCCCCCATTCAGTCACTTCTGACTTCCCCAACATTTCAGTCTGGGCAAGGCAATGGCCCCCAATGAGACCCCAGGAAGGTCCTGACTCTGACCTTCAGAATGGCAGTGAGCTTCATAACTCTCAGGAAAGGCAATGAAAATAAGACTCTTGGGAAGGCTCTGCATGTTACTATGACCCTGGGGAAGATCTGAGTTTCCCTAAGACTGTACATAAGGCCCTGAGGCCTTATGTTCAGTCCAAGAATATTTGGACTCCACTGGAGGCCATCAACTCCACTTTTATTCTACTAAAGGCCTTTAGTGAAACAGAAACACTGGGGAAGTCTGAGCCCCAATAAATGAGGTGGGCAACTCCAAATGAGATTCTAGGGAAGGTCATGAGGTCACAGAGGGTTTGAGGAAGGCATTGAGCCCTATTAAAATCCTGGCATAGGGCTGACCTGCACTAAGAATCTGGGGAAGATCAAGAGCACCACTGTGACTCTGAGACTGATGCTGAGCTCCACTGAGAAGCTGCATAAGGCGCTACATTTGCTGAGACTCTCATGAAGGCCCTGACCCCAGGGTTTGTGTGTGGAGGACACTCAGAGCCTCACTGAGAATCTGAGAACAGCACTGAGCCTCACACAGGCATTGGGAATGGCACTGAGCCCCACTGAGGTTTTGTAAGAGGCCCTGAGACACAGTGAGATGCTGAGGATGACCCAACTTCCTCTGAAGGGATTGGGAAGGAAATGAGCCTCATTGAGACCCCTGGGAATGTCCTGAGCCCGACTGTGACCCTGGGAATTGCTGTTAGTGGTACTAGGAACCTGGATAAGGTCCTAATATTCACTGGAACCCTGGTGATGGCTCTAAACCCAGTGTGTCCTTGGGAAGTTTCTGAGCCACATGGAGCTCTGGGAGTAAGAGTTAGCATCACAGAGATACTGCAAAAGGCCATGAGAATAGCTGACATGGAGGTAAGTCTGTGAGTCCTGCTGAGAACCTGTTGAAAGATTGTGCCCCACTGAGAATTTAGGGAATGTCCTCAACCATACAGACCCTAGCAATATCTACATGTCCCACTGAGTGCCTGGAGATGTAAGCAGACCACTATGCCTCTGGAAGAACAAACTCAGACTGTGAGACTGGAGAAGGCTGTGAAACCCACTGAAACTCTGGGCAAGGCCCTGATCCCCATTTTTGACTAGATAAGGCCATGTGTCCCATTGAAAAGCAACAAGACACAATGATATAATGGGAAATTCCTGAATCTCATTTAGAACCCAGTGAAGTCCCTGACCACCCTGGGAAAGGATCCAATCCCTAATAAAGTACTATGGACAGCCCTGAGCCACACTCAAATATAAGGAAAAATTCTGAGACCTAATGATATTCATTGGAAGGCACTGAGCCCAAAAGTCATGGAAGAGCCATGAGTTCCACTGATGACCTGGAAAGTCCCTGAAACCAAATGCAACCCTGGGAATGGTCTGCATCTCCCTTATATCCTGGCAGAGTTTCTGAACCCCACTGACAAGATAGCAAAGCCTTTAACTTCAAATAAACATGCGAGAAATATCTTAGCTCCATACAACTGTGCACACTCCAAGACTCATTGACATTCTGTGGAAGGACATGTAATGCCCAGGGAACATTTACATAAAACCCTAGGATATGGCCTAGCCCTATGATTTATTAGAGAAAGTGATGAGACAGAATGAAGTACTAAGGAAAACCATGCTACACTACAAATCTTGGAATATCCTCAGTTCCTTTAGCTCTGTGTAGAAGGCCCTGAGCACTCCTATGACAGTGGGAATGGCCCTAAGTCCCACTGACACACTGGGCCCTTCACTGAGCCCCATTGAGACTCTATAGAAAGCCCTGAGTTTCACAGAGACTCTGGGAGATGCCCTGAGCACCACATGACCCCTTGTAAATACTCCCAGCTCCACTGAGTGCCTGGGAAGACAGTGAGACCACATAGATTTTGTGGAAGGTTTTTGAGCCTCACTCTGAAGGCCCTAGTTCAATATGGGGCAATAATAAGACTCTGGTGTGATAAACAGAAAGTTTGATGGTCCAATTTAAGAATATAGCATCTAGTCTTATTTGGCATGTGAGCCCCAATTGTAGCCAGGTGCAATGGCACACTGCTGTACTCCCAGCTGCTCAGGAAACTGAGGCAAGAGGATTGGGAGTGCAAAACCAGCCTCAGCAATGTGAAAGGCCCTCTGGTACTTCATGAGATCCTGTCTCAAAACATAAAATGTGCACAGGATGTGTCAGTGGATATGTGTCCCTAAGTTCAATCCCCAGACCCTGAAAAAAAAATTCAATTGCTCTCTGTCTCAAAAAAAATCCAGTTATCCATTTTTATGATAACTTTTGCATTTCCCTGCCACAATTTTAAAATTGTCTAATGTACTAGATTTTACACCCAATCTTCTTATCATTAAAGTTAAATCTTCCTGACTGCTCATCCAAGCATACTTGCTACCCAGATTCTGTAGCACGCCCTTCTGGAAGAAGTAAACTTGACCTTTGACACCCAGCTCCTAGCACAGGTTTTTTATTTTTTTATTTTTTTTTTTTGGTTTGCTAACAATTTCTGCACCGGCTCCAGGGTTCCATAAACTACCTCGGGGTTGTTAGGATGCCCCACATTAGAGCAGAAACCTTCTACTTCCTTGTTGCTTGGCTGTAGAAGAGCATGGGAGGAATCTGTGATCACTGAGGTTGACAGTGGACCCAAAATAGAAAGTTGATTGGCACCACAGGGAGAGGGCCATATAAGCACCATGGCAGCCACGTAGCTCCAAGTAAAGACCGAGGGAGGAAATTCTATTGTTCAGCTTGATAAACAAGTAACACCTTGGTGGTTGGGACACCCCAGAGGTGGTGTGAGTGTGACTGACACAAGAGTTCAACAAACTTCCCTAAAGAGCTGGGTCATTGAGGCTCTATTCAGAAACACAAGCCAACACCCAGGAAAGCAGGAGGGGTGTGTGAAAGAAATCCCCAGTAAGGAGGTCTGAGCACACAGGGCGCCCAGGTGTGCAAAAATACTCAATGAGGAGGGATTCAGGACAGGGTGAAGCTTAATTCCAGGAATGGGGAATGAAAATTCTAGGGCTAGGAATGGGGAAGAACAATGTAAGATCTCATATGTGTAAATCTTCTTTTCCTTTGAAGAGCAGGGAAAAGTCAGTGTTGGTGGTAAGAGTAATTCTGCCCCTGTGGAGGACACGTGGCCACCTGCACCTTTATTTTTGGTGTCCACCATGGCAGGCACACTCTATTCCTAATTTTCCCAACTACACAGGCCCTTTCATGTCATGGTCATCCTGTAAAAATATGCAACAGGCTTTATTTTAACCCATGTGTTGTAGTCTGTGTCTGTGTACATGCCTGTCTGTATTATGTGCACGTCATCAAAATTGACTGATAGATTGATAAGTACTCATACATGTCATGATTGGATACAAATGAATTTCAATTCACATGATTTAAATAAAACTTTAAGAAAAAGGGTCCATCTAAATTGGTAAGAACAAAGGTGCCATTGATTCTACTAAATATGCATTTTTCCAGGTAGCTCCCAGATTGTTTGTTCCTATAAAATGTTTAAAGTGCAAAGGCCATTGTTTCTAAGGATTTTTCTTTCACAGTAATAATTGACTTAAAGTTAATTAGACTTGTTTCATACCTTGCTTTCTAGGAGTATCTTAAATTACAAATGAGTAAATGAGTTTTTACATAAGTGTGATTAACCTTCATAAATGGGTTTGTTAGAGGAGACATCTGATTTACAAGCAGTGTTAAAATACTAACACAGGGGACTTTAGAACATCAGCCATGGCCCCATTCTTCCTGCCAGGAGAAGTCTGTATTATAACCTTGAAATAAAACCTGCTTAATCTGCTTGCCTTGGCGTGCTTCTCTAGTGTTCAATCTTCAACATTAGGAGGAGCGGAACTCGTCCCCACTAAACGGCGATATCAGATTTGGAGGTCCCACTGAGACTTACGCTGAGGTATATAAGCTTCTCTCTCCATGCACCCCACATCTGTTTGAGGTGCATCTTTCTGTCTTTTTATTTTTGGAGGTCAAAATGGGCACCCATTGGCTACTTAAATGCAGTTAGTGCAGCCGCCATTCTTAAGACTCAGGTGAAAGGTTTCCCGGCCCAGGCGAGTTTCCAATCACCTGCTCTGTAGGCATGTTGGACTCTGCTGAAACCATTTCCTACTTTTCTGTCCAGGCCCAGAGCACAATTGCCCCCGTACACCGTGTCCCTAGTCCTGATCTGTCAGGATGTGTGGAGGTGGAGGAAGGGTTGGAACAACTGTGGGGTTCTTGGCCTGGGCTACTCTTGGGTGGACCCTAAAGGTTCCTTCTCCAGATTCCCCCTCCCAACCGCCCTGAGGGGTATACAGGGTGATGGTAGATGAATGGCACCTTTGCCTCCGTATGGGCCATACAGTGCACAACACTCCGCACATCCACTTCCTCCTGGATGCTCCGCTTCCCTTGCCAGTCGAACAATAGGAATTCAAGCTGTAGGATTAAGGCCTGGGATGATTAGTATGAAAATGCCCAGGTTCCCTTTGTTCGCATAGTTAGCCTTCACTAGTCTAGACATCTAGAGTCTGCCCATTACTGTTCCTGTGCTTAAATGTGCTCACAGTGTTCTCTTTAAGCTGCAAGAGGGATGCATTTAAAAACCCCTCCCATGAGACCCTCCAAGCAAAGACACCTACCTAACAACCAATAGATGTCCCCTCACCCGCTGGAGATTCCTTTAGTCTACAGGGCAAAAAGATAGGCAAAAGGCACACTTTTTACTCTTGTCATTGTTTTTCATAATTAGGAGTTTATAGTGGCAGGAGGAAAGCAGTAATACCCTTAAGTCTGAATCCTCCCAGGGTCTCTAGCACAGGGCAAACTAGGACTCTAGCACTTTGCCGAAGGAGGCCAGAAATAACTTTGGCAAACCAGGTAGTGAGAGACGGGTTTTTCTGGACTGTAAGGAAGCTCCAAGTTAGGGAGACGTCCCTAATACTTCTAACTCAGAAGGGAGCTTTTCTCTCAACAGTATTGCCAGGTTCACCACTAGCCTGCATACTGCTAAATTACAAATGATCAAGAAAAGTGCCTTTCATGTGTTACCATGCTTGACAGCAATAATCTCTACCATGAGAGGAGAAAGTCTCGAGGAATCGCCCACTAAGGGAGGAAAATCGAGGGGACCCTCCCAACTTAAGATAGACAAAAATAAATTTAAAGAGGCTTTTGGAGGATCCTAATAAATATTGAGATGTTTCAAAACTTATGCCAGGTATTTGACTTCACCTGGAAAATTATGCTATTAACCATCTAGAGCACAGGCAGTTCCCAGAAACCATCCCAACTGGGATTGGAATAATGAGTAGTATGCCTAAAGAGGAATAGCAGCAAAGTCCTGCTTTTGTCACAGACAGACTCAGAAAGGCAATAAGAAGACACACCACCCTGAATCCTGAATCCATAAAGAGCCACCTACTTTTAAGGTCCAAATTTATCATTTAGTCAACCCCAAATATTTAGAGAAAATTACAAAAATTGGCACGTGACCCTGATCAATCCTTAGATGATCTTCTCCAGCTTGTGCATTCCATTTTTAATAGAGATCAAAAGGAAAGAAAAGGGAACATAAAGACAAGAAAAAGGACTTATTAAAGATCATTCAAAATGACAGAAACTTTTAATGCCTTGCAACCCATGCAATTCACCCATTTTAAGAGTTAAAAAGCAAACTGCCTAGTCCAAAACCTTAAAATAATGAAGCAGTAATTTCCCCCACCTCGTAGTTCTTAACCCATACATTTTTATCTTGGATTCCAACTGCTGCTTGGTTTACTAAGTTAGATTTAAAGATGGCCTTTCCTGTTTATGCTAGACTCTGAGTGGCAATTTCTGTTTTCCTTTGAGGAACCAGATTCTGTATCTCAACTAACCTAGACAGTACTGACTAAGGATTTAGATGGCCCTCACCTGTTCCAGACAAACCTTAGCTAAGGACTTAACAAAATTCAGAGATACAACATCTGTGATTGTTCTCCAGTAAGTAAATGACATCCTTTATGTGCCTCCCCCCAGGAGGAATATCAAAAGGCCATTATGGAGCTCCTACAATTCTTAGCTAATAGGAATTATAAGATCTCAAGGATAAAGCTTAATTATGTCATCAACAGGTTCAATACTACAGAAAATAGCCACCATAGGACAATATTCTGCCCCAAGAATATCAAGAAGGGGCCTTCCTTCAAGCTCCTGTCCTCAGCTTACCTATGGAGCAAGATTTAACCTCTTTGTCACTGAGGGGAAAATAAATCTCAGATACACAGCTATACGCACCTCAATAACCAATGGCATATCTCAGTGAGGAACTTAGCAAAGTAACTTCATTCTCAAAAGTAATGGAAAATAAGGTCTCATAATTTTCTTTGACATCCAACCTGTCCTGAAAGAGATGGCTAAAATGCCCTAGGCACAAGGTTTCTGTTAAAACCTGTTAGTTCCTTCCAGATCTCAGTCAAGGCTTACATTGAGATGTAAATAGAGGAAACCTAAAAGCTCAGTAGGAGACCAGTCTCAAAACCAAGAAAAAAAGGTAAAAAGAATCTTACCTAAACTCCAGCAAAAGTAAATTTTATGGTGCTTTACTACAGTAATTAATGGCTATATAATTTTTCCAGGACTCTTTTTTTTTTTTTTAATTCTATATATTTATTTTGAGCTCATGATTTTTTTTACATAACAATATATTTTTTAATTTTTTAATTTTATTTTTTTTAACAAATGCATTTTTCTTCCTTTTTTTATTGTAAACAAATGGGATACATGTGTTTGTTTGTACATGGAATAAAGGCATACCATTTGTGTAATCATAAATTTATATAGGGTAATGTTGTTTGATTCATTCTGTTTTTTTCCCTTCCCCCACACCCCTCCCGCCCCTCTTTTCCCTCTATATAATCCTTCCTTCCTCCATTCTTGCCCCACTCCCTAACCCTAATCCTAACACTAACACTAACCCCTCCCAACTCCCATTATGTGTCATCATCTGCTTATTGGAGAGATCATTTGACCTTTGTCTTTTTGAGATTGGCTAATCTCACTTAGCATGATATTCTCCAATTGCATCCATTTGCTTGCAAATGCCATAATTTTATCATTCTTTATGGCTGAGTAATATTCCATTGTATATATATACACCACAGTTTCTTTATCCATTCATCAATTGAAGGGCATCTAGGTTGGTTCCACAATCTGGCTATTGTGAATTGAACAGCTATGAACATTGATGTGGCTGTATCTCTGTAGTATGCTGATTTGAAGTCCTTTGGGTATAGGCCAAGGAGTGGAATAGCTGGGTCAAATGGTGTTTCCATTCCAAGTTTTCTAAGGAATCTCCACACTGCTTTCCAGAGTGGCTGCACTAATTTGCAGGTCCACCAGCAATGTATGAGTGTACATTTCTCCCCACATCTTTGCCAACACCTGTTGTTGCTTGTATTCTTGATAATTGCCATTATAATTGAAGTGAGATGGAATCTTGGGGTGGTTCTGATTTGCATTTCTCTTATTACTAGAGATGTGGAACATTTTTTCATATGTTTGTTTATTTTATTTTATTTTATTGTAAACAAATGGGATACATGTTGTTTTTCTATTTGTACATGGAGTCAAGGCATACCATTTGTGTAATCATAAACGTACATAGGGTAATGTTGTTTGATTCATTCTGTTATTATTTTTCCCTTCCTCCCACCCCTCCCACCCCTCTTTTCCCTCTATACAGTCCTTCCTTCCTCTATTCTTACCACCCTCTTTAACCCTAATCCTAAACCTAACCCTAATCCTAATGCTAACCCCTCCCATCCCCCATTATATGGCTCATGAGTTTTTTGATCAGTTCTATTTTTTATTCAACTAGAGTTTTTGAACATCTGTTACATTGCAATGGAGATTCACCTATAAAGTTTCAAGGCCTATGATTTTATGTTATTTGTATGTTGTGCTGTCTGATGTCATGTTTTGTCTGTATCAAAAGTGAGTGCTCTGAAAATTAAAATTTAAAAATGGATCCAGATACTTTTAAAACACATGATTTAAAAACGTTCAATTCAAATTGTGTAAACTAATAAAAGTAAAATGTCTTTGAAAGTAACTCGCAAATCTCTAGTTGGTCAAGCTAATAAAATATTGATGTTAATAAAATGTCTAATATCAATTGTTTCTAGGCCTTTTCTTCAACAGGAAAGAGACAGCAAATACTGTTCAGGATACTTTTCTGATATCTTGGTTTTTACAAAATAACTGAATTTGAGTTGATATGTATGGGATTACTCAAATGTGTTAGAGACATCTGATTAATTTACAAAGTTAAAATACTAATTGTTAAATAACATCAAGTACTCTTAACTCCTTAAATTCCATGAGGTATCATACTTAAACATTATTGGTGTTTTCATAGGTTGGTAAATAAAAGGGTTTAAACTTGCTTTGTGTCATCACTAAACTAAAAACAAGGCTTATGTTAGAGTTATGTTAGAATTGCACTTATGTTAGAATTGCACTTGTTAGAGTTATGTCCTAACAAGTGCAATTCTATATACAAAGGGTCCCAAAAGTTTCAACTGTGCTTCAGAGTACTATAAATAACAAAATATTTAATCTTATTAAAATTTAATCTTATCTAAATTCAGAAATTTCATGAGTTGTTTCAGAATGTGAACAAAAAGGGGTCAACAGATAGGAAAGAGAAAATAAAAGGTTCTGGGTATGGAAATATATTTAGTAAAAGGAAAAAGGAAGTGTTTCTGGGTAAGAAAGTGCTTGTGTGATGAAATACATGAGGGTCTAAGTAAGTGCTAAGAAAGTCTGTGTGTAAGTAAAGGGCAATTTTCAACAAGTTTGTGGATAACTATGTTGGTTATACATATGTGAGACAGTTAAAATTATTTAAGGTTTTTCCTAAGGTGAAACACTAATGTTCTGATATAAACCAAAGTTCAATCTATATGGTAAAATGACAAGGATTTCTTAGAAACACTAATTTACTCTTAACTTTGTGTCTATTAAGTTTTATTCTTTAGAAAAATTAATGTTAAAAATTGGGGTTTATTCAAATTATGGTTAAACAACTGTTAGAGTATTGTACTATGTTACAGAGTCTAAATTTTTCTTTAAAAACTAAATTTGGTAATATAAAAGTGTCAAGGTAATTGTGAAATGGTCACTCTTTGCATATTAAAAATCTTCATATTTTCCAGGTATACAAGTTTTTAAAGCAGGGAATTTATCAAGCTGCTATTCTCCAGATTAAATGTGTCTGTAATGGTAATTTTAAACTTATAAAGGGTAAATTTTAATTAGGGATTTATTTCTATTATTTAATGTTCTATTATAGGACCTGTTATCAATAGGGTTTATGTAACATTTGTTAATTTTTACAGTGAGAGAAAGAATTTCAAATATAAATGTATTTATAAAAGTTAGAGCCTGACTTGTTTAAAGGTTAATATTGTGAAACATGAAAACATTTTGCCACTTTGACACACAAAAGGAAAGTTAAAAGCTCTCTCAGCCTTTCTTTGATTCATGTTTTAGATACAATGTTAAATTGTGTTAGTTATAAAGCTTATATAGACTCAGGAAACAGTATATGTAAACTACTTAAAATGATATTTAATTAAGAAGCAAAGATCAACATCAGAATTAGAACACTAAAGATCTGTAAAGAGCCATGCCTTACCTGAGATAAGGCTCTGCCTCCCACATCACTGCATGTAAAATGGCTACAAAATAAGTCAGAGTCCAGCTTCTTTATAGTTATAGTCAAAAGATTGGTTTTTGTTGTAAAGTTACTATAATCTCAAACAGGGAATATAATGTGGTTCTCAGTCAAAATTTAAAATAACTATTATACAAGTTGAATATATAGTTTTAGTCTTGCTAAAACTTACCTGTTAATGTTTTGCAGAAGTAGCTGCTTCAAGAACACACAACCTAGGTAACTTGTGATAATAAGCAATACCTATAGAACAGAGAGTGGTAACTTCCAGTACTAATAAAGACTCGAGTTAGTTAAAAGGGTAAATAACTGTAAAGTTACAGACATTGAAGTTAAAGCCCAGTACTCTTACTTTATGAATGGTCAGAGTGGCTAGCTGGATGAATAAAATCAAATTTAGAGATTGAGATTAAATACAGAGGGTAAGATAGACCAGTATTTGGATCTTTTGCCCTCAGTCAGCCTGAACCCAGGGAATAAGAGGACTTCTCTAAGGAATGTTGCAACTCTGGGTCACACAACCTCCTGATCATGGAGATTGTTGAGACCACTAGAGGATGAAAAATAACTCAGTGCATCTGCTGCAAAGGAGGGTCATGGAAAAAGGGAGACATCCCTTGATGCTTCCAAAGGAAGCCACCTCATCAAGGAGACCCTGCCTAGCCAATGGCACTAATGGAGCTAAGAAGCTGCTCTTAAGTTCTGTACAAGTGAACCCTGTGGGAACTCAGCTGACTCTTTAACAAGACAGGAACAAGTCAGTTTGACCAGCTTGATCTTAGACACCCAGCAAAACAGTTAAAACCAAAATATAGCCATTCTTGGGCATTTAAAAGAAATAACAGTTAAACATAAATTAAGATGTACACTTGTGTTAGTCCACTAGAATAAAGACTAAAAGCTTCAAAAGAGAGATTCTTAGGCAAATGTGACTGATAACTATCAAGAGAAACTGCCAGAGTCAGAAGTTTTTAGTCAGTTTAAGGCCTGCAGACCTTCCTAAGCTACACAGGTAGACTTAATCTGTGTTTGCTCATATGATTATCTAGCCCTAAGTAACAGAAGTATAGAGATCTCTACTAATTGTTGTGTTCACATTTCTGATAACCTAGATAATGCTAAAGTTCCCAAATAAAGGCTTTGTCCTTTCTAGCCTTTGCTAGGCCTTGTTATGGGAACAACTTCTCAGTTCTTCCAACCCCTGGTGAGGAATTATTGACTTCTGTCATCTTTATGATATTCATTGGCATGTTCCAGATTTGGCAACATTTATATTATATTAATCTCATTTCAGTACTCAGGTCTTTTTGTTCTTCTGTCATAGAAACACCTGTAAGGCCCCCCCAAAAAGGAAACCCCAACTCTGTCCCATGGATGGATGGCAACCCCAATCAACCGCAGGAGGCGTCACTTGATGCAAACCGCAAGAGGTGTTTATTCCAGCGCGCTGGGACCCAACTCCAGGAGTCGAGTCCCTAGCAGAAAATCTTGTAGGTTTATAAAGGCAGAAACCACACATCAGGAGGGGTCGCACATGAAAGGGGGAAAAGGGGGAACAAAGCTGCCAGGAAATTTCAAAGGGGGTCTGGGTTTGCTGACAACATGTTTCACAATGTTTTACAACAGGCTGTAGATTCTGGTCAATAGTTTCTGGTAATCCTACTGTTTGAGCACTATCTGGCTATCAGGCTCAATTTACTCTTTTACTCTCTGTTTGGGAACAGAGAACAGCTTTAAGGGCTTTGTTCCCATTACTGGGAGGGAAACCTTAGGGAGTTGAGATAAAACAGACAGCTTAAAAAAATGTCCATTCTTTCATTTCCCCATTTTCTTTTCTGGTAAGTTCTAATCATGGAACTTCTGTCTCTATATACTCTTCTCCAAAGCTATTTCCTTGGCGGAGGGACTGGTATTGTTGCCTGAGCATTAGTACCTGTACAGCACTTACTCTTTCCCTGATGAAGGTGACTAGGCGATTTCAGGCAGGCAAGAGCTCAGGGGGCGGGCCACCAATTAGTAGCCCCTTGTTTGTAGTCCTTGGTAAACAGTCCTTGATAAAGGCAGGTAAATTTGGTAATCAATGGGCTCCGGAGATCTTTGACATTCCATTCTTCCAGGGGCAGTCTCCAACTTCCAGAGGCAGATGATTTTATGGCCATTTCCTCAATTTGACCTGATCCCCTATTTCTACACTAACTACCTGTTCCCAATTCTGGCTTCATTCCCCCCTCTAATCTCAGGAACTCCATGCTGCTGGGGAAGGAGGTCGATGACCGCTCTAGCTTCTTCGAGCTGGAAGTGGGTGGCATGGGGCAAGCAGCTTGGAGTTCCTTTTCTAAAAATCGGGTCAATCGAGGGGTCCAAGGTAGAAGTCTGGTTGGGGAAGAGCAGGTTGTAAAGTCATCTGGGGGCGGCTGCTTCTATGATAGAAGAACAAAAAGACATGAGTACTGAAATGAGATTAGCACAAAGTAAATGTTGCAGCATCTGAAACATGCCACTGAGTATCATGAAAATGGCAGAAGTTAATCTCTCACCAGGAGGTGGAAGAACTGAGAAATTGTTCCCATAACTAGGCCTAGCAAAGGCTGGAGAGGACAAGGCCTTTATTTGGGGACTTTAACATTGTCATAGATGTCCCCAGAAAATATAGTTAAGCTACTTAATGTCATCTGATTTTGTAAAATATCCCTTTATTGGTATAACCTGTGTTTACTAGAGATCTCTATACTTCTGTTACTTAGGAATAGATAATCATACTAGCAAACATAGATTAAGTCTACCTGTGTAGCTTAGGAAGGTCTTCAACTGACTAAAAACTTCTGACTCTGGCAGTTTCTCTTGATAGTTATCAGGCACATTTGCTGAAGAATCTTTCTTTCATTTGTAGCTTCCAGACTTTATTCTAGTGGGCTAATATAAATGTACATCTTAAGTTACATTTAATTATTATTTCCTTTAAATGCCCAAGAATGGCTATATTTTGGTTTTAACTGTTTTGCTGGGTATCTAAGATCAAGCTGGTCAAATTGACCTGGTTCCTGTCTTGTTAAAGAGTCAGCTGAGTTCCCACAGGGGTCACTCATACAGAACTTAAGAGCAGCTCCTTAGCTCCACCAGTGACTTTGATTAGGCAGGGTCTCTTGATGAGGTGACTTCCTTTAGAAACATCAAGGGATGTTTCCCCTTTTCCATGACCCTCCTCTGCAGCAGATGCACTGGATAATTTTTCATCCTCTAGTCTCAACAATCTCCTTGATCAGGAGGTTGTGTGACCCAGAGTTGCAATGCTCCTTAGAGAAGTTCTCTTACTCCCTGGGTTCAGGCTAACGTTGAGGGCAAGACCCAAATATGGACTTTTCTTGACCTCTGTATTTAACTCCAATTTCTAAGTTGGATCTTAATTATCCAGCAAGCCAGTCTCACCAGTCATAAATTAAGAGTAATGGGCTTTAACTTTAATGTCCATAACTTTACAGTTATTTACCCTTTTATCTAACTGGAGTCTGCATTAGTACTGGAAGTTACCACTATCTATTCTATAGGTGATGGCTTATTATCACAACTTACCAAGGTTGTTTGTTCTTGGAGCAGCTACTTCTGCAAAACATTAACAGGTAACAGTTTTACAAAATGAAATTAGCAAGAGTAAAAATATATTCAGCTTGTATAATAGCTATCTTGAATTTTGATTGAGAACTACATTCTATCCCCTATTTGAGATCACAGTACTTTTACAACAAGAACCAATCTTTTGACTATAACTTTAAATAAGCTGAAGTCTGGCTTATTTTGGAGCTATTCTACACACAGTGAGGTGGGAGGCAGAGCCTTATCTCAGGTAAGGCGTGGCTCTTTACAGATCTTAAGTGTTCTAATTCTGATGTTGATCTTTGCTTCTTTTCCTTAAATACCATTAAGTAGTTTACATATACTGTTTCCTGAGTCTATATAAACTTTATAATTAACACAATTTAACATAGTATCTAAAACATGAATCAAAGAAAGGCTGAGAGAGCTTTTAACTTTCCTTTTGTGATTAAGTGGCAAAATGTTTTCATGTTTCTTTCATATTTCACAATATTAACCTTTAAACAAATCAGACTCTAATGTTTAGAAATACATTTACACTTGAAATTCTTTATCTCAGTGTAAAAAGTAACAAATTTTACACATACCCTATTGATAGCAGGTCCTATAATAGAACATTAAATGATAGAAATAAATCCCCAATAAAATTTACTCTTTATAAGTTTAAGATTACCATTACAGACAAGTTTAATCTGGAGGATAGCAGAGCTTAATAAATTCCTTGCTTTAAAAACTTGTGGTCCTGAAAAATATGAACACATTTAATATACAACTAGTGACCATTTCACAAATACCTTGACACTTTTATCTTACCAAATTGAGTTTTTAAAGAGAAATGTATACTCTGTAACAAAGTACAATACTCTATAATAGTTGTTTAACCATAATTGTATACACCCCAATTTTTAAGACTAATTGTTCTAAAGAATAAACTTAATAGACACAAAGTTAAGAGTAAATTAGTGTTTCAAATCCTTGTCATTTTACCATGTCATTCTACCATATAGATTAAACTTTGGTTTATATCAGAACATTAGTATTTCACCTTAGGAAAAATCTTCAATAGTTTTAGCTGTCTCACATACATATAACCAACTTAGTTACACACAAACTTGTTGAAACTTGCCCTTTACTTACACAGACTTTCTTAGCACTTACTTAGACCCTCATGTATTTCATCACACAAGCACTTTCTTACCCAGAAACATTTCCTTTTTCCTTTTACTAAATATATTTCCATACCCAGAACCTTTTATTTTCTCTTTCCTATTCGTTGACCCCTTTTTGTTCACATTCTGAAACAACTCTTATGAAATTTCTGAATTTAGATAAATTACTCTATTTTAATAAGATTAAATATTCTGTTGTTTATAGTACTCTAATTGAAACACAGTTGAAACTTTTGGGACCCTTTGTATATAGAATTGCACTTGTTAGGACATAACTCTTAGTAACCTTGTTTTTAGTTTAGTGATGACACAAAGCAAGTTTAAACCCTTTTATTTACCAACCTATGAAAACACCAATAATGTTTAAGTATGATACCCCATGGAATTTAAGGAGTTAAAAGTACTCGATGTTATTTAACAATTAGCATTTTAACTTTATAAATTAATCAGATGTCTCTACAAACACATTAGAGTAATCCCATACATGTTAACTCTAATTCACTTATTCTGTAAAAAAACCAATATATTAGACAAGTGTCCTGAACAGTATTTGCTGTCTCTTCCCTGTTGAAGAAAAGTCCTAGAAACAATTGATATTAGACATTTTATTAACATCAATATTTTATTAGCTTGACCACCTAGAGACTTGCAAGTTATTTTCAAAGACATTTTGCTTTTATTAGTTTACCCAATTTGAACCTTTTTTAAATCACGTGAATTAAAAGTATCTGGATCCATTTTTAAATTTTAATTTTAGGAGCGCTCAGTTTTGATACAGACAAAACATGACATCAGACAGCACAACATACAAATAACACAAAATCAAGCCCTTGTAACTTTATAGGTGAATCTCCATTGCAGTGTAACAGATGTTCAAAAACTCTAGTTGAATAAAAAATAGAACTGATCAAAAAATCATGAGCTCAAAAAAACATATAATTAAAAATATAGCATTTACTTTGCTGGAGTTTTAAAGACTCTTTTTACCTTTTCTTTCCCTGGGTTTGAGACCGGTCTCCTACTGAGCCTTTAGGCTTCTTTTATTTATATTTCAATGTAAGCCTGGACTGAGATCTGGAAGGATCTAACAGGTTTTAACAGAAACTCTGTGTCTAAGGCATTTTAGCCACCTCATCAGGACAGGTTGGATGTTAAAATTATGAGACCTTATTTTTCATTACTTTTGAGACTGAAGCTACTTTGCTAAGTTACCCTTCAGGGCTGTCGGGAGGGAGAGTCCAGAGAAGGAACCTTTGGGGTCCACCCGAGAGTAGCCCGGTCCGAGAACCCCCCAGTTGTTCCAACCCTTCCTCCACCTTGTCCGCCACAAACACACAACAGAACCAGAACCAGAACCAGACGGGCGCCAATCTCTGATCCACCAATTGAACCCCATTAGCGCCCTTACCGACGGAGACTACCAGGCGTCCCTGGCTCTCCTTCCACCCTTAGGGCGTCCCCCAGGGCTGCAACCTGTGGCCCCCCAGGCATGTCTGCCGGCCACTGTTCGGCCACTCTCACGAGTCACCGAACGGCTGCCACCGAAACCGAAAGCGCGCTCACAGAACCAGACCAACTAACAAAACACAAGACAAAGACAGACAACTTCGGGGTACCCCTTCTTACCTCCAAGGTCGACTCCGCGGATGAGGGGGGGCCATCTTATCCCGGGCGAGCCCCCAAATGTAAGGCCCCCCCAGAAAGGAAACCCCAACTCTGTCCCATGGATGGATGGCAACCCCAATCAACCGCAGGAGGCGTCACTTGATGCAAACCGCAAGAGGTGTTTATTCCAGCGCGCTGGGACCCAACTCCAGGAGTCGAGTCCCTAGCAGAAAATCTTGTAGGTTTATAAAGGCAGAAACCACACATCAGGAGGGGTCGCACATGAAAGGGGGAAAAGGGGGAACAAAGCTGCCAGGAAATTTCAAAGGGGGTCTGGGTTTGCTGACAACATGTTTCACAATGTTTTACAACAGGCTGTAGATTCTGGTCAATAGTTTCTGGTAATCCTACTGTTTGAGCACTATCTGGCTATCAGGCTCAATTTACTCTTTTACTCTCTGTTTGGGAACAGAGAACAGCTTTAAGGGCTTTGTTCCCATTACTGGGAGGGAAACCTTAGGGAGTTGAGATAAAACAGACAGCTTAAAAAAATGTCCATTCTTTCAGAGGCACCTCAATATTTTCACACCCTGAGGTCCACTGAAATACTGGGATAGCCATGAGCCTCACTAAGGTACTTGGGAAGGCCCTGAGGGACACAATGGTACTAGGGAAGGTCCTGACCAACAATTAGACCTGGGAGAGATCCTGAACACCATTGTGACCATGGTGTAACTCTGAACACCATGGAAAACCTGGGAAAGACACTGGGATTCACTGAGAATCCCAGGATGACTCTAAAACTCAGTGTTTTCTTAGGGAGGTTTTGTAACCTGAGAGGCTAGAAATAGGACTGAGACTCACTGAGACTGGGAATAGCACTAAGCCCCATTGAGATGCTGAATAATGTACTCACATGTACTGAGCCCCTAAGCAAGATGATGGAGTCCTATTGAGACCCTGGGGAATGTCCTTACCTCCACTGTATCCTTGGGAATGGTTCTGAGATCTGCTTAAACTGTGACAAGGCTATGAGTCCACTAAGTCTCCTGAAAAAGTTGTATAAGAACCGTGAACCTGTGGAAGGTTCTCAGCCTCATTCAGACTCTGTAGAAGGTCCTGAACACACTGAGAAACCAGTGAAAGCATTGAACCCCTCTAAGATTCTTGTGAAGGCCTTAGAACCTTCAAAACACAGGGGGAATTATCTGAGCTTCAAAAAGATCATGTGAACATTTCTACATGCAACTAAAATTCTTGGGAAGACCCAGAGCCCCAGTGAAACTATGACAAGGTTCTGAGAGTGGTTTAGAAGCTAGGGTAAGCCCTGAGTCCCCACTGATATGGGGAAAGGGCTTGGACATCTCTGATACACTGCACAAGTCTCTGAGTGTCATGTAGATGCTGGAGAAGGCCGTGAGCACAACTCTGGCATTAGGAATGGCACTGAGCTTCATTGAGATCCTGGGAAATGCTCTGAGATTCACTGAGACCCTAGGAAGGAACTCATCTATGTGTGCACTTGGGGAGGAATCTGAGTCCCAGTGAGACTCTGAGAAGAGCACTGAGCATGACTGAGACACTGCAAAGGCTCTGAGAATAAGAGACCCTGGTAAATAGCAGGAGTCCATGTGAGAGACTGGCCAAGATATGTGGTCCATTGAAAACCTAGGAACCATCCTGAACCACAGTGAGAGGCTGGGAATATTCAAGAAGTTCACCCACTGCCTGCTGAAGGGAATGAGGCCACTAAGAATATGCAAAACACCCTGAACATGACTGTGAGACAGTAAAAGACCAGGAGGCCCACTGACTAGTCCTGGACAAGGCCCTGCAATCCATGGAATCACCATGAAGGGGAATGAGCCTCATTGGAGACCTGGAAATCCCAGATATTTAATGATGTAATAGAAAAGGTCCTGAATCCCATTCAGACTCCAGTGAGGGTCCTGAAATCTAGAAAAATACTTTTGAAGGCCTTTTAGATCACACAAAATCTTGGAAAGTAGTTGAACTCCACTGAAGTACGATAAAGATCCCTGAGCTTTACTGAAGTTCTGGAGAAGGTCCTTCGACCTAATGCTACCTTGTGGAAGGCACTGCACAACCACTGAAGCCTTTGGAAATACCTTGAGCCCCTTTGATGTGCTGGAAAAGGACTGAGACACAATGTAATACTGTGAAAGGCCCCTAAACCCCTAAAAACCTACTGAGAAACTAGTGAAAACCATTAGCCTCAAGGAAACACTGGTGAAGAATCTAAGTCATACTATGAACTTGTGGACACTTCCAAATTCCACTGAAATTCTGGAAAAAGACCTTAGACCTGACAACTCTGTGGAATGCCCTGAGACTTAATAAGACATTGAGGAAGGTGCTAAGCCAGACTGAGACACTGGAGAAAGTCCTGTTCTCCATGTAGAAACTTGCAATTTCTCTGAGTACCACTGATACTGGGGAAGGTCCTAAGCCTCATTGAGATCATGGGAATAGTCTTATAACCCACGGTCACCAGGGATAACCATTGAGAACCAATGAGTCTCACAATGTGTTACCAGCTCACTCCACTGAATTTCTGAGGAAGTTCATGAACCCTGGTGAGAAACAGTAAAGTAATAAGGTTCCAATGAGTACTTGCGGAAGGGCATAGAAACCAGTTAGAAACTGGAGAAGGCTCTGAGAGCTCCGAAGACCTCAAGGAAGGCCCCAAACCCCCCTGAGATCACGGGAAAGGCCCTGAGCCCCATAATTCCCCCAGGAAGACTAGGATACACAGTCACATCCTAGAAAGAGGATCATCTCCACTGAGACCTGGGGATGACCCTGAACATAACAGAGTTCTTGGGAAAAGCTGTGAACACTATTGAAAATGTGGAGAAGGCCCTCTCCCCCATGAAATCCTGGGGAAGAACCTGAGCAACATTGAGACCCAGAGCAAGGCCTTTAGCCCAACAGAGAACCTGGGGAATGTCCTGAGACCCAGTGAGAATCTGGGGAAAGTTGGAACTCCACTGAGACCATATAAAATGCCCTGAATGTGGTGGGACCTGGGACAAGGCCCTAAGCTTGGACTGAGACTTGACAAAGTATCTAATCACCACAGAGACTCTAGGTAAAAATCTTAGCCTCACTGAGAATCTGTGAACAGCCCTGGGTCCCACTGAGACTGTGGGGAAGACTGTAGGTCCCACTGAAACCCTGGAGAATTTTGTGAGTCACTGAGTCCTTGGGAAGGCCCTGAATGCTGTGGGAATGTGGGGGTGGAGCCAAGGCCCAGTGAAACACTGGGGAAGGTCCTGTGAGACACCCACAAAATCCATGATAACTACAGAGGTATTGGGGAAAACTCTGAGCCCACAGACCCTAGTGTAGACTGAACTCCACTGAGTTTCTGTGGAAGGCTCTGAAAAGAACTTTGACCCTGGGGAAGGCTCCTATTCCCTCTTAGACTCTGTCAAATACCCTGAGCAACACTACCACTCTGAGGTAAGGCACTGAGACCCACTGAGAACCTTGGAAAAACCTGGGATTCACTAAGGTTTTGGTAAAATCTCTGATCCCTCTGGATTCTTGGGGAACTCTGTGATGTCCCTGAGAACCTAGGCATTTCAGAAGCCTCTCTGAGAATTCTGAAAGAATCTGAATCCCACTGAAACTCTGGGAAAGAATGTGAAAACAATAAAATTCTGGCATAGTTAATGAGCTCTACTAAGATGCTGGGCAAGGTCCTGAACCTCATGGAGACACTGGGGAATGATCTGAGTCCCACTGAGAACCTGAGGAAGGCCCTCAGCCACATTAAGTACCTCAGATAGTCTGAGGCTCAATGAGATTCTGGAGAAAGCCCTGAGTTTTACTAAGACTCTGAGGAAGGCCCTGAATCCATTTAGTTGGGGAAGTTCTTAAGCTCTATTGAGACTCTGGACAAGTTCTTGAGCCCCTCAGAGAATGTGTGAAACAATCTATGTTCCACCAAAACTGTGGATAAACCACTGAGCCCCAGTGAGATGCTAGTGAAGTTCTGATACATGTTATAAACTTGCAAAGTTCATGAGACACACAGAGAACTTTGGTAAGTCTGTGGACCTCAGTGAGATTCTGCGAAAGATATTGAGTTCCACTTAGATGCTGGGAAACACCCTGAGCCTCAAAGAGACTCCCAGAGATGTTATTGAGCTCTACTGAATCTTTGGTTAAGGTCTTGATTTCCACTGAGACTGGGGAAAGGATCAATCTGCATTAAGAAACTGGGGAATGTTCTGTACTCCACATGAGCCACACTGAGGATCTGAGAAGTCAATGAGATCAGTACATTTCTGGCAAAAACGCTGAACACCACTTTCACCCTTGGGAAACCTCAGATCCCTCTGACGACCTAGGGAATGTCCTGGGCCACAGTAACACACTGGGAAGATCTTAAGCCCCATTGACAATAAGGGCAAGGCCCTGCAACTCTGTGAGGCTTGGGCAAAATGTCCCTTCCCTGTGGATCCTTGTGGAAATCTCTGCTCCCCACTGAGTTTGTAGACATTTCCCTGAGCACCACTTAGAATATCTGAAAAAATGTGTGCTGTACTGAAACTCTGGAAAATACTCTGAACTCAGTTGGACCTTGGGAAGGCATCTGTGCCCCAAGGCAACTCTGGCGAAGCCCTGAGACTCAAGGGCCCTCAGCCCAATGAGAAAATTATGTAGCCCCTGATCCTCAGTGAGAATCTGGGGAAGTCCTTGAGCCTCCATTGAGACTCTGGACTTGTACCTGATCCCCACTGAGAACCTCTAGGCCTCACTGAAACTGTGGATATAGCACTGAGCCCAGTGAGACACTAGGAAGGTCCTGATACAAGTTGGACACCCACAACAACCATGAAGCATGCACTTGGGGAAGTCTTTGAGCCCCACTGAGACAGTGGGAAAGACCCTGAGCTTCAATGAAACCCTGAAAAAAGACCTTGAGCTTGAAAGTTACCCTCAGAAAGGCTGAAAGACTCCCTGAGAATTTGGAGATTTGTGCAAGTAATGAGAATGCTCTGAGCCCTTCAGGTACCCTGGTGAAGGCCCTGATTTTCACAGATATTTGGGGCAAATCTAGTCCCAATGAGATCCAACAACCCTATGAATGAGGAAACTCCTAGCATGACTGTGAACATGTAGAAGGGCCTATGAAACTGTGATCTGGAGAAGGTCCCTATGCATGACTATTACCCTGGGGCAGGGGCCTATGCATTAACTTGACATGGAGGAAGGGCTGAATGCATGACTGTGACTGGGAAAGGGGTATGCGTGACTGTGACCCTGGGAAAATCCCCAATCAGTACTGTAAACCTGTAAAAGTCTGTATGTATGACTGTGACCATGGGGAAGGGCCCTATGTATGCCTGTAGGACAGAAAGTGACCTATGCATAACTATGACCCTGCAGAAAGGCCCTATTCATGACTGTGAGACTGAGGAAGGGACTATGCATGACTGTGACAATGGGGAAGGGCCTATGCATGACTGTGACCATGGAGAAGGGCCTATGCTTGACCTTGACCCTGGGGAAGTGCCTATGCCTAGTGTGACCGTGCAAAAGGGACTATGACTGTAACCCTGGAGTAGGTCCCTATGTATGACTGGTTCCCTGGGGAAGGCTCTATGTTAGACGGTGAGCATGGGGCATGGCCTACACATGACTGTGACCCTGGGGAAGGTCTATACATGACTGTGACCTTGTGGAAGGGCCTGTCCTTGACGGTGACCCAGCAGAAGGGTAATAGGAATGATTGTGACCCTAAGGAAGGGCCTATGCATGACTGTGACCATTGGAAGGGACCATGACTGTGACCCTGGAGAAGGTCCCTATGCTTGACTGTTACCCTGGGAAATGGCTCTATGCGTGACTGTGTCCCTGGGGAAGGGCCCTATGCATGGCCCTGACCTGGGGAAGAGCCTATGCATGCATGTAATGCTGGGGAAGGCCCTAAGCAGGATTATGACCCTGGAAAATGCCATAGGTATGATTGTGACCATGGAAAGGGGCCTATGCCTGACTGACCCTGAGAAATCGCCTATGCATTACTGTGACCCTGGGGAAGGGCTATGCATGACTGTGACTCTGCAGAAATCATTATGCATGACTGTGTCCATGAAAAATCTACTATGCATTACTGTGACATTGAGGAAGGGTTACACGTGATGGTGACCCTGCGGAAGGGCCAGTGCATGACTGTGACTGTGGGGAAGGGTGAATGCATGAGTGTGATGCTGAGGAAGGGACAATGACTGTGAACCTGCAGAAGGTCTCTTTGCTTGAGTGTTACCCTGGGGAAGTGCCCTATCCATGACTGTGACCATAGGTGGGGCTGATGCATCACTGGGACACTGGGAAAGGGCCTATGCATGACTCTGATCCTGAGGAAGGGCCCTATTCATGACTGATGATGAGGAACGACCTATGAATAACTGTGACACAGGGAAAGTGCCTATGCCTGACAGTGACACTGAGAAAGAGCCCTACACATGACTGTGATGCTGAGGAAGGGCCTATGCAGGACTGTCACACTGGGGAAGGTAATACGCATGACTATGATATGGTAGAAGGGCCTTATGCATGACAGTGACCCAGAGGATGGGCCCTATGGATGACGGTGGCTTGGAGAAAGGATGCTAGTCATGACTCTGATGCTGATTAAGGGCTATGCATGACTGTGACCCTGGAAAAGGGCATATGTATGACTTTGACATTGGGGAAGGGCCTATGCTGACTGAGAGCATGGTGAAGTGCCTATGCATGAGTGTCACCCTGAGGAAAGGCCAATGCATTACTGTGATACTGGGAAAGGGCCCTATGCATGACTCTGACCCTGGGGAAAGGCCACATGTAAGACTGGGACTGTGAGTATGAGTCTCTGCATGACTTTAACCCTGGGGAAGGTGGTAAGCATGACTGTGAACCTGGGGAAGGGCCTATGCATTACTGTGACACTGTGGAAGTGCCGAATGTGTGGAATGACCCTGACTGGGGAAGGACCTATGCATGACTGTGACCCTGAGAAAGGGGCTATGCATGACTGTGACCATGGAGAAGGACCCTATGCATGGCTGTATGCCTGGGGAAGGACCTATCCATTACTGCCACCCTTGTGGAAGGGCTCTATGCATGACTGTGACCCTGAGGAAAGGCCTATGCTTGACTGTGACACTGGAGAAGGTCCCTATGCATGACTGTTACACTGAGAAAAAGTGTATACATTACTCTGAAACTGGGGAAGGTTCTGTGCATGACTGTGACCCTGAGGAAGGGCCTATGCATGACTGTGACCTGAGGTAAGTCATATTCATGACTGTGACACTCAGGAATGGCATATTCATGACTGTGACCAGGAGGAAGATCCTATCATGACTCTGAGCCTGGAAATTGCCCTATGCTTGACTGTGAAGCTGTGGAAGTGACTATGCATGGCTGTGACCATGGGGAAGGACCTATGCATGACTGTGATCATAGGGAAGGGCCCCGTGCATGGCTATTCCCAGGTGATGGCCCTATGTATGACTGACACCTGGGAAGTTTGTATGCATGACTCTGACTTTGCAGGAGGGCCTTGTGCATGACTGAGACTCTGCTGAAGGGCTCTAAGCATGACTGTGACCCTGAGTAATGGGGTTATGAATGACTGTGACCATTGGAATGGTCTATCCATGACTGCGACTCTGTGGAATGTCCCTATGAATGATGGCAAACCTGAGGAAAATCCTATGTATGACTGTGACCATGTGGAAGGGCCTATGCATGACTGTGACCTTAAGGAAGTTCCCTATGCATGACTATGATCCTGGGGAAGAGACCTATGCATGATTGTAAGCCTAGGATAGGGCCTATGCATGACTATGACACTGCAGATGGACCTAACCATGACTATGACCCTGGGGAAGGCCGTATGCATGACTGTGACAATAGGGAAGTTCCTATGCATGACCACGATGTTGAGGAAGGGCCTAAACATGACTGTGACCATGCACAAGGGACCTATGAATAAGTGTATCCTGAGGATGGGCCTATGCATGACTGTGACCATGGGGAAAGGTCTATGCATGACTGTGATCATGGGGAAGTGCCTATGCATGACTGTGACAGTGGGGAAGGGCCTATGCATGACTGTCACCTTTAAAAAGAACCTATGAATGACTGTGACCCTGCAGAAGCGCCCCATGCATGATAGTGAGATTGAGGATGGGCCTATGCATGACTATTATTATGGGAAAAGGCCTATATATGACTTGTCGCTTTGGAAGTGTTCTATGTATGACTGTGACCCTGGGGAAGGGCCTATGCATGACTGTGGCCATGGAAAAGGGTTTATGCATTCCTGTGACCCTGCAGAAGTGCCCTATGCATGACTGTGATAGTGAGGAAGGGTCTGTGGATAACTATGCCCCTATGAAAGGCCATAACCATGAATGTGACCCTGTGGAAAGGCCCTATGAGTGACTGTGTCCCTAAGGAGGGGCCTATGTGTGATTGTGACCCTAAGGAAGGGACTAAAACTGTGACTCTGGAGAGATCTCTATGCATGACTGTTACTCTGGGGAATGGCCCTGTGCATGACTGGGACCCTGAGACAAGTCATAAGCATAACTGTGTCCCTGTGGACGAGGCCTAAGCATGACTGTGACCCTGGGGAAGAGTTGCGTGTGTGTCTGTCACCCTGCACAAAGGCCCTATGGAAGACTGACAATGTGGAAGGGTTATGCATGACTGACACTGGAGAAGGGCCCTATGTATGACTGTAACCATGGGGAAGGATCTATGTATGCCTGTGACTCTGGTGAAGAGTCTATGCAGGATTGTGACCCCAGGGAATGGCCATAAGCATGACTTTCTTCATTCAGAGGGCCGTATGCATGACTTTGACCCATGGGAAGTGTTCTATTCATTACTGTGACCCTGTGGAAGGACCCTAGGTATGGCTGTGACCATGGAAAAGAGCCTATGCAATACCATGACTCTGATGTAGGGCTTATGCATGACTGTGACCCTGATTAATGAACTATGACAGTGACCCTGCAGAAGGTCTCGAAGCATGACTGTTACCCTGGGGAAGGGCCCTATGCATGACCCTGAGTGTGTGGAAGAACGTATGCATGACTGTGGTCTTGAGGAACGGCCTATGCATGACAGTGACCATGGGGAAGGCCTATGCATGACTGTGACACTGCAGTAGAGCCCTAAGCAAGACTGTGATACTCAGGAACATCCTATGCATGACTGTGACCTTGTAGAAGATGTATACATGACTGTGAACCCTGGAATGTTGGCGCATGACTGTGAGCCTGGTAAAGGCCCCTGTGCTTTACTATGACAATGTGGAAGGGCCTATGATTCACTATGACCCTCGGGAAGTGCCCTATGCATCTGTGACCCCAGGGAATGGCCATTTGCATGACTGAGATTGTGGGGATGGGCATATGCATGACTTTGACCTTGGAGAAGGGCCTATGCATGACTATGACCCTGAGGAAAGGCCTATGCATGACTGTTACCATGAGGGTCTATGCATGACTGTGACCCTGTGGAAGGGCTATGCATGACTGTGACCCTGGAAAATGGCCTATGCATGACTGTGATCATGGGGAAGGGCCCTGTACTTACTGTGATATTAGGGATGGCCCCATGCATGACTGAAATGGGGGAAGGGCCTATGCATGACTTTGAGCCTGAGGATGGGCCTATGCATGACTGTGAACATGTGAAGGGCCCTATTCTTAACTGTGACCTGAAGTAGGGAATATGCATGACTATGACAATGGGGAAGGGCCCTATACATGACTGGGATCATAGAAAGGGGCCTATGCATGACTGTCACCCTGAGGAAAGACCTATGCATAACAGTGAGGCCACGGAAGGGCTATGTATGACTATGACCCTGCGGAATGCCCTATGTAAGACTGTGACCAGGGGGAAGAGGCTATGAATGACTGTGATCCTGGGGAATGGTCTGTATGTGACTGCAACATGCACAAGGGCCCTATGCATGACCGCTATCCTGAGGAAAACCCTATGAATAACTGTGACCATGGGGAATGGTCTGTGCATGACTGTGACCATGGGGAAGGGCCCTGTGCATGGCTGTGATATTGGGGATGACCCTATGCATGACTGCAACATGGGGGAAGGTCCTATTTATGTCTGTGACCATAATAAAGGGTCTATTCATCACTTTGAAATGGAGGATGTGCCTATGCATGACTGTGACCATGAGGATGGGAATATGCATGACTGTGACACTGGGGAAGGGTCCTATGCATGACTGTGACCATGGGCAAGGGCCTGATGCATGACTCTGACCCTTGGGAAGGCCCTCTGTATGACTGTGATGATGCTAAAGAGCCCCATGCATGCGTGTGACCCTGGGGAAGGGTTCTATGTATGATGTGACATTTGGGATGGCTGTATGCATATCTGTGATCCTGTGGAAGGACACTATGTAAGACTGTGAACATGGGGATGGGACTATGCAAGAATGAGACTGTGGGGAAGGGTCTATGCATTACTGTGAAACTGAGGAAGGGCCTATGCATGACTGTGACCATGAGGAAAGGCCTAAGCAAGTCTGTGACCCTGGGGAAGGGCCTATGCATGATGGTGTCCTTGGGAAGGCACCATGCAAGACTGACCTTGCAGAATGGTCCTGTGAATGATTGTGACCTTACAGAGAGGCCCTATGCATGGCTGTGAATCTGAGGTAGGGCCTAAGCATGACAGTGACCACGAGGAATTGCCTATGCATGACTGTGACAATGGAGAAGGTTGTATGCATGACTTGGACTTGAGGAAGCACATATGCATGATTGTGATCCTGGAAATGTGCCTGTGCATGACTGTGACCCTGCTGAAGGGCCTGTGCATGACTGTGACCCTGGGGAAGGGCCTATGCATGACTGTGCCCAAAGGAATGTTCATATGCATAACTGTGACCTGGGGAAGGTACCAATGCATGACTATGACCCTGGAGAAGGTCCCTATGCATGACTCTGCCATAGCCTGATTCTTACCCTTTTGAAGGGCCCTAAGCATGACTGTCATCATGGGGAAAGGGTCTCTGTAAGACTGTGACCCTGGGAAGGCCCTAATTTGACTGTGAGCATGCAGAAGAATCCTATGCATGACTGTGACCCTGGGGAATGCTGAATGCATTTCTATTACATGGGGATGAGCCCTATGCCTGACTATGACCATGGAAAAGGGCCTATCCATGACTGTGACCCTGCACAAAGGCCCTATGCATGACTTTGACCCTGAGAAATGTCCTGTGTTTCACTGACAGTGAGGAAGGGTCTATGTTTTATTGTGACCCTGGGGATGGATGTTTGCATGACTGTGACCCTGTGGAAGGCCATATGCTTGGCTGACCCTGAGGAAGGGCCTATGTGTGACTGTGACCCTGGGGAAGGGATTATACATGACTTTCACCATGGCAAAGGGAGGGTGCATGATTGTGACACTGGGGAAATCCCAGAATTCCATTGAGAGGTAGTGGAAATCTGAGAGATCCATTGAAACTGTGAACATGGGGAAGGGCCCTTTGCATGACTGTAACTTTGTGTAAGGGCCCTATGCATGAATGCAGCTATGTGGAAAGGCCTGTGCATGACTGTCACTATTGGGAAGGGTCCTATGCATTTCTGTTACCATGGGAAAGAGCCCTTTGCATGACTGTGACCATGGGGAATGGCCTATGCATAACTGTGAAGCTGGAGAAGGACCTATGCATGACTGCACTCCTGGGAAAAGTCCATGCATGACTGTAACTCTGGGGAAGTGCTATGTATGACTGGGAAGCTGGAGAAGACCCTGTGCATAAATGAGACACTGGGGAAGGGTCCTGTGCATGACTGTGATGCTCAGGAAGGGCCTATGCATTACTGTAACCCTGTGGAAGGGCTTATGCATGAGTGTGACCCTGGGGAAAGGTGAATGCATGATATGATCCTGAGGGAGGGCTTATGCATGACTGTGACCCTGGGGAAGGGCCTATGCAATACAGTGACCATGGGAAAGGGTTCTATGCATGACTGTGAACATGTAGAAATGCCTACACATCACTGTGACTCTGAAGAGGAGCCTATGCATGACTGTGACCATGGGAAATGACCTATGCATAACTGTGACCCCCAGGAATGGCCTCTTCATGACTGTGATGCTGGGGAAGGGTCAATGCATGAGTTTCAACCTGAGGAAGGGTCTATGAATCACTGTGATCCTCCTGAATGTACCTATGCATGACTGTGACCCTGGGCAGGGACATATGCATGAGAGTGACTCTGGGTAATGTCCTAGACAGGACTGTGACACTGGGGAATGGTCTGTGCATGACTATGACCCTGGGGGAAACTCAGAATTCCACTAGGAGACACTTAGAAATTCCCTGAGCACCATTGAGGTCCTGGAGTAGCCTTGAGAACCAATGAGACCTGAGAAAGGCCCAGCACACCATTTACACAACCACAGAGGAGGCTCTGAACACCACTGAGAATAGTGGACGCTAAACACAGAAACACTGGGGAAGAATTGCTACTAACCTGTAGACAGCCCTGAGTTCTATTGACATTCTTGGGAATGCTTGAGTCCCAGTGATACTCTGGGAAATGTTCTGATCGCTCATGACACTCTAGAAAATGCTCCAAGCCCAATGCACACTTGGGGAAGGCACTGAATCGGACTGAGACCCTGTAGAAGGCTGTGAGATCTGCTGAGAAACTGAAGAAGGTGCTAAGCCCCATTCCAACACCAGAGAAAGCAATGAGCACCAGTGTGACCCTAGAATGGTGCTGAGCTCTGCTGAGAACATAGGTAAGGCCCTGGGATGCACTAAATCCCTGTGAGGGCCCTGAACCCAGAGTGCACGTGAGGAAGTCTCTGAACCACACTGAGATCTGGGAACACACTGAGACTCTGAGAAAGTCCCAGATACAAACTGAAATTCTGGGTATGGCCATGAGTCCCACCAAGTCCCTAGGCAAGGGCCTGAGCCCCATGAAAAACCTTGGGGATATTCTGAAATCCACAGAGACCCTGAGGAGGTCCAAGAGCCCAAGTGAGTTCCTCTGGAAAGGGAAGAATCCACTGAGACTCTGGCAAAATCCCTGAAAACTACTTTGACCTGGGGAAGGCCAGAAGACCTGCTTATACACTTAAGAAGACCCCAAGGGCTACTGTGATTCTGGGATGATGTGAGTAACACTGAGGCCCTGGGCAAAGCACTGATTCCCATCGAGACCCTGTGGAAGGCCTAGAGCACCACAGTGACCTCAAGAATGATACTGAGTACAGAATATAGTATTGAGCCTTATCTGGGATCTAAGATTCATACTTATTCATTTTGGGGTTCTCAGCATGTATCCAAGCACAGCCATTTTAAATATAGCCCTTCCTTTCCCCTCCCCAATTTTTTTTTTTAAACTGGGAATTGAACTCAGTGTCACTCAACCACTGAGCCACATCCCCAGCACTACTTTGTATTTTATTTTGAAATAGAGTCTCACTGAGTGGCTTAGCAATTGCTGCCTGCAGCAATGCTACTTCAGGAAAGTATCAGAGGCAGACTGGGAATGAACTACTTCTTTATCTTTTTCTGGGCTGCTTCCTTGATTCCTTGCTCCCTAGTTTATAGAGGAAGAGAGGATTGCTTGCATTTGGAGGAAGAGAGGTTTACTTGCTTTTAGAGGTGCTATGCTTTCAGAGAGGCTACACTTTCAGATGTGCTACTTCTTAGAGGTCTGCTGCTTCTTAGAGGTGCTGCCTTCCTCCCAGGTGAAGAGAATGTCTTATATACTTGAAGGCAGCCAATCAGTGTATAGAAGGCTGTCTTATAGCTGCCAGCCATCATCTTAGAGCTACTTCCTCAAAGAGTTGTAAACATGTCTCTACACTTAGCACCTCACATTGGCTGAGGCTGGCTTTGAACTTGTGATCCTCATGCCTCAGACTTCTGAGCCACTGGGATTAGTCACGTGCCAATATGCCTGGCTTCCTTTTCCAACTTTAAGATTAGCCAATCACATAATTGTAACACCAAACTCCTTCTATCAGAGCAGAGGACAGTTCTGCATTGGGGATAAAAATAGGGAGACTGTCTGTCAACGTGCACTTGCTTACAGACTTTGGTAGCCCACCCTCTGCAGAAGTTACGTTTGCCTCTGCAAGGTACTTCTGAGAACATGCTTGATTCCTTGAGGCATGTTGATATCTCTAAAATGTTGACACCCTAACTGGGGATTCATTCATCACCTAGGGGTTCATGGGAACTTCCCTTAAAGAAGATGCATCCCACTGCCTTGTTGCCATGAACTTGGAATGAGAGATAATACCTGTGATTTATGGGACTAAAAACAGTCCCCAAATGAAAAGGTGATCAGCAACAGAGAGAGAGAGGGAGAGAGAGAGAGAGAGAGAGAGAGAGAGAGAGAGAGAGAGAGAGAGAGAGAGAGAGAGAGAGAGAGAGAGAGTTCCATGTATACATTAAGGTAGGAAAAGTCTGTTGTAAAGAAAGAAGTTCTTCCTTGGGATCAGGACATCCTGGAGGCTGTGTGAGTGTGATTGAAATGTGAGGCAAAGAACCTCCCAAAAGGGCAGTTGAACCATTTGTCAGAAACATGAGCCCACAGCTAGAGTGTAGGATGGCATGTGGGAACAAGAGTGTGAACACTGAGTGTGCAGGGAGTTTGGGGTGTGCAAGGAATCTCCAGAAAAAATTATAGGCCTAGACACAGGGTAGAAAAGTGGAAAACACAGGGCCTTCCCAGGTCTGAGTCATTCTGTAAAAATCTGTGGCAGGCTCTATTTTAGTTTCTAAAGCCCTAAATCTAATAGTTACTTTGCCCCCTACCTGTAGAAATTAAAACTCAGGAAAAAGGTACAAAATTCTTGTATGTTTATGTGTGCCCATATCTGTTGTCTCCATATATGCTTGTGTCTGTATTGTTTACATGGTATGAAATTACAAATAGATAAATGAACACTTACAAACTAAGTAATAGTCACCCAAATGGATCCAAATGCCTTTCAGTTCACATAAGTTAAATTGCTTAGGAGTAAAGATATCTTCAGGATTACTAATTTACATATTTCTAGGTCACAAATCAATCTATAAGTTATATAAAGTGCAATGTCCATTGCTTCTAAGTATTTTTCTTTGACAGGAATAGCTGACTTAGAATATTAACTAGACTTGTTTGATATCTTGGATTTCAAGGGTAACACAAATTAGAAGTGGGTAAATTTATTTTTACCTAAATAGAATTCAACTTCATAAAGATATTTGTGAGAAGAGTGCCACAATGTACCCAATGTAGGCGACTGTCCAACCACAAGTAAACAAATGGATGTGGGGATGAATAAATTGTATTTCTTTACATAACCAATAGGAGACAGTAATCCTAGGTGACATTCTGGAAGATTGTACACCTCATAGTACTCAGCCAATGAAGAAACTTGTGCTCTAGGGGATAAAAAGCTGGTTGTACCCAATCTATGTGTTCCTGACCCATAGGTACATGGGTCTTTCCAGACCATCCTTAAGTAAAGCCTCACTTTTTCCTCTACCTATATCTCTTAGTCCACTCTTTGGGCTTGGACACATGAGTGCATTTATGACAATCATCAAGTGGACAAAGAGAGATATAAGAAAGTTATAGGTATGGAAATTTAAAAGGAAAAGAAAGTCTGTATATTTTGTATGGTAAACAAGTTTTAAGAAGCCTAAGTAAGATTCAAAAGGTTTGTGGAAAGTAAATCTCAAAAAGATCATATATGTAATTATGTTGGTTATAATCACTAGGTTACTTAAGGGTTTTTTTTTACTAAGGTGAACCTTTAATATGCTAATTTTCTATGTTTAGAAACAAGAAATTCTTAAAACATTGATCTGGTCTTATCTGTAAATATAATTTATTGTTATTTTTTTTATTATTTAGGAAAACTAAGTCTTAATGGGATTAACAGTGCACCTGTTTTAAAGTCTTTTACAAAAATAAATAAAGTTTTTAAAATGATTACTTTGGGACTGATTAAATAAACAACTGTTATGTGTACATCTGGAACTGTTTGAGCCTTTTGTAAGTTTCAATATAAAAGTTAAATTTAATTAATGAGGAAATATATGTAAATGTGACACTATCCATTACTGACTTCTGTGTATATCAGATGACTTCATGTTCTTCAAGTGTACAATATTTTAACATGTAAAGCTTAGGAGAGCATTTTACCAAGTTGATGTTCTCCCAATACGCTCCTTCAGATTTACATAGAAATAATCAAGTTCATGTATACATATATCATTTAATGTTTTATAACTGGATTAATGTAACATGTTATTATAAGTTATATAAATAATTTTGTATTACTCTTTACACAGAGATGGAAATTTAAGTGTAGTTTTGGAAGGTACTAAGGGAGAGTCTGAATTGTTGAAGTTAAGATCTCTCTTGGCCTTTATGTTTAATTCATGCTTCAGATTTAATGTTGTATTTTGTTAACTGATATTCAGATAGATTAAGGAAATAATACATGAGAACACTGTAAAATAATATTTAAGAAAGGAACAAAGATCCTTTTCAGAAATAGAGCAATTTACCTAAAATTTTCAAGAAGTGTAAACTGAAATAAGATTCTGCCTCTCACATTTCATTTTAGTTGGCTACTAATTAGAATTAGGCTAATTTAAAATTTGTTTAAAAGTTAGCTGTTTTGTTGTAAATGTTACTGAGATCTCAAAATAAACAGAAGGTATAACACTTAACTATGTAAAGGTTTGGGATTATAAAAATTATGCTTCTTGGTTCATAGCTGTTATATAAACTGAATGTTTTTGCTCTTTTAATATTTTATATTTTCCTTAACTGTAATAACTGTTGTCTGTTAGTGTTTTGCAGAAACACTGCTTCTGATAGAACAACCTGAGTTAATTAGAGATAATACTCCATCACCTATAGAAGAGATAGGATGTAATTCTTACTTCCAGTTCTAATAGAGACCCCAATTAATTATAGACATTAAAGTTAAAACCCAGGACTCTTACTTCAAGACTGGCAAAATTAAAACCCAGGACTCTTACTTCAAGACTGGAAAAACTGTCTTGCTAGAAGTTTAAAACCAAAATGTGGAGATCAAAGTCAAGTAAGTCAAAGAGACAAGGAAAAGTCACCAATATTTGGTCCTTGTCCTCTAAGGTGAACCAGGATCCAGGGAACAACAGGACACCTCTGAGAGCCCTGCAACTCTGGGGAGTCACCTGATCAGGGGTGTTTATCAGGGGTGTTGAGAGTACCCTAGAGAACAGGAAGTGAACCCGTGCACAGTCTGCAAAGAGCAGGGTCATTGGAGTGGATACCACATGGGGCCAGAAAGGGAAAGCCATATGGGGTCAGCACGACCTTGATCCATCCTAGAAGATGGCACAACTGCTAGAGGAAAAGCTAATGGAGCCAATAGGCTCCTTCAGAGTTCCTAGATAAAAAATCCCTGATAAATCTCAGCTGACTCTAATAATAGAGAGGAAAAAGGTCAGTTTTGACAAACTTGGTCTTAAAAACATCTGGCAAGAGAATATACCCAAATCACACCACACATGGGCATTTAAAACATAGGACAATTGTTCTTTCATTGTCAATTGAGAAGTACTTTTCTGTCAGTTCTCCCAGAAGCAAGTGCCACTATGCAATGGTATATTACTCAGCTTTAAAGAAGAATAAAATTATGGCATTTGTTGGTGGATGCATGAAGTCAGAAAACATCCTGCTAAGTGAAATAAGCCAGACCCCAAACAAAACAGGCCATTTTTTCCACTGATATGCAGCAGTTATTCACAATAAGGAGTGGAGAGGGAAGTATAGAGTTACTTTATATTAGGTAGAGGAGAATGAAGCCAGGGGAAGGGGTGTGGAGGAAGGAATAATAGTAGAGTGAAACAGACATTTTCACCACATGTGCATGTATGACTGCATGATCTGCAACATGTATAATCAGAAAAATGAGAGATTATACTCCATTTAAGTATGCTCTATGAAAATGTATAATTGCATTCTACTGTCATGTGCAACCAATTAGAGCAAAAATAATAACAAATTATAAAAAGTAAAGGAAGTGTTTTTATGCAAGAGGCCTATGCTCTGTCAGAGTCACAAGTTTGTGCCGAGTGAATTTGAAACATTACAAATCTTCTTAACCTCCTGCCTACATGTACTTGATCTGTGTCTCTTGCCACTTTTTTCTGGTATCATTATTCTCAGCTGCTGCTCAGATGCCTACCCCTTTGGTGTCTGCAATTCATCATTTCCAGTCTGGCAACATGTTTTTTTCAAAACAGGATACAACTGATACCATGGAGAGAGACCTGAGCCCACTGAGAAACTTGGAAAGACCATGGGCACCACTGATAGCCTACAAAAAACTGAGAACCCCATGACACACTGAATAAAGGCTGCATCCCACTGAGATCCTGGGCAAAAGATTGAGCCCCACTGAGATCCTTGAAAGAGCCCTGAACCTCACTAAGACACTGAACAAAGCATTGAACACCAGTGTGACCCTGCTAATGGCTGAACTTCACTGAGCACCTGGGCAAGGTCCCTAGATTCACTGAGATCCTCATGGAGGCCCTGAACCTCATGGTCTCTGAGGGAAGACTGTGAGCCTCACTTATTCTCTGGTAATAACACTGAACCTCTTTGAGACTCAGGGAATAGAGTGATTGCAAACCCAGTCCTGGTTGTGAAATAACATTGTAGAAATGTTATGGTAATGTTATCGGCACAACTTAAGAACAGACTAATCACCACTGAGATGTCAAAATATTTATTAAGCCACCTGGCTGTCTCATACAATGCCTCCAAAAATGACTATTGGGAGAAAAGCCCCAAGTAGGGGTTCTTATACCAAAAATTACCTTAATCATAAGTGTCTGTTGCTATGACTCAAAATTACACATTAACATCATGAGATCACCAACAGTGGGAAGTGGGTCAAAATGACCCTTACCTAGGTACAAACTAAAGAATGGTTACTGACATCCACACAATCACCATTCACATGGTGTATTCTTTAGGAGCAATAGGAATCATAAGAGAGCAATTTTTCTTTACATAGGAATTGTAAGGCCCCCAAAAAGGAAACCCCAACTCTGTCCCATGGATGGACGGCAACCCCAATCAACCGCAGGAGGCGTCACTTGATGCAAACCGCAAGAGGTGTTTGTTTATTCCAGCGCGCTGGGACCCAACTCGACGAGTCGAGTCCCTAGCAGAAAATCTTGTAGGTTTATAAAGGCAGAAACCACACATCGGGAGGGGTCACACATGAAAGGGAAAAGGGGGACAAAGCTGCCAGGAAGTTTCAAAGGGGGTCTGGGTTTGCTGACAACATGTTTCACAATGTTTTACAACAGGCTGTAGATTCTGGTCAATAGTTTCTGGTAATCCTACTGTTTGAGCACTATCTGGCTATCAGGCTCAATTTACTCTTTTACTCTCTGTTTGGGAACAGAGAACAGCTTTAAGGGCTTTGTTCCCATTACTGGGAGGGAAACCTTAGGGAGTTGAGATAAAACAGACAGCTTAAAAAATGTCCATTCTTTCAGAATCATCATTCTTTATTGTTAAACATGTCACACTAAGTAACTGGTGATGGGCACAGAGGCAGGGTGTTCCCATGGGAGAAGCTTATTTCCTAATAACATGGAGTCTCAGAGCAAAATGGAGACTGTTTAGTCATTTCCCTTAGAGTCTGGCCTACAACATTCTCATGGAGCCAGATCTGTCAGTCTATCAGAGTAAGAAACCTATCCCTGGGGAAGGGGTCAGTTTCCCTCACCTCTCTCAACATTTTCCCAGGAAATCTGATTGGTCATGGGTTCTTATCTTTTAGATTACAGATAACTTCACCTGGGAGTCTGACTCCTCCCCTTTGAAGTATAAATGTACCTGTGGGGACTCAGGGACCAAGGCTGGAGATTTCCTGAAGTCCTTGTAAGAGGAGCCATTTCTTCCCTTTACTGCAGTCTGCTGCTGTAACATACTTCCTACTAGAGCCCATGCACAACCATATGTCCCGTAGATTAGAAACTTAGGGCACTACATAGTGTTGTGGGGGTGCAAGAACAGATTGATTGCCATTAGATGTCCAAATTTGAGAGTCTTTATTATTCTGTTCCGTTAATTGTCTCACACAATACCCCAAGAATGACTATTGGTTTTAGGTGTTCTTGTAACAATAATCACATCAATCATATGTATCTGTTGCTATGATTCAAAATTACAAACTATCATCATGCGATCATCAGCAGAAGGAGAAGTTGGTAAAAATGACCCTTACCTAAGTACAAACTAAAGAATGGTTACTAACATCCACACAATCACCATTCACAAGGTGCATTGTTTAGTACCAATAGGAATCAAGAGAGAGCAATTTTTTATTATATAAGAATTGTCATTCTGTATTGCTAACCATGTCACACTACTTAACTAATGATTGGTATAGAGGTGGGGGATTCTTATGGGAGAAGCGCATTTACTACATAACATGGAGTCTCAGAGCAACACGTAGTCTGTTTAGTCATTGCCCATGTATACTGACCTGTAACATTTCCAGGAGTCAAATCTGCTAGCCCATCACACATAACCTATGAATATTGTGAGAAAGTGTGGATGTGTGCTCAGAATTTGGAGTTTGGTTTTTCTCTGGGCCCCTGGTGTAAAATAATTTATTTAGAGTTCTCCTCTTTGAGTGCTATTTCTTGATCAGTCTTGTTCCCACAACAGCCCTGAGCCTGCTGTGCTTTTGACATGAAGTATCCCCCAAAAGCTCATGAATGAGACAATGCAAGAATATTCAGAGGCTAAATGACTGGTTTATTATAGCCTTAACCCAATCAGTGAATTATTCCTCTGATAAGGATTAACTGAGCAGTAACTGAAGACATGTAGAGTGCATTGATGTGGCCATGTCACTGTAGTATGCTGATTTTAATTCATTTGTGTTATGTACCAAGTGGTGGGAAAACCAGGTCAAATGGTTGTTTCATTCAAAGTTTTCTGAAGAATCTCCATACTCCTTTCCAGAGTAGTGGCACCAACTTGCAATCCTACCAGCAGTATATAAGTATACCTTTCCCTCACATCCTCTCGAAACCCATTGTTGCTTCTATTCTTGATAATTGTTATTGTGACTAGAGTGAGAAGAAATTTCAGTGCAGTTTTAATTTGCATGTATCTAATTGCTAGAGATGTGAAACATCTTTCCATATATTTGTTCACTATTCATACTTCTGGGAAATGCCTGTTCAGTTCCTTTGCCCATTTATTGATTGTTGTTGGTTTCTTTTATTTTTATTATTTTGGTGTTACATTTTTTTAGATTATTATATATCTGTGTTAGCTAATGTTTAATTCAAATACATGGGGACCACATGATGGAAGATTTACTAGTGGCATGACAGACTTTGTTATTTAGTGTGCTCAGTGCACCACATTTGGGTCTCTGATGGCTATGTTCACCCAGATGTTGGGCGCCCCTTTAGTGAAGTTACTAGCATGATGGCTGGCTTGGGAGAAGCCCTAGCAGATGGCAGTCCAAAAGGTGCACAGAATGAGTCCTGGAGGTGAGACAGAAAGAAAGAAAGTGCCCATTACAATCACTTACATGCAAATGTGGGCTGATCTCCTGGCAGAAGGGGTAGATGCCAGGAGATAGCACCCAGGCTACTTTGGTCCTTCTTGAGTTGTGGGAACAGATATGCCACCAGCAGTACCTGAAAGAGGTAGAGGTAGACAGACATCCTGAGACGCCTGACCTGTGCAACTGAAAGTCAACCTGGCTGCTTCTAGGAGGAGTGAGGGGACTGTGCTTCAGCATGACTAGGAATCCAGCCAAGGTGCCCAACCTGAAGGAAGGCTGGGTGCTAAATGCCACATGTGGAGCTGGCCACCTACTGGTCCCCAAAAAATGTGCTGGCCCTCGTGGACACTGGGGCTGAGTGCAGCCTAGGGTTTGGCAAACAGGTTTTTTCACAGGCCCATAAGCCAGGTTGATGGCCACAATCCCTAACAATCAAGATGAAGGCAGTGTCCCTACTGCTTGGGACAGGCCATAGCAGGCCCAGATCCCACCACAGCCCTGGAGGACTGTGGAGTGAAACAGCTCTGCCTTCCAGGGGGACATGCAGGAATCGGCTTCCATTCTGCAGCTGGAGCAGGTGCTCTTCTAAGTCTCCTTAATGCCTGTGGAGAAGCCTGAGGCACCTGAAGCATGACAGGGCACCATGGAGAGCTGACATAGTGCTATCTTCCCTGCAGCCTCCGTCTGGGGCACAACCTCAAGGACCAGCTGGCCCTGCAGCAGCCCACATAGCACTATGCACTGGACCTGGCTATTGCTTTCCTCTCATTTTCTGGAGAGTTAGGAACAGTCTGCCTTCACAGGGGAAGGCCTGCAGTGGACATTTCAAGTGTTGCCACAGGGTTATTTGCATATCCTGACCCTATGCCATGTTTGTTGACCAGTGATTTGGCCCACTGGACTCAGCCACGCAGTATATGAATCCTCCCCAAATGATGTGTGCTGACTTCTGACTGTCTGTGTTGCAGATAGAAAGCTCGCAGCCTTGAACTTAGTGGCCCATTTTGAGACAAATGGCTGGGCAGTAAACAAGCCCATGGTGCCAGGATCTGGCTTGCCAGTCAAGTTCTTGGTAAGTTTCCATTGGGTAGGACAATAGTTTTTCCTGAGGCTGTTATTGATAAAATTCAGGCAGATGTGTGACCAACAACTCTTGTTTAGTTGCAGACCTAGTTGGCTTATTGTGACATTGGTGGTTCTCATTTGGTCCAGTTGTGTCAGCCCTGTTGCCCTAGTGAAGAAAGGGGTTTGGTGGGACTGGACAGTGGGCACTGAACAGATAGATGCCCTAATAAACTGTTCAGCAAGCTCAGGCCTTGCCTGTAGCACACCCAGCTTGCCCTGTTGAGCTGAATGGATTCGGAGGGGGCCTTTGACAGTGCATGAGCATCCAGGGAGACCAGTAAGCTTCAGGTCACAGTGGTGTAGGGTGCAGAGGTTCACTACACTGATGGAGAAGCAGCTGGCAGCTGTGTATGCAGCCCTCGTGCCCTCAGAGTCTTTAACAGGTGCTGCTGAAGTTTTGGTGCATGGCAATTTTGTGAGGTAGAAGGAGTTGAGGTTTGACCCTTACCCCAAGGACAGGGTATCTCAGACTCCTACCCTAGAAAAATTGGAAGCATACTTGTGACAAAGGAATGACTTGTCTACTATTCCCTGTCCCTTGAGCTCCAACAGATTCTAGGGCCTGTGCAATATGCACCAAGGAAGCACCAGGCAGTGCTGATAAATATGGGGCAAGGAGCAAGGGCTCCTGAAAGTGGGAGCAGCCCCTTGGGTGCCTGTGCTTGGTGATCTAAGGATCCAGTAGAGGGCCCTGGTCTCCTTCCACTGCTGCTGCTAAACAGCCCTCTGCTGACACCTTGTGGTATGATGTGGGAATGGGCAGAGCAGCTCCTGGTTTGAGTCTTATGCCTTAGGGATGGTGGCACTACATGAACCTGGACCTCTGATCTTCTGTACCGACAGCTGTGCCATGTTTAAGGATCAACTCAAGATTACTACATGGAAAATAGACAATGTCATGGTAGGACTTTGCCTTTTTGAGGTTGAGGAATTGGAAGGACCTTTGAACCATAAGCCATGCAAAGCAGATGACCAGTACTTGTTCATGTCCAGGCCCCTGAAAAGCCCAGGGAAGGATGGAGGTAATGCTCTGGTTGGCTGGGGTGTGGTGCTTCCCCTGACCTGCTGTCTTGTCTGAAGGGCTATCTGAGAAGCAGGAGTGAAACAATGTGGAATATAGGGAACAGGGGGCCCTGCCTTCAATGTCAGATGCACATAGGGTTCTGCCAGGCCAGTGTGGCTTGTGCTCAGGAGTATCCACAGCCCTGAAACCTTGGAGTCATGGATGGTCAGGTAGTGCAGGGTATGACACGTCCCTCTGACACTAAGTCAGGTTGACTCCAGTGGCCCTTTTTAGGGGTGAGATGGGGCCATGTGTGCCTTGATGGCAGTGGATATGGTATATGCTTGTTGGTGTCCTTGTGGTCAAGCAGGCCTGAATGCTATGTCCTGTGCCCTGACAGTGTTGATAGCCTTGTATGCACTTCCCATCACAGTAGAGCCACCAGGAACCATTTCATGGGTCAGAGTGCACAGCAATGGCAGCTGGATTACAGATTCCATGGTGGCTGCACACCCCACACCACCCACAGGCTGCAGGCCTGATAGACATAATGGCCTGCTTGAGCAAGGACGCAGGACTGCAGGCTACCTGCCTTCCATGAAGGGGTGGGCATGGTGCCTGTGGGTAGTTGTGAGAGCTCTGAATGAGCATCCTGGAGAGGGGGACCAGCTCCTGTGGAGGTCTTGCTGCAACGCCCAGCAGCCCCAATGCAGATCAGGTGGTTACAAGGGTGTCACACTTAAACCTGGGTCAGGGAAGCACATGAATATTCTTTTCCCTGCTCCCACTGCATTCAATAGGATGCAAAGTGTAGCATTCATGGCCCTGGACAGCAAAGTCCCCTGGCCTTGTTGGGTAGTCTGATAGCCCCATGAGAAAAGGTTTGGAGTGTGATCACCTTGTGACACCATGGATGGCTAGTGAACACCTCCCCCCAGGTGCATGTGACATGGTTAGGCCCTACAGATGGGACACGGGGTATAAGGCAACATGTATTTTCTCCCTATCCATTTATGTGTCCCCTGGCATTGGTGTACATAGAGCTAGCTGAGATTTAGGACCTAGCCGTGGTGTGGTATCACCACGCTGGTAAGCTGCCACAGGCTGCCACTGTCCCTTCCTGGAACTCAGAGCTGCCATTCATCCTCCTACATGATTTCCTGTGCTAGTTCCTTTAAGTTCTGTGTCCCTTCTTCTATGGTGTGTCATCAGCCACATCCTTGTGAAGAGGCATATGTGTATGCTAGTGTAGCCAAACTTCTGCAGCTGAGTGTGCACTGAAGTAACCTGAGATTCTCTGGGAGACCCTGGTGAATCCAGAATATGATTATGGCTGACTGGACTTGCAGGGAAAGCCTTGAGCTGCCACCTCAGTATGGGCGAGGCTGGCAATGGATTTAGTTATCCTAGGTGATGGGGACTGCCTTCTAACTGTGTGTTGTTGTGGCTTGTATTGGTGATGTGGGTTGTGATTCAGAGCTCTGCCCTCCTCACTAAAGGATGATTATGGAAGCTTTCAGAGGTTCAGATGCATAAAACATAAAGCATGTAATTCTAAAGGGGTGGTTAGTAGTATAGGCTTAAAATGGCCACAGTTAGGTTCCTCACTAAGGATTCCAGTGGGCTAGGTTTTTCCTGTGTGGTCAATGTCATGAACTCTAATTCAGTGCATGTACTCAGGCCATAAACATGTTTGTGAGCTGAACCCACAATGCAACCTGATGGCAGTGTGCCTTTTTGTCTGGTCTACATGTAAAAAAGTCATATGGAAAAGGGGGCTAAATGGAACTGGCTGGGGGTGAAGCTAGAGATGGGTTCTGGAGAGAGGCTACTGTGATGTCACAATAAAGAATGTAACTCTCCCAACTGTCTTCTATTTTCTTCTACCTGCTCAGATCCCACATCTGTTTCCCAGGATCAGGGACTCCACAGTGGAAGCCATGAAACCTACTAATCCCCCTGACTTCCACTGAATCACTGGAAAAGGCCATTAGCATCACTGATCAGCTAAAATCCCTGAAGTCAATGATACACTGCAAAAAACTCTGAAAATATACATAGACTGTATTGAACACCCTGTGTCAGGGTCTTAAGCCCCCTTGCTCTTCTTGACCAGGGACAAGGGAAGGGGACACTCCCCAACAAGGTCAGACCGGGATAGGTAGGGCCTACTGACTGCCCACTCCCAGCCCTCTGGGCTGAGGACAATCAGATGCATCAGGGAGACCAGTCACAGCAGAAACTTATTTATTGAGGAAATCACACAGCTTTTATGTAGGGTGGGGGCTAGGCAGGAACCAATCAGCCTAAAGGTCAGGAAGGCATAGGAGGTTCACACAGGTGAGAGTCCCATAGGACTATATGGCAAGCATGAGGTGATCATGTTAGCAGAACTGTTGTTAACCAATCCCTGACGGTGGTCTGATTTATCGGCATTAACTATCGAAACTGCCTTTGAGGCCTTGATCTTTCCCACTTGCCAGGGAGTAAGGAGTCAGCCTGAGTTAGCTAACATGTCATTAGTCCCAACAACCCTGAACCCCACTAAAACGTTTTTGAAATCCTTTATATCACATGCACACTGGGAAAGGATCTGAGGCCCAATAAAATACTATGAACAGCTCTGAACACCACTGGAATTCTGGGAAAGGTCCTGAGACCAACTGATATCTGATGGAAAGCACTGAGAACAATGATGCTTTGGAAGAGCCATGAGTCCCTCTGATTAGCTGAAAAAGTCCTGAGACACACAAGACACTGCAAAAGGCCCTCAACACACTGCAGAGTCCAGTGGATCCCTGGACCCCAATGAGAGTGTAGTGAAGGCCTTTAGCCTCAAAAGAGCACAAGAGAAGAAGAATCTCATTCTCACTAAGATCCTTTTGAAAACCCCAGTGCCACTTAAATTTCACGGAAGACCCCGTGACCCAATGATATTCCAAAGAAGGTTAGTGTAAGATCGGATGTTGGCCACAAAGAGATCAGACCACAGGCATCTCAGCAAAGCTTTATTGGGGTCAGTTCTCAGGCAAGATTCAGTGGTCCACCAAGGTAAATGGTGGGGGAAGTCTTGCTAGGTGTCTGATGGGGAGGCATTTTTGCACACTGGGGTAGGTGAGTGTAGGCTCAGGGGTGGATGTGTCTTCCCTGGGGTATCTGGAGAACCTGCTCTGACCCATGTCCTTCTGGGATTGGATGGCAATTCCACTGAGTGACGGGTGGGTGTGAGATGCCATTAGAGCTTATGTGTCAGCATCTGGTTTCTCTTTGGCATGCATGGGCTGCCAGATGCCCTGCCCCCATTTAGTCACTTCTGACTTCCCCAAGATTTCAGTCTCTTTGGTGATAGAAGGTACTGGAGTACATCTGGTTACTTCTTACATAATAGGGGGCATCGTGGGGAGAAAGTTCGGATATGGGTTCCCTAAAGAGGTGGCTGTAAGGGTGCAAGAGCATTTGGTTTTATGTTACTCTGGTAACCTCACTCATGCAACTCCATACAGACCAGAAAAGACAGAAATCAATTATTAGTAAGAGTCTTATCACTATAATGGGGGAAAGGACAGTGGTCAGCCAGGGAACAAGAGTGGAATCTAGCCCTCCTGGCCAGGGGCCATGACTGTTGTTGCTTCAGCCTTTCATTTAGACATCTGGAGCCTGGACATTTTTCTCCACCAGCCCAGTTTCCTTGATGTACTAACAACTTTCTTTAGGAAAAGGTATGTTCTTCCTTTCACTGCAGTCAGGAGATCTAGCGCCTGATGATTCTGTGAGGAAATATGGGCATTAGGAGTTATTTGTCTTTGTAATGATGCCAAGAAGCAGCAGAGACCTCTCCTGCCCTTGGATTTGCTGTTCTAGCTTCTGAGTGGCAGTGACTGCATAACCAAGTCCTCCTGCCCCCAACCCAGAGGCTGCGAGTGAGGAGGCTCAGGAGAGCCTGACCTCCACTGGTAAGAATAAGGCCCATCCCACCCTAGGGATGGGATTCTGAGCAAGCAGGTGAATTCAGCTTTACTATATAGTGTCAGCTGAGGAACTAAATTGGTGGCACAGAGAAAGTGGAGGGCATATTGTAATCTAATTTCTTTGTTACAGTGTCATTGCACCAGAAAAAGAATCCTGGAGGAACAACCGACAAGGAAAAGACCTGAACAGTAGGGTTGCAAGGTACCAAGGTAGAGGAGGTTTAGCAGCAGGTAAAGTTTGTTGAGGAGTTGTGAAAAAGGGCATCCCCCTCCAAAGGTAGAGAGGGGTTCCTGTGAGGTGCTGAGGAGGAGTTAAGGGGGAAATTGATAGGGACGGCTGTTTGGTGGATCTGATCCAAACCTGGGTAGAGGAAGCAGACCATGCTCTTGTTTACCCTGAACAAATTGACAAGCTGAAGGCCTTGACATATCAGGGGAAACCATGAGAAGGGGTCAACACTGGGATAAGCCACCTCATTGAGTTGGGATTGAACTTCTTCTTCCTGCTCTTGGATGGTTATGTGAACCTTTGAAACCATCTGACTAGAGGCCCTCTAAATTGTAAGTGGAGCTGTGAGAAGTTTGTCTCCATACACATGTAGAAGTTGCCATCAAAACTGAGGATCATATGGGAGCCCAGGGGTCTTAGATATTGATGGTAATAAGGTTCCATTCACCATTTGGCCCAATCAATCAGTTGTTCTCTGGGTTCTTCGCAAGGTCAACGCGATGCCTCACACTGGTGGTAAGGGTACCCCCCAGGTGGTGGGCCACTTTTTGAAGTATGTTTTGATCTAGTCAATCAGAAAGCAAGCCATAGCAGTAGGGCTCTGTGGGGAGATGTGTATGCAGTTAAAAACTACAAGATGGAAGGTCAGCCTCCAGTCACATTCTGTGAGAGAACAGTCCTTCTCCATTCTGATTTGAGAGTGGGAGTTTGCATCCTACTGGAACTTCTACTGGACATGAAACACCACCTGTAGGCTGGGCCAGAGGCCTGAGAGAGACTCAGGAGTAGGAGGAGTCACAGAGGATAGGTGAGAGATTTTGAGTTTGGTGAGTCCCAGAATGTTGGAGGCCCAGTACTGGATATCTGGAATGAGTGCTTTTTTAAGGTGGGAAACATGGTATCAGGAGGAGAGGCCTAGAAGTTTGGCTGCGGTTGGGGTGGTAAGTATAACCATATGAGGTGCAGTCTAACCTCACTAGTTGCAGTGACTGAGGATGTAATTTCCAATGCAACATCATGTCACCCATTTGCAGTGGAATGATGGTTGATTCAGTTGTTGGTTCAGATGGAAATGGGGCTGTGAATGGTCCAGGGCTACAGAAGTGTGTGTGCTCCTTCAACAGTTTGTGCATTAGTCTGAGATAGGGTAAGTAAGATACCAAAGGGGAAGAGGTGCCTGGGAAGTTTTGGTTGATTATGAAAGGGTGCCCATAGAGCAGATCAAAAGGGCTAAGGCCTGTGGGGACTCTGGGGACTGCCTGAATGCAGGTAAGGGCCAATGGAAGGAGATTGGGCCGGGAGAGTTTGACTTCAATGGTAAGTTTAGTCAAATGATCCTTGACGGTGCTGTTAGCCCTTTCAAAACATCAGCCATGAGCCCCTTCTCCCTCCTGGGACAAGTCTGTATTATTACTACTTTTACCTAAAACCTGCTTAATATGCTTGCGTTGGCGTGCTTCTCTAGTGTTCAAACTTCAACATTAGAGGAAGCAGAACTCAGCACCAGTAAATGGCAGTATCAGTAGGACCAATGCATAAATGTGACCTGAGGGAAGAGCCCTATGCATGACTGTAACCTTGGGGAAGGCTGAATGCATGACTGTTACTGTGGGGATGGGGCCTATGCAAGACTGCGACCATGGAAAAGGGCCTATCCATGACCGTGTCCCTGCAGAAAGGCTCTATGCATGACTTTGACCCTGAGGAATGGCCTGTGCATGACTGTGAACTGGGGAAGGGCCTATGCATGACTGTGACCCTGGGGAAAGGACTATACATGACTGTGACCATGGGGAAGTGTCTGTGCATGACTGTGACACTGGAGAAATCCCAGAATCCCATTGAGAGGCAGGGCAAAGACCAGAGCCCCACTGAAACTGTGAACATGGGATAGGGCCCTTTGTATGACTGTGACCTTGTATAAGGGTCCTATGTGTGACTGTGGCAATATGGAAAGACCTGTACATGACTATGACACAAACGGGGTACATGTAGTTTCTGTTTCTACAATGAGTAACAGCATACCATTTGCATATTCATAAATTTACATAAAGTAATGATGTTTGATTTATTCCATTTCTTTCCTTTCCCCCACCCCTCCCACCTCTCTTTTCCCTCTATACAGTCCCTCCTTCCTCCATTCTTGTCCCCCTCCCACACCCCATTAAGAGTCATCATCCGCTTATCAGTGAGATCATTCCTCTTTTGGATTTTTGAGATTGGCTTATCTTACTTAACATGATATTCTCCAATTACATCCATTTGCATGCAAATTACATAATTTTATTATTCTTTATAGCTGAGTAATATTCCATTGTATATATATATATATCACAGTTTCTTTATTCATTCATCAATTGAAGGGCATCTAGGTTGGTTCCATAGTCTGGCTATTGTGAATTGAGCCGCTATGAACATTGATGTGGCTCTATCTCTGTAGTGTGCTGATTTTAAGGCCTTTGGGTATAGGCTGAGGAGTGGGACAGCTAGGTCAAATGGTAGGTCCACTCTAAGTTTTCTAAGGAATCTCCACACTGCTTTCCAGAGTGGTTACACTAATTTGCAGTCCCACCAGCAATGTATGAGTGTACCTTTTTCCCCACATCCTCGCCAACACCTATTGTTGCTTGTGTTCTTGATAATCGCCATTCTAATTGGGGTGAGCTGGAATCTTAGTGTAGTTTTGATTTGCATAAAGATGTTGAACATTTTTTCATATATCTGTTGATTGCTTGTACATCTTCTTCTGTGAAGTGTCTGTTCATTTCCTTAGCCCATTTGTTGTTTGGGTTATTTATATTCTTGGTATAGAGTTTTAAGACTCTATCTTATTCATTTTGGATTCCCAACATGTATCCAAGCATAACCATTTATATATAGCCCTTCCTTTACCCTCCCCAGTTTTTGTTTGTACTGGGAAATGATCTCAGTGGCACTCGACCACTGAGCCACATACTCAATGCTACTTTGTATTTTATTTAGGAACAGGGTCTCACTGAGTTGTCTAGCACCTCACATCTGGTGAGGCTGGCTTTAAACTTGTGATCTTCATGCCTCAGGCTTCTGAGCCACTGGGATTAGTCATGTGCTACCAAACTTGGCTTCCTCCCCCAACTTCAACATTAACCATTCATGTAATTGTAACCCCAAATTCCTCCTATTAGAGAAGGGGACAGTTCTGCATCGGGGATTAAAACAGGCAGACTGCCTGTCAACCTGTGCTTGCTTGCTAACTTTGGTAGCCCACCCTTCTGCAGAAGTAAAGTTTGCATTGCCAAGCAACTTCTGAGAACATGCTTGATACCATGGGACACACCTGGTATCTCTAAAATGTTGCCACTCAACCTGGGGATTCATTCGTCACCTAGGGGTTCATGGGGAATTCTCTTTAGAGGAAAGCACCCCACTGCCTTGTTGCCATGGACTTGGGTTGTGGGATGATACCTATGATACCTGGGACTATAAACAGGTCCCAAATTAAAAGGTGATCAGCAACAGAGAGAGAGCAAACCCCAGTAAGTGCAGCAGCACCCAGGTAGCTCCACAAACAGATGAGGTAGGAAAGTTTGTTCTCAAGAAAGAAGTTCTTCTTTTGGGTCAGGGCATCCTGGAGGCTGTGTGAGTGTGATTGAGATGTGATTGTGAGAAACCTTCCAAAAGGGCAGTTGAACGTCTTTTCATAAACATAAGCCCACAGCCAGGGAGTGGCATCCCATGTGGGGGCAAGGGACCAACAGTGGAAAATTGGGCGTCTAATGGAAAAAACCTCTAGAGAAGGGGAGGCAAGCAGGGGAAAAGACACTGAAATTTCCCCAGATAGTCCTTGTGACCTTACATTAAACTTTTATAAAGAGTGCCTTAGGATATAAGAGAAAAATATACCAAAGTTCATAAAATGCTATTGTGCTTTTAGCACTCATTGAGTGTGCAGGCAGTTTGGGGTGTACAAGGAATCCCCAGGAACAATTATAGGCCTAGACACAGGGAAGGAAAATGGAAAGCACAGGCCCTTCCCAGGTCTGAGTCATACTGTAAATTTATTTTCTAAAATAATTAATTTTAATTTCTAAAGCAATAAATCTAATAGTTACTTTGCCCCCTACGTGTAGAAATTTAAAACTCAGAAAATAGGTACAAAATTCTTGTTTTCTGTTCTAACTTTATCTGTGCCTATATCTGTTGTCTCCATATATGCTTGTGCCTGTATTGTTTATATGGTGTGAAAATTAAAAATAGATAAATGAACATTTATAAACTATGTAAACAGTCACCCAAATGGATCCAAATGTCTTTCACTTGACATAAGTTAAATTGGTTAGGATTAAAGATACCTTCAAGATTACTAATCTACATGTTTCTAGGATGCAAGCTAATCTATATGTTATATAAAATTCAATGTCCATTGCATCTAAGTATTTTTCTTTGACAGGAATAAGATATTTAGAGTATTAACTAGACTTGTTTGTTATCTTGGATTTCAAGGGTAACAGAGATTAGAAGTGGGTAAATTTATTTTTACCTAAATGGAATTCAACATCATAAATGTATTTATGAGAAGAGTGCCACAATGTACTCAATGCAGGAGACTTTCCAACCACAAGTAAACAAATAGATGTGGGGACAAATAATTTTTATTTCTTTAAATAGGAGCCAGTAAACCTAGGTCACAATCTAGAAGATTGTACACCCAATAGTACTCAGTCAATGAGGAACCTGGGGAGGGCTCTTGTGCTTTAGGGGATAAAATGCAGGTTGTACACAACCTGTGTGTTCCTGAACAATAGGCGCCCAGTTTTTCAAGACCATCTTTAAGTAAAGCCTCACTTTTCCCTCTACCTTGTATTTCATTCTTTGGGCTTGTTAGTGTTTTGAAGAAGTACTCCTTGTAACAGAACAACCTGAGTTAATTTGAGACAATAATCCATCACCTATAGAAGAGAGAGGATGTAATTCTGACTTCCAGTTCTAATACAGGCCCCAATTAATTATAGACATTGAAGTTAAAACCCAGGACTCTTACTTCAGACTGGCAAAACTGACCTGAAAGATGTTTAAAATCAAAATGTGGAGAACCAAAGTCAAGTAAGTAAATGGGACAAGGAAAAAGTCACCAATATTTGGCCCTTGTCCTCCTAGGTTATCCAGTATCCAGGGAACAACAGGACACCTCTGAGAGCCCTGCAACTCTGGGGAGTCACCTGACCTGTTGGTCAGGGGTGTTGAGAGTACCCTAGAGAACAGAGGTGAACCAGTGCACACTCTGCAAAGAGCAGGGTCATTGGAGTGGATAATGGGAAACCACATGGGGCCAGAAAGGGAAACCAAGGAAAGCCACATGGAATCAGCAAGACCTTGATCCATTCTGGCAGATGGCACAACTTCTAGAGGAAAACCTAAAGGAGCCAAAAGGCTTCTCATGAGCCCGACCATTGATCCCTGATAAATCTCAGCTGACTCTAATATTAGAAAGAAGAAAAAAGTCAATTTTGACAAAGTTGGTTTTAAAACAGTTGGCAAGAAATATACCCAAATCACACCATACATGGGTATTTGAACAATAGGACAATGGTTCTTTCATTGTCAATTGAGATGTTCTTTTCTGTCAATTCTCCCAGAAGCAAGTACAACCATACAATGAAATATTACTCAGCTTTAAAGAAGAATGATATTCTGGCATTTGATGGTAAATGGATGGAGTTAGAGTATATCCTGCTAAGTGAAATAAGCCAAACCCAAAAAACAATATGCCAAAATGTTTCTTAATATGCTGAAGTTATTTCACAATAAGGTATGGGAGGATAGGGAAGAATAGAGTTACTTTATAATAGGTAGCGAGGAGTGAAGCAGGGGGAAGGGGTTTGGAGGAAGGAATGATAGTAGAGTGAAACAGACATTATCACCTCATGGGCTCTCAGAGTAACATGGAGTCTGTTTGGTCATTGCCCATATAGACTGGCCTGTAACATTTTCAAGGAGTCAAATCTGCCAGCCTATCACACATAATGTATAAATATTGTGAGAAACTGTGGATGGGTGCTCAGAATTTGGAGTCTGGTTTTTCTCTGGGACCCTGGTGTAAAATAATTTATTTGGAGTTCTCCTCTCTGAGTGCTACTTCTTGACCAGTCTTTTTCCCAGTAGTGCCCCGAGCCTGTTGTGGTTTAGACATTAGGTATCCCCAGAAATCTCATGAATGAGACAATGCAAGAATATTCAGAGGCTAAATGACTGGTGTATTATAGCCTTAACCTAATCAGTGAATTACTCCTCTGATAGAGAATAACTGAGCAGTAACTGAAGACATGGAGGGTGCATTGATGTTGCCATGTCACTGTAGTATGCTCATTTTAATTCCTTTGGGTTACATACCACGTGGTGGGATAACCAGGTCAAATAGTGGTTTCATTCCAAGTTTTCTGAAGAATCTCCATACTCCTTTCCAGAGTGGTGGCACCAATTTGCAATCCTACCAGCAGTATATAAGTATACCTATTCTCAGCATCCTCCCCTACACCATTGTTGCTTCTATTCTGGATAATGCTATTGTGATTAGAGTGAGACAAAATCTCACTGTAGTTTTAGTTTGCATTTATCTAATTGCTAGAGATGTGGAACATTTGTCCACATATTTATTTACTATTCATAATACTGGGAAATGTCTGCTCAGTTTCTGTGTTTCTTTGCCCATTTATTGATTGTTATCTGTTTCTTTTTATCTTTTTTTTTTTTTTGCTAATTTTTTGAGATTATTTTATATCTGTGTCAGCTGATGTTTAATCTGAATACATGGGGACCACATGACGGAAGATTTACTAGTGGCATGAGAGCCTTTGTTGTTTAGCATGCTCAGCCCACCACATTTGTTTCTCTGATGTGCACTTTAATGGAGTTACTAGCATGTTGGCTGGCCTGGGAGAAACCCTAGCAGATGACAGTCCAAAGGTTCACAGAGTGAGTCCTGTTGGTGAGACAGAAAGAAAAAAAATGCCCATCAGAATCGCTTACATGCAAATGAGGGCTGATCTCCTGGCAGCAGGGTGGATGGCCAGGAGATATTACCCAGCCTACTTTGGTCCTTCTTGAGCTGTGGGAACAGATATGCCACCAGCTGTACCTGAAAGAGGCAGAGGTAGACAAGCATCCTGAGAAGCCTGACCTGACCTGTGCAACTGAAAGGCGACCTGGCTGCTTCTAGGAGGAGTGAGGGGACTGTGCTTCATCATGACTAGGAATCAAGCCAAGGTGCCCACCCTGAAGGAATGGCTGGGTGCTAAAGCCACATGTGGAGCTGGCCACCTACTGGTCCCCAAACAATGTGCTGGCCCTGGTGGACACCGGGGCTGAGTGCTGCCTGGGGTTTGGCAAACTGGTAAGTTCCCAGACCCATATTGAAGGCCACAGGCCCCAACAATCAAGATGAAGGCAGTGTCCCTACTGCTGGGGACAGGCCACACCCCACAAACACACAGGGTGCCTGTGCCTTTTATGTTGGAGTACATTTGCTCCCAGGGCTGGGTCTAAGGGGCACAGCAAAGGGGCAGTTGTGAAGTTGCTCATGGCAGGACATGCAAGACAGTTGGCCCAGGTCCCACCACAGCCCTGGAGGACTGTGTAGTGAAGCACCTTCCCCTTCCAGGGGGACATTCAGAGATCGTCTTTCATCCTGCAGCTGGAGCAGGTGCTCCTCTAAGTCACCTTTGGGCCAGTGGAGAAGCCTGAGTCACCTGCACATGACTGGGCACCATGAAGAGCTGATGCAGTGCTGCCTTCCTTATAGCCACCATCCTGGGCACAACCTCAGGGACTAGCTGGCCTTGTAGCTGCTCACATAGCACTATGCGCTAGACCTGGCTAGTGCTTTCTTCTCTTTTTCTGGAGAGTCAGAAGCAGTCTCCCTTCACAGGGGCAGGCCTGCAGTATGCATTTCAAGTGTTGCCACAGGGTTATTTGAACAGCCTGACCCTATGCCCTGTTCAGTGGCCAGCAACCTGGCCCAGTGGCCTGAGCCACCCACTGTACATGTTTCCTCCCACTGATGATGTGTTGTTGACCTCTGACTCTTTTGCAGTTTGAAAGCTTGCATTCTTGACCTTAGTGGTCCATTTGTAGACAGATGACTGGTGAGTAAAGTAACCCAAGGTGCCACGACTTGGCTTGTCAGTCAAGTTTTTGGGTAAGTTTTCATTGGCTAGGACAAAAGTTTGCCTGAGGCTGCTATTGATAAAATTTAGGCAGATCCACAACTTACAATGTTGTTTAACTGCTTTATGCGTCTTGTTGGGATCTTGGTGTTTTCCCCCTTAGCCCAGTGTGTCAGCCCTCTGTGCCCTGGTGAAGAGGAGGGTTTTTGTCACTGGACCGCAGCCACTCAACAGCTGCTCTAAGACAAAAGTCAGCAGGCTCAGACCTTGCCTGTAGTACCAGCACATTGCCCCTATGAGCTGGATGTTCAGGTCACCCAGGAGGATTTTGAGGGGGTCTGTGGTAGTGCATGAGCAGCTGGGGAGACCAGTAAGCTTCTGGTCATAGTGTTGGAGGGTGCAGAGGTTCACTATACTGATAGAGAAACAGCTGGCACCTGTGTATGCAGCCCTGGTGGCCTTCAGTCCCTCAAAGGAGATGCTGAAGTTTTGGTGCATTGCAGTTTGTTTGTCAAGAGTGTTTGAGATTGGGCACTTCCCACAAAGACATGGAGAGCTCAGACACCATCCCCAGCAAAATGGGGGAAAGATTTCTGACAAAGAAATGCCTTGTTTACTACTCTGTGTCCCTTGAGCTCCAACAGATTCTAGGGCCTGTGCAATATGCACCAAGGAAGTGCCAGGCAGTGCTAATAATTATGGGTCAAGGAGCCAGGGCTCTTCAAGGTGGGAGCAGCCCTTTGGCTGCCTGTACTTGGTGCTCTGAAGGGTGCAGTAGAGGGCCCTGCTAAACTGCTGCTGCTCAACAGGCCTCTCCTGACACCTTGTGGTATGATGTGGGAATGGGCAGAGCAGCTCCTTGGCTGAGTCTCATGCCGTAGGGATGGTGACACTGCATGAACCAGGACCTCTGATCTTCTATACCAACTGGGCCATGTTTAGGGGTCAACTTGGGGTTACTACATGGAAAGTAGACAATATCATGGTAGGACATCACCTTTGTGGGGTTCAGCAATTGGCAGGACATTTGAGCCATTAGCCATGCAAAGTAGATGACAAATACACGTTCCTGTCCAGGCCCAGCAAAGCCCAGGGAAGGATGGAGGCAATGCACTGGCTGGGGTGTGGAGCTTCCAGTGGGAGCTTCGCTGACCTGCTGGCTTGGCTGCATGGCTGCCTGAGCTGCAGGGGTGAAACCACGTGGAACATAGGGAAACAGGGGGCCCTGCCTTCAATGTCAGATGCACATAGGGGTCTACCAGGCTGGTGTGGCCTGTGCTCAGGAGTAACCACATGCCTGATGCCTTGGAGTCATGGAATGGCAGGTAGTGCAGGTCATGACATGTCCCTTTGACACTAAGTTAGGTTGACTCCACTGGCTCTTTTCAGGGATGAGATGGGGCCATGATTGATTTGATGGCAGTGGATATGGCTACATGCTTCTTAATGGCCTTGTGGTCAAGGAGGTCCACATGCTATGTCCTGTGCCCTGACAGTGTTGATAGACTTGTATGCACTTCCCATCACAGTAGAGCCACCAGGAACCATTTCACAGGTCAGGGTGCCAGCAATGGCAGCTAGGCTACAGATTCCATGGGGGCTTCACATCCCACACCACCCACAGGCTGCAGGCCTGATAGACATTATGGCCTGCTTGAACAAGGATGCAGGACTGCAGTCCACCTGCCTTCCATGAAGGGGTGGGCATGGTGCCTGTGGGTAGTTGTGAGAGAACTGAATGAGCATCCTGGAGAGGGACCAGCTCCTGTGGAGGACTTGCTGCACCCCCCAGCAGCCCCAATGCAGTTCAGGTGGTTACAAGTGTGTCGTACTTAATCCTGGGTCAGGGAAGCATGGAATGTTCTTTTCCCTGCACCCACTGCATTCAATAGGGTGCAAACTGTAGTGTATATGGTGCTGGAAAGGAAAGTACCCTGGCCTTGCTGTGTATCACATTAGCACCATGAGATATGGTTTGGAGTGTGATTGCCTTGTGACAACATGGAAGGTAGTGAACCACCATCCCCCAGGTGCATGTGACATGGCTAGTCCCTGCAGTTGGGTCACGGGGTATAAGGCAACATTTGTTTTCTCTGTGTGCTTTTATGTGTCCCCTGGTGTTGGTGTACATAGATCCAGCTGAGGATAAGGACCAAGCTGTGCCTGTGTGGCATCACCACCCAGGTAAGCTGCCATGGGCTGTCACTGTGCCTTCCTGGGCCTCAGCTGGCATGCATCCTCCCACATGATGTGATTTCCTGTGCTGGTGCCTGTAACTGCTGTGTCCTTCCATCCATGGATGTGTCGTCACCCACACCATAGTGAAGTAGCACACACATATGCCACTGTAGCCAAACCTCTGCAGCCGAGTGTGCACTGAGTGCCTGAGCTTTGCTGGGAGATCCTGGTGAATCCAGAATATGATTATGAATGACTGGACTTGCAGAGAAAGACTTGAGCTGCCACCTCAGTTTGGGCGAGATTGGCATTGGGTTTAGTGATCCTAGGTGATGGGGACTGCTTTCTGACTGTGTGTTGTTGTGGCTTGTATTGGTGTTGTGGCCTGTGATTCAGAGCTCTGCCCTCCTCACTAAGGATCATTATTGAAGCCTTCAGAGGTTCAGATGTGTAAAATATAAGGCATGTAATTCTAAAGGGGTGCTAACTATGACCAAATGGTCATAGTTAGGTCTCTGGCTGAGGCTTCCAGTGGACTAGGTTTTCCTTGTGTGGTCAATGTCATGAACTCTGATTCAGTGCATGTACTCAGGGTATAAATATTTGTTTGTGAGCTGCACCTACAACACAACCTGGTGGCAGTGTGCATTTTTGTCTGACCAACATGTAAAAAAGTCATATGAAAAAGACTCCGGGGGCTAAATGGAACTGGCTGGGGGATGAAGTAGAAATGGGGGTTGGCGAGAGGCTACTAAGACATCTGAATGAAGAATGTTACTCTCCCAACTGTCTTGTGTTTTCTTCCACCTGCTAGGCTCCCACATCTGTTTCCCAGGATCTGAGCCTCCACAAGGAAGTCATGAAACCTTCTGATCCCCTGAGCAAGGCCCTGACCTCCTCTGAATCACTGGAAATGGCCACTAGCCTCATTGATCAGTGGAAAACTCTGAAAATATATTTAGACCCAGTGAAAGCCCTGAACTCCACTAAAACGTTTTTGAAAAGTTTTAGATCACACACATACTGCAAAAGAATCTGAATCCCAATCAAAAACTATGGACAGCTCTGAACCCCACTGAAATTCTCGAAAACATCCTGAGTCCAACCGACTCCTGGTGTAAGGCGCTGAGACCAATGATGCCTTGGAAGAGCCATGAGCCCCACTGATGAGCCGGAAAAGTCCTGAGACACACCAGGCACTGCAAAAGGCCCTCACCACAATGTAGAGTCCAGTGGAGTCCCGGACCCCTATGAGAGTGTAGTGAAGACCTTTAGCCTCCAAAAAGCACCAGGGAAGAATAATATTATTCTCATTAAGATCCTGTGGAAAACCCCAAGTGCCACTGAAATTTGGGGAAAGACCCTGTGACCCAATGATGTTCCAAAGAAGGTTAGTGTAAGATTGGATATTGGCCACAAGGAGATCAGACCACAGCCATCTCAGCAAATCATTACTGTGATCAGCTCTCCAGCAAAATTCAGTGGATCAGAAAGGTAAAGGACTGGGGAAATATTGCTGGGTCCCAGATGGGGTACTGTTTATGTACCCTGGCTTTTGTAGCCATAGGCTCAGGGGTGCATGTGTCTTCCTAGGTATGGTTGCAGACCCTGCTGGGACTCATGTCATTCTGGGGTTGTGCGGACATAGGAATGAGTGACAGGCAGGTGCGAGATGCCATTAGGGTTTATATGTCAGCATCTGGTTGGTCTTTGTCATGCATGGCTGCCTGATGCCCTGCCCCCATTCAGTTACTTCCAACTTTCCCAACATTTTGGTCTCTTTGGTGATATAGGACAGTGGAGTCCATCTGGCTATTTCTGGCTTAATAGGGGGTGTCATGGGGAGAACGCTCGAATGTGAGTTCCCTAAGGAGGCAACTGTAAGGGTGCAAGAGCATTTGGTTGAATGTTACTCTGGCCACCTCACTCTTGTGACGCCAGACAGAGATGAAAAGACAGGCATCAATTATTAGTAGGAGTCTTATCACTAATGTGGGGGTAAGAATAGGGGTCAGCCAGGGAACAAGAGTGGAATCTAGCCATCCTGGCCAGGGGCCATGTGTCTGTTTTTGTTTCAGCCTTTCATTCCAATGTCTGAGAGCCTCAATATTTTTATTGACCAGCCCAGTTTCATGGATGTAGTAACAACTTTCTTCCTTAGGAAAAGGCATGTTCCTCCTTTGTCTGCCATCAGGAGATCTAGTTCTTGATGGTTGTGTGAGGAAACGTGGGCATTAGGAGTAGTTAGTCTTTGTAATGATGCCAGGGAGGCAGCAGAGACCTCTCCTGCCCTTGGAGTTGATGTTCTAGCTTCTGGGTGGCAGTGACTGCATAACCAAGTCCTTCTGCCCCCAACCCAGAGGCTGCGAGTGAGGAGGCCTGGGAGACCCCAACCTCCACTGGTAAGAATAAGTCCCATCCCACCCTAGGGATGGTATCTGAGCAAGCAGGTGGATTCAGCTTCACTCTATAGTGTCAGCTGAGGAACAAAAGCGGAGGCACAGTGAATTCAGAGTGCGTATTTTAATCTAATTTCTTTGTCATGGTGCCATTGCATCAGAAAGAGAATCCTGGAGGAGTAAACATCAAGGAAAAGACCAGAGCAGTAGGGTTGTGAGGTGCTGAGGTAGAGGAAGTATAACAGCAGGTAATGTTTGTTGAGGAGTTGTGAAATAGGGGATCCCCTCCAAAGGTGGAGAGGGGTTCCTGTGAGGTGCTGAAGAAGAGTTAAGGGGGCAATTGATAGGGATGGCTGGTAGGGGGTCCAATCCAAACCTGGGTACAGAAAGCAGTCCAAGCTGTTTTTGACCCTGGACAACTTGAGAAGCTGAAGGCCTTGACATATCAGGGGAAGCCATGAGAAGCGATCAACACTTGGATGAGCCGCCTTCTTGAGTTGGCATTGAATTTATTCTTCCTGCTCTTGGATGGTTATGTGAACCTGTAGAACACCTGAATAGAGGACCTCAGGATTGTAAGGTAAGCTGTGGGAAGTTTGGCTCTGTACACATGTGGAGCTTGCCATCAAACCCAAGGACCATATGGGGGACATGGGTCTTTGATATTGATGGTTTTAAGGTTCCATTCACCACTTGGACCAGTGAGTCAGTTGCCCTCTGGGTACTTCGCAGGATCAACGAGGTGCCTTTCACACTGGTCAGGGGCACCCCCATAAGTGGTGGGCCAATTTCTGCAGTATATTTTGGTGTGGTCAAAGAGAAAGCAAGCTGAGCAGTGGGGGTGTGAGGGGAGGTATGCATAGAGTTAAAATCTATGAGAGGGAGGATAAGCTTCCAGTCATGCTCTGTGGGGGAACAGTTCTTCTCCACTCTGATCTGAGAGTGGAGGTCCCATCATGTTGCCATATCTCCTGGACATAGAAATGCCAACTGTAGGCTGGGTCAGAGGCCTGAGAGAGATTCATAAGTAGGAGAAGTCACAGAGTATTGGTGAGAGATTTTGAGTTTGGTGAGTCCCAGAACAGTGGAGGCCCAGGACTGGTTATCTAGGATGGGTGCTTCCTATAGGTGGGAGACATGGTACCAGGAGAAGAAGCCTAGAAGTTTGGCCACGGTTTGGGTGTAAGTATAACCATATGAAGTCCAGTCCAGTGAGGTTGCAGTGACTGAGGATGTAATTTCCAGAACAAAATCACATTGCCTGGTTGCAACGGAAGGATGGTTGATTCAGGTGGTGGTTCAGATGGAAATGAGGCTGTGAATGGTCTATGGCTACAGAAGTGTGTGTGCTCCCTCAACAGCTTGTGCAAGAGTGTGAAATAGGGTAAGTAAATGCCAAAGGGGAGGGGCGCCTGGGAAGTTTTGGTTGATTGGAAAACGGAGCCCACAGAGGAGATCAAAAGGGCTAAGTCCTGTGGGGACTCTGGGTGCTGCCTGAATGCAGGTAAGGGCCAATGGAAGGAGATTGGACAGAAGAGTTTGACATCAATGGTAAGTTTAGTGAAATGCTGTCTGAGGGTGCTGTTAGCTCTTTAAACCTCAACTGAGGACTGGGGTCAGTAGGGGATATGGAGCTTCCAGGTGACATTGAGGCTTGGGACACTAGTTGAACAACCTGAGAGGTGAAGGCAGGACAGTTTTCTGACTGGATGGATGCAGGAAGTTCGAATCTCTGGATGATCTGCTGATGAGGATGGAGGCAATGTTGTCTGCAGTTTTCCTGGAGGTGAAGAAGGCTTCTATGAGCCTGAAAATGTATCTCCCAAAGTAAGTAAGTAAAGGAGGTTTTTTTTGTTTAGGCACGTGGGAGAAGTCAACCTGCCAGTCTTCACCTGGCTGTTGGCCTCTATCTGGTGTGTTGGGAATTTGGTTTGAGGCCTCCTTGTGGGGATACTGTGGAGCAGCCAGAGCAAGGGAAGTGGAACAGCTACAGAATAGATATCAGTCCTGGGTGATAAAAGAGGGGTTGGAGAATGTTCAGAAGAGGTCTGGGGTCAATATGAAGAGAGTTATGAATGTCCATCAGCACATTGATAGCTTGCTGCCTAGGAAGGGCAATATGGTTGCCCTGAAAGATCCAGCTGTCATCCTCAAGGTGGCTGGCCTGGTCTTTAGGTCTTTCTGGGCCTTGCAGAATATTCATGTTTTATTGAAGTGGATAATTTTAGATTGGGGACTGTTGCAGACTTTGTTGCCAATCCCCAACCCCACACTATAGTCTGCCTTCTTGTTACCCATCATATAGGGTCTGATAAATTTTGATGTCCTCAGTAGTGTATTATGGCAACTTGGGATGGCAGCCGAAGTGCCTCCAAATGTTTGGAAATCAGGGAGGCATGGACCCCTGGTGACCCCTTTGTGGTTAGAAACCCACTCCTTTGAAATAGTCAAATGTGAGTGAGCAATCAAGAAAGCATCTTTGGTGTGTGGGTAAATGTTAACCTTTTTTCCTTTGGATAGAATGAGGGCCATAGTGAGGGCAAAGATTTTGGCATTCTGGGAAGTTGTCCATCTGGAAGGCAGCTGCCTTCCAGAACTGAATCAGTGGTAAGCACTGCTCTACAGCGTCCTTTGGGATCTAGCACAGAACTGCCATCTACAAAAATGATTAAGTCAGGTGAGGGGAGTGGGTAATCAAAAAGTGGGTAATCATGGGGTGAGTGTAGGGCCTTCAGTTCCTGTGGACAGAAATGACTGACTGTTGAGGGAGATGGGATCAGTGGAGGTAATGTAGCAGGGTTGAGGGAAGAGGAAGAGCAGAGAGTGATGGCAGGGTTTTCTATGAAGAGGAGATGGAATTCTTGAAACCGTTATGGGCTCAGAAGGGCAAGGAATTTATGGCTTAAGAGGTCCTGGAGTTGATGGGTAGGGTATATAGTTATTGACCAGAGCAAGATGAGTTTTAGTTTTCATTACTTCAGATGCTGCCACCAATGTCCAGAGCCATAGTAGCCACCCACAAACATAGAATCAATCTGCTTGGAGAGATATGCCACTGGTCCATAGGAAGGTCCAGTTGGTTGAGCAAGGAGGCCTCTGGCAACACCATATATTTCATAGTTAAGAGATGGCAAGGATGGTTAGGATTAGGGAGAGAGAGAGAGTATGGGAGGATGTGAAAGCATCCCTGAGCTTGTAAAAATAGTTAGCTATCATATTGGGGGAGGAAAGGGGCCCATGAGGGGTCTCCTTTGCTGCCTGATACAGGGGTTTGGTGAGGAGTGCAAAGGTAGGGATCCAGTGCCCGAAGAAGCCAGGAAGACCCAGGAAGGAGAGAATGTAATCTGCCATTTTAAATGAGTGGAGGTCACTGAGGGCCTGGATTCTGTTTGTTGTGAGGCTCTTAGATGTAGGACTGAGGAGTATGCTTGAATTTGTGATTGAAGTGGTGGTGAGTTGGGCCTTGGCTAGAGACACCCAATAGCCCTAAGATCCCAGGAAGTTAAGGAGCTGAGCCATGTGAGTTTGAGAGCTTTGAGGAATGGGAGAAGTTCATCCACATGCTGTAGGAGGGTGCTATCTCATACATCACAAGAAGCCAAGCCCTGATAAAGGTCTTGCCCAAAGAGGTTGGGGCTGTCCTGGATTCTTTGGGTAAACCTGTCCATGTTGACCGTTGAGACCTAAGGACTGTAGGATCCTCCCATGTGCAGGCAAAGAGGTATTAGGAGTCAGGGTGAAGGGGAACAGTGAAGAACGCATGATTGAGATTCAGGCTGTGAATTGATGGTAGATGGAGGAATGTGGGAAAGAAGAGGGTAAGGATTAGGAATGCCTGGGTGAATGGAAATTACTCCTTGATCAGGTGGAGGTCCTGAGCTAAGCAGTAGGTCCCTGAGTGTTTGTGTACTGGCAATATGGGTGTTTTACAGGAAGAAACTTAGTGATGAGTACTCCCTGCGAAAGGAATTGGTGTATGATGGGTTGAAGTCATTCCTGTGGATGGGGTAAATAAGAAAGTGAGGATATGAAGAAAATTTAGTTTGAAGTTTCAGTCAGATAGGGTTGGCTTGTGGTGGGATGCTATGACTGGCTTGGAGATGTCCCCAGACTTGGGGATCTACCAGGTCTGGAGGCAGTGGTAGGGTAGGTGTTGTGAAGGTGTTAAAAAGTGTAAGAACTAGACATAGAATGAGATAAGTAGTAATAGTGTCCTTGGGGAAAAGTTGTGGGGTGGCTCCTGGGAGGTGAAGAGCATCTCTACATAGGAGAGGAACTGGACAGGAGGGATTGACCAGGAGTGTGAAAAAGATGTCTCTACAGGGCACAGGTTAGGTTAGCTGTTTTGTTTGGATAGGATGGTTTCACATCAATTCCCATAATCAAAATCTGGGAAAGAAACAAATGCCCAGAGTGGGCAGGCAAGAAAGAGTAGGGAGCCCCCATGTCCAGAAGAAATGTTATGCACTTACCTGCCACCTGGAGCGTTACCCTGGGCTAAGCAAGTGTGATAGGTGTCCTTGAGTCCGGGCTTCTTTAGTCTTCTGCAAATCACAACACCTTGAGAGAAGGGACTGCTTGACCAATCATACCTCCAAGTGGAGGCCCTGGGGAGGGACATGCCATAGGGCAGTTGTCCTTCCAGTGTCCTGCTTGTTTTCAGGTGGGACATGGCTTACAAGGGGGCCATGGATTTGGGCACTGATAAGCCCATTGGCCTCCACATTTACATCTGAAGCAAACCCCTGGTGGAAAGGATTGCTTGTCCCCATTTGAAGCTCTCTGGAGCCACAGGCTGCATAGCAGCTACCAAAGCATGGGATTGGAGCGATACCTTTTCCTGTAAATTAGCCTGACTGGCCAGTTCAGCAGCTTCTTCTTGGGCGTTATATGCTTTGAAGGCCATTGTTACCAGATATCAGAGAGGTCTCAGGGTCCTCCTCAGCTTGTTTGAGCAGTTTTCTAATATCAGGGGCTGACTGAGAAATGATGTGGGTTGCTAGCACTGTAGCCCCAGAGGGAGATTCAGGACCCATTTAGTGTATTTGGTAAGGGCCTCTATAAGGCAGTTAAGGAAAAGGCTAGATTCTCATCCAGATCCTGAGTAATTTCCCTCAGTTTATCAAAGTTTACTACTGTATTGGAGACTGCCTGCATGCCTGCTTTGAGATGTTGGACCATGCAAGCACAATGGCGGCAACCATGCTGGCCTTCCTGGTAGTCCAATTTGGTCTGTTGTTGGGACTGCTGCTGCGCCTGCAGCATTATGTCTGTTATGTGGACTTGGTCATCATCATCCTGTGCTGCCTGCTGGATGAGGGCCCTATTCTTCTGGGGTGAGGGTGGGAGAAAGAATGACATAAACATCATGCCAGTGAGATCATAAGCCTGAGAAAGATCTCTATATTCCTTAATGTAAGTAGAAGAGTCAGCAGAGAAAGATCCTAGGCACTTTTCGATCTGGGAAAGATCCTGGAATGAGAATGGGATGTGGACACACACAATGCCCTTTGCACCAGCTATGTCCCAGAGAGGACAAAGGAGGTCTGGGTTAGGTTGTCAGAGGGCTTGATGAGATCTGGTGTGAGTACTAACAGGGGAGGAAAGAGATGGGGAAGAGGTGGAAGGAACTGCTGGAGAAGAAGGGGGTGGAGGTGTGACTGTAAGAGGAGAAGAGAGATAAGGGGATGAGGGACCTTACAGTGGAGAAGAAGGAGGAGTGGAAATAGGTGGGCCTGAGAGTGGCATGGTAGGTGGAGGAGGAGCTGGGGGAGAAGAAGAGGAGGAAGTATGGCCTGTGTAAGGAGGGATAGGGTAGGACACATGGGGGGCTGAATGAAGTTCCAGTGGATCTGAAAACAAGGAAGAAGATACAGAAGAAATGGGGGAGAGGCTTGGCACCATCTCTGGTGAGGAAAACTTGGGTATTGGAGCAGGTAGTACAAAGTGAGGGGTGAGCATGTAAGTCCCAAAAAGTATGAATGTAAAGCAATTCTGACCATTTCTCTGTCCTGTGACAGAAATTGCCAAATCAGTGAAGATTTGAATGTCAGAAGTTTTCTCTGGTGGCGATTTTGAACCATTGCCCAAGACATAATGAGGCCAGGCCTCAGTTGAGTAAAAGACCAGCAGCTAACAGTGTAAGGCTTGGGTGTGTCCTAATTTGGCAAAATTAAAATATAGACAGCCCAACAGAGTTTTGGGGTCTAAGGAAGAGTGGAAGTTTCCCATGACCTTTCAGTATCACCTAGAGGATGAACAGGAACAGAAAGAAGCATCCCAAATGCTGATCGTGGTCACCTATGAAATGGAGGCAGGCGGACCAGAGGCTAGGATGTCTCCTTAGCCTTTGGGGGCCCAAAATGGGTGGAGTGGGGCTAGTCAGAGACTGGACTTCCCCACAATCTACCAGAGCCAAAATGGAATGGGTGTGAGTCTGGTGTGAGCACAGGACTTATTGGCAGATCACCTTTTTGGAAGGTTTAGCTGAAAGGCAGTGGGAATTCACAGAACTTACCGTACTTCTGTCAACCCAAGTAAAGAGAAAGAAAGTGATGCAAAAATTCCCTGGTGCATTTGAAGGAGAGGGTAGACCTCAACCCTGATGAGGTGGGGCACGGATCTTCTCCCAAATGTAAGATCAGATGCTGAGCAAAAGTAATGAGACAACAAGCATCTCAACAAAGCTTTATTGTGATCAGCTCTCAGGTGGGAATCACTGGTCCTCCAAGGTAAAGGGCTAGAAAAGTCATGCTGGCTCTTTGACAGGACAGAGTTTTGCTACTCTGGGGTAGGCAGGGGGTGGGCTCTCTGGTGAAGGTTTATCCTGCAGTTGGTCAGAAACCCTGTTGGGACCTGTGTTCTCTGGGATTGGCTGGGGATCCCACTGAGTGACAGAAATTTGCAAGAGGCAATTAGGGTTAATCTGTCCATGACTTATTGGTTGCTCTTTGGCATGCATGGTGTGCGTGATGCCCTGCGCCCATTCAGTCATTTTCAACTGCCCCAATAGTTAGGTTTCAGAAATACCCCCTCTCTAGGGAATACCCTAAATGCCTGTAACCTTGGGAATGGAACTGAGCCACACTGAGATCTTAAAGTCCAGTAAAGTCTTTTGAGATGGACCTGAGCACCACTATGACCTGGGGAAGGAAGGCCTGGAGTTCAGTATGAATGTGGGGAAGACATTGCATAGCGCCCAAATCCTGGGAATGGCACTGAGCCCCACTGAGTGTATAGGAATAGCACTGAAAAAACTGAGACTTTTCAAAATATGCTGAGAAAAACAGACCTGGTAATGGCCATGAGTCCCACTGAGATCCTGAGTTAGGCCTTTGCCCATTTGAAAACATCATGAATATCCTGAACCACACTGACAATGTCCAAGAGCCCCCACTGACTTCCTGCGGAAGGTAAGGAGACTACTAAGACTCTGGGGAAGGAAGGCCATGAGCACCACTGGGACACTGAAGAAGCGCAGGCTCCAATGATATGCTAAGTAAGGTCCTTAGTCACACTGAAACACTTGGGAGGGCCTAAGCCCCACTGATGACCTGAAAATTCTGAGAATGGAGACAACTGGAAAGGTCTGAGAGACATCCAGAGCACAATGAAGGCCCAGAAGCCCAGTAAGACACCAGTGATGGACTCCCAGAAATCTGGGGAAGCATCTAAATCCAACTAATGTCTTGTGGAGTACTCTGAGGCCCATGGAAATCCTGGAGAATACCTGAGCTTCAGAAAGACTCTTGGGAAGACTCTGGACACCAATGTGACACTGGAGAAGGCCCTGAACCTCCATAAGACTCTGAAGAAGAACCTGAGTGGCACTGTGATTCTGGGAAAGCAATGACCTCCACTGAGATCTAGGCAAGGCCCTGGGATCCACTGAGACCCTAGCAAAGTGTGAAATCAGTGAGTCGTAGGGAAGTTTCTGAGCCTCACTTGAACACTGGGAATAGCACTGAGTCCCACTGAGAACTTGAGAAACTCCATGAGACTAACTGAGATCCAAGGGAAAATTTGGGGAATGTCCTTAACCCACTGAATCCCGGGGAAGAATCAAGATTCTGTGGAAGGCCCTACCCAGGACTGTGACTCTGAGAAAACCCTAAGCCCAATGATACCCTTGGGAAGGATCTGAGTGATACAGAAATACATGGAAAGGCTTTAAACAATGTCATGACCTTCAAGAGCCTTGAGACACAATGAGAGATTTGGACGGATTATGAACCTCATTAAGGCCATACTGAATGGTCTGAACCACTGAGACTCTAGTTAAGGCCTTTAGCTTCTCGGAAACAGTTCAGAAAAACCTGATACTTGAAAAAATCATGTGGAATGCTCCAAACATCACTGAAATTGTAGGAATGACCATGTGTACTTATGATTCCCTGGGCAAGGCAATGAGCCTCATTGAGACCCCAGTGAAGGTCCTGATTAGCACTGAGGCATTGAGATTGGAAGTGAGCTTCATGATTTTTCAGGAAAGGAAATGACAATAATAAGACCCTTGGGGAGACTCTGCATATGACTGTGACTCTGTGGAAGACACAGAGCTTCACTAAGACTCTGCATAAGGCCTTGAACACAATCTGGAATCCACTGGAGCCCATCAACTTCACTTTATTTCTACTGAAGGCCTTTAGTGTAACAGAAACATGGGGAAAGAGTCTGAGCCCCAGAAAGACAATGTGGGCAACTCCAAATGACATTGAAATTCTGGGGAAGGCCAAGAGTTCAGAGAACAAGGCCTTGAGATTTATGGAAATGTTGGTGTATGATTGAACTGTGCTGAGAATCTAGGGAGGATCATGAACACCACTGTGACTCTAGGATTGGTGCTGAGCTCCACTGAGAACCTGTTTAAGGTCCTACAATTCACTGAGACCCTCATGAAGGCCCTGACCCCAGTGAGCTGTGTGGGGGGACACTCAGAGCCCCACTAAGACTCTGAGAATGAAGAGCACTGAGCCTCACTCAGGCATTGGGAATGGCACTGAGGTACACTGAGACTTTGTTAGAGGCCCTGAGACACAGTGATATGCTGAGGATGGCCGAGGTTCCTCTGAAGGGATGGGGAAGGAAATGAACCTCAATGAGACCACTGGGAATGCCCTGAGTTCCACTGTGACCCTGGGAATTGCTGTTAGTGTTACTAGGAACCTGGATAAAATCTCCAATTTCTCTGGAACCCTGTTGATGGCCCTGAACCCAGTGTGACCTTGGGAAGTTTCTGAGCCACATGGAAGCTCTGGGAATACAGTTAGCACCACTGAGACACTGCAAAGGCCATGACAATAGCTCACATGGGCATAAGTCTGTGAGTCCTGCTGAGAACCCAATGAAAGACTGTGTCCCACTGAGAATTTAGGGAATGTCATGAACCAAACAGAACCTGGCAATATCTGCATGTCCCGCTGAGTGCCTGGGGCAGGTAAGCAAGCTACTATGCCTCTGGAAGAACAAACTCTGACTGTGAGACTGGAGAAGGCTGCAAAACCCACTGAAACTCTGGGCAAGGCCCTGATCCCCATTTTTGAGTAGGAAAGGCCATGTGTCCCATTGATAAGCACCAAGACACAAATGAGACACTAGGAAATTTCTGAATCTTATTCAGATCCCAGTGAAGTCCCTGACCCTCTGAGAAACTCTCTAAAGCCTTTGGATCCTATAAACAGTGGGAAAGTATCAAAACCATAATAAAGTACTTGGATAGCCCTGAGCCACACTCAAATGTGAGGAGAAATCCTGAGACCTAATGATATTCAGTGGAAGGCACTGAGTCCACAAGACTTGGAAAAGCCATAAGTTCCATTGATGACCTGGAAAATTTCTGAGACCAAATGCAACCTGGTAGAAGTTCTGCATCTCCATTATACCCTGGCAGAGCTCCTGAACCCCACTGAGAAGATAGCAAAACTTTAGCTTCAAATAAACACTTGGGAAATATCTGAGACCCAAAATTCTGTGCACACCTGAAGATGCATTGCTATTCTGTGGAAGGACATGTAATTCTCAGGGAACAATTATGATCCTCATAAAAAACCTAGGATATGGCCCAACCCCTATGGTATATTAGAGAAAGTGGTGAGCCAGAATGAAATACTGGGGAAAACCCTGAGTTACACTAAGAAACTTGGAATATCCTGAGTTCCATTAGCTATGTGCAGAAGGCCCTGGGCACCCCTGTGACAATGGGAATGACTCTAAGTCCTACTGAGACACTGGGAAAGCCACTGAGCCCCTTTGCTACTCTACAGAATGCCCTGAGTTTCACTAAGACTCTGGGAGATGCCCTGAGCACCACTGTGTCCCCTTGTAAATACTCCCAGTGCCATTGAAGACAGTGACACAATGTAGATTCTGTGGAAGGTATTTGAGCATCACTGTGAAGGCCCTTGTTCAATTCCCATCAATAATAAGATTCTCAGTGTGATAATCAGAATGTTGGATGGTCCATTTTAAGAATATAGCATCTAGCCTTATTTGGGATGTGAGCCCCAATTATAGCCAGGTGAAATGGAGCACTCCAGTACTCCCTGCTGCTCAGGAAACTGAGGCAGGAGGATTTTGAGTGCAAAATCAGCCTCAGCAATGTGCAAAGCCCTCTGTGACTTCATGAGGTCCTGCCTGAAAATAAAACATAAAAATATGGAGGATGTTGTCAGTGGATATGTGGCCCTAAGTTCAATCCCCAGTTCCAGAAAAAAAAAAAAAAAAATAGGCAATTGATCTCTCTCAAAAATAATCCATTTATACACAGTTTTATGATAACCTTTGCATTTGCCTGCCACAATTTTAAAATTAGCTAATGTTGTAGATTTTACAACCAATCTTCTTATCAGAGCAGGAGGGAGAATTCATTAAATGTAAAGCATGTTGACTGCCCACCCATGCCTCCTTGGTAGCCAGATTCTGTAGAATTTTTTTCTGGCAGAAGGAAAGTTGACCTTTGACACCCAGCTCGTAGCACATGTTTGAATTTTTTCTTTTTTCTATTTCTAACAATTTCTGCACCAGCTCCAGGGTTCCATAATTACCTCAGGGTTGTTAGGATGCCCCACGATAGAGCAGAAACCTTCACTGCCTTTTTGCTTGGTTGTAGAGCATAGGAGATATCTGTGATCACTGAGGTTGACAGTGGACCCAAAATAGAAAGTGTTCTGGCACCACAGAGAGGGGCCAAGAAAGCACTTTGGCAACCAGGTAACCCTGTGCAGAGACCCCATGCACATGCCCAGGTAATGGGTTCCAGCACTATTATATTATAGTAATATGTATAATCATGCTGGAAATCTATTGTCCAGCATGAGAAACAAGTACATCCCAGAGGTGGTGTGAGTGTGATTGAGACAAGAGTTCAACAAACTTCCCAGAAGAGTGGGGTCATTGAGGCTCTATTCAGAAACACAAGCCAGTACCCAGGAAAGAAGGAGGGGTGTGTGAAAGAAATCCCCAGTAAGGAGGACTGAGCACACAGGGGGTCCAGGTGTGCAAGAAACCTCAATGAGGAGGGGTTCAGGACAGGGGGAAGCTTAATTGCAGAATGGGGAATGAAAATTCTAGGCCTAGGAGTGGGGAAGAACAATGTAAAGTCTCATATGTGTAAATCTTCTTTTCCTTTGAAGAGAAGGAATAACAGTCATTGTTGGTGGTGGGAGTAAATCTGCCCCTGTGGAGGACAAGTGGCCACCTACACCTTTATTTTCAGTGTCCACCATGGATGACACACTCTATTACTAAGTTTTCCAAGTGTATAGGCCCTTACATGTCATGTTCATCCTGTAAAAATATGCAACAGGATTTATTTTAACCCATGTGTTGTATTCTATGTCTATGTACATGCTTGTCTTTATTATGTACATGTCATCAAAATTGATAGATTGATAAGTACTCATACATGTCATGATTGGATACAAATGAATTTCAATTCACTTGATTTAAATAAAACTTTAACAAAAAGTGTCCATCTAAATTGGTAAGAACAAAGGTGTTATTGATACTACTAAACCATGCATTTCTTCAGGTTCCTGGCCAGATTGTTCATTCCTATAACATGTTTAAAGTGCAATGGCCATTGCTTCTAAGAATTTTTCTTTGGCAGTAATAACTGACTTGAAGTTAATTAGACTTGTTTCATACCTTGCTTTCCAGGGGTATCCTAAGTTACAAATGAGCAAATGAGTTTTTATACATAAGTGTGATTAACCTTCATAAATGTGTTTTTTAAAGGAGGCATCTGATTATAAGCAGTGTTAAAATACTAACACATCAACTAAATATAAATTCAAGGACTCTTGGCTTCTTCAATTCCATTAGGTAAAATGCTGTGTGCGGCTTGGTAGTTAATTCACAAACCAGTGAGGAGTGATGTGGGATGGAGAAAAGATTAATAGACACACATAGAGTGAAAAAGCTGGGCCCAGGGGGGGATTTATTTTCTGATGGAAGGTGAATGAATCAGAGAAAGCTCAGCATGTTTATTATATAGGTTTTTCATCACAAAGTTATTTGTGAGAAAGTTTCAGCAAAGCAGACAGACCTGAAGATCACAGTGAAACTTGGGAGACATTGAGGTTCTCTTGTTATGCCCAGAATTCTCTATTCCTAGAACTTGGTGCCTGAGTTCAAGGCCCCAACTGATGAACCTCGGTGCCTTTGCACAGAGCCTTGTTTGTCTGATTGTTACCATAGCAACTGGGCCATATTGACCTGCAGTTCTGCACAGGAAGTTCCCAGGACAAACACACTGATGAGACTACCAGAAGCCATGATTCAAGTCACCACTTTCACAGTAACGTATATTTGGGTCTACTAAATGTGTGTTTTAAATTAGTTTATTTTAAAAAAAGGAATTAAGATTGTGCATTTCTGGGTCCTAACTAAGAGAAAGAACACATGGGTTAAAATTCTAACAGCTGTAAGCTTGTATGCATACAAAAAAGTTTCAGCTGTGTTTTAATTAAAGTACTGTAAAAGATTGAAGTATTACATCTTATTAAAAAGGAGTAAGACTTGTGTGAATGAGGGAAGAAGGAACTCTTGTAGTGTAAAGGACAACCTAAGAGAGGTATTATTGTTTCTGGATGAAGGCATTGATCAGAGACTGTTCTGAACAGACATCCAAAAGCTTTGCGGTTAAGGTTGAAATCTATGTTGTACAGGCATCGGGAGGGTACCAAGGTTATTGCTTCACCCATGCTTTTCTAATTGACTATGTCCTGTTAGTCCTTCATTGGAATTTTTCAGTAACCTTCACATGGGTCCATCCCCAGTTCCATTTGCCCCCCTCCACCTCTCTGGGACAAAGGTTTTGGCTGGAGTGTTTAACATAATGGGGTTGCCCTTTACATTAAAAAATAAAACCTTATTTGGGGCCCATTTCCTGAGTGCCAGACTATTAACTCTCCTATCTTATCCAAGGTATGAAAACTGCCAGTCACAAAGAACATGGCAATGGGTTCCAGCACTCTTATATTATAAGCTTGGGGAAACATTAAGGCCCCTATTTTAACTTTTGTGTGCCATATTGTTTAACCCTCCCCTTCTATTTTGTGAGAAGCTGTGTTATGTAAATTAAATGTACAGATGACATTCTCACCCAAAGAGTAACAACTTTGTTGGAAATTGTCTCCTAGGAAAAGCTACAAAGCCTGCTCTGCTGGGTGTCCTGGAAGTTAATAAGCTCTTTTGGGCCAATGGAATCTTGAGCAAAAGTTTCAAGTTATCTTTTTTTAAAAATTATTTTTATTTGTCAGGAAACCTTTATTTATTTATATGTGGTGCTGAGAATTGAACCCTGTGCCTAATACTTGCCAGGAAGATGCTAGACCACTGAAACACAACCCCATCACTGATCAAGTTATCTTATCCAAGACTTTGTTCAATCAGGAAACAACTTGCCACAAAAAGTATCGACTTATCCTCCTTAAGAAAGAGGCATTCATGGGGACCATTATTTTTTGAATAAGTCTTTAAAACATGAATTGAATCCATTGAGGGGAGCACTTTACCAAAGTAGTGTTCTCGAAACCAAAGCCATCTGCAATGGTAATTACCTTCAGATTTGTATGAAAAAGCAAATTTAATTGGAGATTTACTTATGTCATTTCATGTTCTGGTAACCTGTTTTTCAATAAGAAAGACATGAACTTTTGTGTGAATTTTTACACTAGGGTGGAAATTTAAATATAACTTAAAAAATAATGAGAGCCTGATTCCTTTAAAAGCTTACATGGTGAAATAGGGAAGCATTTGGTCATATTTTCTACACAGAGTAAATTCAGATCTCTCTTAGTTTATTGATTATATTTCAGATGTAATGTTACATTGTGTTATTTTTCAAGAGCCCTGCCTTATTGAGATAAGGATCCGACTCTCACCCTGTGTTAGACTGACTACAAAGAAAGTTAGACTTCCACCCATTTTAAATTATAATCAAAAGAGAGATTTTTGTTGAAAATATTACTGTAATCCCACTGGGCCTGGTGGCTCATACCTGTAATCTCAGCAGCTTGGGAGGCTGAGGCAGGAACATTGTGAGATTCAAAGCTAGCTTCAGCAACTTAGTGAGGGCCTATGGAACTCAGGGAGATCCTGTTTCTAATAAAAATACAAAGAATAGCTGGGGATAAGGCTCAGTATTTAATTACCCCTGGGTTTGATCACCTGTACAAAAGAAATTACTATGATCCAAACCAAACAAAGAATATCATACAAAACTAAGATTTGGGTAGATTATAAAAAAGTATGTCAGGTTGTAAGTGTGTATTAAAATAAATTAAAATTTGTAAAGGATCTCATATGTGATTGAGTTTATATATTCATGTGTCTCTGAGGAGGCAAAATGGACACCAAGATATACTAGTGCAATATAGATATTATGTTGCTTGGTTTAAAGCTATTGTGCAAACTGAACACATTTTTGGTCTTTTAAATTTTATTTTCTATTTTTGACATAGAACCTTATAACTTTGGAATATTAGTGTTTTGAAGAAGTACTCCTTGTAACAGAACAACCTGAGTAAATTTGAGATAATAAACCATCACCTATAGCACAGAAAGGGATATAAGGCTGACTTCCAGTACTAACATAAACCCCAATTAAATGGAAGGGGTAACTATAAGATTATATACATTACATTTACTGATGAAACTCAGCAGCTGAATGATTAAACCCCAAACTGGAAACCAAAGGATAAGAAGTGAAAACCCTAAGGGGAAAGTGGCCAATATTTGACCTTTGCCCTCTAAGGTCAGCTAGGACCCAGAAAAACTGGGACTTCTCTGAGGGCTTGGTGATTTTGGCTCTCATGGATTCCCAATCAGGGGCATTAAGGGGATCCTGGAAAGCAGGAAGGCAAGCAGTGCAAAGTCTGCAAAGAGGAGGATCTCTGGAGAAGAAAATATCTCTAATGCTTCCAAGGGAAGTCAAATATGATCTGCAAGACCCTGGTCCACACTGGCCTTGGGACAACTGCTACAAGAATAGCTAAAGGAGCCAAAAGCCTCTCACATGTTCCTATGAATGATCGATGACAAATCTCAGCTGACTCTATCAGTCCATAGGAACAAGTCAATATTGCCAACTTGTTCTTAAACACCGACAGGAGAGTGGAACCAAAGTATAGGCACACATGAACATTGAAAATAAAACACAATGGTTCTTTTCATGTAACCAGAGGGTTATATTAGGGTCAGTGTTCCCAAAAGTAATTAAAAGTGAGAAGTTCTACGGGAAGAGATTTGCTGCCTGATACAAAAGTTTGTTCTGATTCAATTAGAGATAATCTGTGCTTTTCTTATTCATCATGATCAAATGAATTGTTGCTCAGGGTCCACTTCAAGAGGTTGCCATTCATCACTTCCAGCCTGGAGATTTGATTTTAATGAAGACTTTGAAAACACACAAGGTTCAACGTGGCTGGATAGGACCAGAGCAAATGCTAGTAATGACTGGAATGGCTACAGGGATGGCTAAAGGGGGGAAAACTCATTATGGTGGATGATTTCCACATTAGAAAATTAATATATCTTGAATCGATGACAACACTGATATGGGTACTTGAGAAAAATGAAAATGAAATTCAATGTTTAAAAGCTAAAAGTTGGATTTCTGAGAAATGGAAAGGCCAGTGGTCCATTTTCAAAATATGTTAGTTAGCCTTAATTGAGATGTAAGAGTAAATTGTAGTCATTTTATTTATAGCCTTACCCATTCTTTTCCCCAAATTTAAAATTAGTCATATAGATTGTAACCCTGAGGTCCTCCAGTTGGGCCAGGGATAGTGCCATAATAGGAATAAAAGATGTAGACTGCATGCCCAAGTGTGTTTCCTAGATAGGTTTTATACAATGACTTTCTGGAAGAAGTAAAGTTTCCCTTGCCAACTCATTTTCAAGCACGTGTTTGATTTCTTGTGGAACCTCAATAGTTTCAACCCTGAGGTCCACTGAAATACTGGGATAGCCATGAGCCTCACTAAGACAGTTGGAGAGGCCCTGAGGAACACTGTGGTATGAGGGAAGGTCCTGACCAACTATCAGAACTGGGAAAGAACCTGAACAACATTGTGATCATGGGTGTGGCACTGAACTCCATGGAAAACCTGGGAAAGACCCTGGGATTCACTGAGAACCCCAGGATGACTCTGAAATCCAGTGTTTTCTTGGGGAAGTTTTGGACTCTCACTGAGAGGGTACAAATATCACTGAAACTCACTAGACTGGGAATAGCACTGAGCCCCGCTGAGATGTTGAAAAGGGTTCTCACTTGTACTGAGCCCCTAAGCAAGATGATGGAGCCCTACTGAGACCCTTGGAAGGCCTTAAGCACCACTGTATCCTTGGGAATGGTCCTGAGTTACACTTAAAGCCTGGCAAGGCTGTGAGACCCCTAAGTCTCCTGGAAAAGTTGGATATACAACTGTGATTCTGGGGAAAGCTGTTGGCCTCATTAAGACTTTGTAAAAGATCATGAACACACTGAGAAAACAGTGAAGGCACTGAATCCCTTTAAGATTCTTGTGATGGCCTTGGACTCTTCAAAAACACGGGGAATTATCTGAGCCCCAAAATGATCATGTGAACATTTCTAAGTTTAAATATAATTCTGGGAAGACCCAGAGTCCCAGTGAAACTATGAAAAGGCCCTGAGACCTGCTTAGTGCTCGGCTTGGCCCTGAGTCCCCACTGATATGGGGAAAGGGCTTGAACCCCTCTGGTACCCAGGTCAAAGCTCTGAGTGTCACATTGATGCTGGAGAAGGCCATAAGCACAACTCTGATATTGGGAATGGCACTGAGCTTCTTTGAGACCCTGGGCAATGCTCTGAGATTCACTGAGACCGTAGCAAAGAACTCAGCCATGTATGCACTTCAGGAGGAATCTGAGACCCAGTGAGACTCTGAGAAGAGCACTGAGCATGACTGAGACACAGCAAAGGCCTGAGAATAACAGACTCTAGTAAAGACCAGGAGTTTATCTGAGAAACTGGACAATATATGTGGTCCTTTGAGAACCTAGGAAACATCCTGAACCACAGTGACAGGCTGGGAATATTCATGAAGTACACCCAGTGCCCAGTGAAGGGAATGAGACCACTAAGAATATGCAAAACACCCAGAACATAACTGTGAAATTGTAAAAGACCAGGAAGCCCACTCACAAGCCATGGACAAGGTTCTACAATCCACTGAATCACTATGAAATTCAATGAGCCTCATTAAAGACATGGAAAAGCCCAGAAATCCAATGATGTAAAAGGAAAATCCCTGAATCCCTAATGAGGGCCCTGAACTCTACTGAGATAATTTTTAAGGCCTTTATGTCACACAAATTCTATGAAAGTACTTGAAATCCACTGAAGTACTCTAAAGGTCTCTGAGATCCACTGAAGTACTGGAGAGGATCCTTTAACCTACAGCTACCTTGTGGAATGTACTGCATAACACTGAATCCCTTGGAAAAGCCATGAGACCATTTGAGGTGCTGGAAAATCAATGAGACACAATGCAATACTGTGAAAGGCCCGTAAACCCTTAAAAATCTACTGAGAAACTAGTGAAAACCATTAACCTCAAAGAAACACTGGTGAAGAATTGAAATCCCATATGAACCTGTGGACACCTCCAAGATCCACTGAAATTCTGGAGAAGGACCTTAGACCTGACAACTCAGTGGAGTGCCCTGAGCCTTTATAGGCCATTGGGGAAGGTGCTGAGCCAAACTGAGACCCTGGAGAATGTCCTGTCCTACACATAGAAACTTGGAATCTGAGTACTACTGACATACTGGGGAAGGTCCTAAGTCTCACTGAGATCATGGAAATGCTTTAAGACCCATGGTCACCAAGAGTAACCATTGAGAACCAATGAGACTCACGATTTTTAAAGAAATAAAAAGTTAAAATTTTTTTAAACAGGAGAAAAAAGAAAATCTACTGTATAGCAGTCATATACTAATGAAACCTCCCAGTGTTCAGTTGACTGATGCATGAGAAGTACCTGACAATGAGCTTCAAGCCTCCAGCAGTCGTCTCAGGATGGGATTTGCCCCCCCCCCAAAGATTGGAGATAGGGCTTCCAGGATTATCCAAGATGGCTGCTTTGCCTTTGAAATGTGTTGGCAAATGGGGAGCTGCAGCTCAGAGGTGTATGTGGTCAGCTGGAGGTCCTGGAGACAGGATGCAGTTGGTCCTGCAGGGGTCCTGGAGGTCCCATGTGTTTGGTGTGGTTGTGGGATCCTGGAGGTCGGGTGCAATCAGTCCGTCTGGGGTCCCGGTGATAGGGCGCAGTCAGTTGGTCTAGGGGTCCTGCCAGCTGGGAGCAGTCAGTCGATGTGAGGGCCCCAGAGGCAGGGAGTGATCGGTTGGAGATGGGGCTCAGTCAGTCTGGCCAGGGGTCCTATGGGGCCTGGCTGTTGTCTCAAAATGGCAGCAGCCACATGTAATCAAACCTGCAGGTACTGTAACAGTGAACTTCCAGGCAGCAGCAGGCAGCTGGTTCTCCACTGGCAGTTGGCGATCAGTTTGCTGACTGTTGTCGGACCATCAGGAGGTGAACCTCGAGCGTTGGGTGATGGATAGGAGTAAGGCAGGCAATGGACAGGCGAGAGGCAGGCAAATGGCAGATGATAGACACCTGACAGTGAGCAACCTGTTCTCAAAAAAGGCATCAATATGCTGGCAGACTGCAGGTCAAACAGCAGACAAATTGGTAAACACCAGGAGATCCATAAGCAGCAAAAATGCCTCACTGAGAAACAGATATCCTCTGCTTGGAACCAGCATTATGGAGCGACAAGGAACACAGCCTCCCTCTAGTCCGCCATCTTGGATCTCGAGACTCACAATTTGTTACCAGCTACACTGAATTTCTGGGGAAGGTCATGAACCCAGGTGACAAACTGTAAAATGATAGGTCCCAATGGAACTTGTGGAAGGGCATAAAACACAATTAGAACATGGATAAGGCTCTGAGAGCTCCTAAGACCCCAAGAAAGACCCCAAACCCCACTGAGATCATGGGAAAGGCCTTGAGCCCCATAGTCCCCCAGGAAGAAAAGGAGACACACATCCTAGAAAGAGGATCATCTCCACTGAAACCTGGGGATGACCCTGAACACCACTGGGTTCCTGGGAAAAGGCTGTGAACACTATTGCAAAGGTGGAGAAGCCCTCTCTCTCAATAAATTCCTTGGGAAGAACCTGAACAACATTGAGACCCAGAGCAAGGCCTTTAGCCCAACAGAGAACCTGAGGAATTTCCTGAGACCCAGTGAGAATCCGGGGAAAGTTGGAACTCCACTGAGACCATATAAAATGACCTGAATATGATGGGACCTTGGACAAGGCTCTAAGCTTGGACTGAGACTTCACAAAGGGCTCTAATCACCACAGAGACTCTAGGTAAAATTCTGAGCCCCACTGAGAATCTTGGATATCCCTGAGTCCCACTGAGTCTCTGGGAAAGATTGTAAGTTCCACTGAAACCCTGGAGAATTTTGTGAGCCACTCAGAACTTGGGAAGGCCCTGAATGCAGTGGGATTGGAGGATGGAGACAAGGCCCACTGAAACTCTAGGGAAGGTCCTGTGAGACACCCACAAAATACATGATGCCCATAGAGATAGTGGAGAACACTCTGAGCTCCCTGAAACCCTAGTGTAGACTGCACTCCACTGAGATCCTGTGGAAGACCCTGAAAATTACTTTGACCCTGGGGAAGGCTCCCAGTCCCTCTGACACCCTGTCAAACCCCTAAACAACACTACGATTCTGAGGTAAGGCACTGAGCCCCATTGAGAATCTTGGCAAAACCTGGGATTCACTAAAATTTTGGTAAAATCTCTGATTCCTCTGGATTCTTGGGGAACACTGTGATTCCTCTGAGATCCTAGGATGTCCAGGAGCACCACTTAGAATTCTGAAAGAATCTGAGTACCACTGAGACCCTGGGAAAAACTGTGAACACAGTAGAATTCTGGCAAAGAACATGAGCTCTACTGAGACTCTGGGCAAGGTCCTGAACCTCATGGAGACACTGGGGAATGATCTGACTGCCATTGAAATCCTGAGGAAGGCCCTCAGCCCCATTAAGTACCTCACATAATCTGAGGCTCAATGAGACCCTGGGGAAGGCCCTGAGTTTCACTAAGACTCTGAGGAAGGCCCTGAATCCATTTGGTTGGGGAAGTTATTAAGCTCTATTGAGACTCTGGACAAATTCTTAGCCCCACACAGAATGCGTGAAAGTATCTATGTTCCACCCAACTCTGGATATACCACTGAGCCCCAGGAAGATGCTAGTGAATTTCCTGATACATATTATAAACCTGTAAAATTTATGAGACACACAGAGAGCATTAGTAAGTCTCTGAGCCTCAGTGAGACTCTGGGAAAGATATTGAGTTTCCCTGAGTTTCTGAGAAACCCCCTGAGCCTCAATGAGTCCCCAGAGAAGGTCATCAGCTCTACTGAATCTCAGGTAAAGGTCCTGATTTCCACTGAGACTGGAGAAAGAATCAATCTGCATGGAGTAACTGGGGAATGTCCTGAAATCCACATGAGTCCCACTGAGTGTCTGGGGAAGTCAATGAGATCAATACAATTCTGGCAAAAGCCCTGAACACCAATTTCACCTTTGGGGAGCCTCAGTATCCCTCTGAGAACCTAAGGAAGTACTGAGCCACAATAACACACTGGGAATACCCTAAGCCCCAATGACAATCTGGGCAAGGCCCTGCAACTCAGTGAGATGTGGGCAAGATATCTCATCCCTGTGAATTTTTGTGGAAGTCCCTGCTCCCCACTGAGATTGTGGACATTTCCCTGAGCCCCACTGAGAATATCTGAAAAATACTTCAGCTCCACTGAATCTCTAGGAAAGGCTGTGAACTCAGTTGGACCTTTGGAAGGCACCAGTGCTCCAAGGTAACTCTGGGGAATTCCCTGAGACTCAAGGGACTTCAGTCCAATGAGACAATTGTGTAACCCCTGAACCTCAGTGATAATCTGGGGAAGTCCTTGAGCCTCCATTCAAACTCTGGATTTGTACCTGAGCCCCAATGAGAATCTCTAAGCCTCGCCCAAACTGTGGATATAGCACTGAGCCCAGTGAGACACTATGAAGGTCTGATACAAATTAAGCACCCACAAAGATCATGAGACCTGCACTTGGGGAAGTCTCTGAGCCCCACTGAGACTCTGGGAAAGACTCTGAATTCTAACAAACCCTGAAAAAAGATCTTGAGCCAGAAAGAGACCCTGGGAAAGGCACAAGGACCTACTAAGAATTGAGGCAGATTTGTAGAAATAATGAGACCTTGTTGAATGCTCTGAGCTCCTCACGGATCCTGGTGAAGGCCCTGATTTTCACAGATATGTGGGGAAAATCTAGTTCCAATGAGATCCAACATCCCTATGAATGTGTATGAGCCTGAGGAAAATCCTATGCATGAGTGTGACCATGTGCAAGGGCCTATGCATGAATGTGACCATGTGGAAGGGCCTATGTAACTGTGATCCTGGAGAAGTTCCCTATGTATGTCTATTACTCTGGGGAAGGGGCTTATGCATTAACTTGACACAGGGGAAGGGCCAAATGCATTACCCTGAGTGGGGAAGAGTCTATACATGGCTTTTACACTTGGGAAAACTGTAATCAGTATTTCAACCCTGGAAAAGGCCACATGTATGACTGTGACCATGGGGAAGGGCCTTATGCATGACTGTACCACAGAAAGGGACCTATGCAGAACTATGACAGTGCAGAAAGGCTGTATGCATGACTGTGGCCTGAGATAAGGCATATGCATGACTGTGACACTCAGATAGGTCTATGCATGACTGTGACATGGGGAAAGGCCTATGCATGACTGTGACCATAGGATATTGACTATGCTTGACTGTGACCCTGTGGAAGTGCCTATGCATGACTGTAATAGTGGAGAAGGTTTCTATCCATGACTGTGACTCTGGGGAAGGGCCTATGCATCATTGTAACACTAGGGAAGGGCTGAATACATGACTGTGATCATGGGAAAGGCCTATTCATGACTGTGACCATGGAGAAGAGCCTATGCATGAAAGTGACCCTGGAGAAGGGCCTTGTGCATGATAGCTCCCAGGTGAAGGCTCAATGTATGACTGTGACAATGGGAAGGTGTATGCATGACTGTGACATTACAGAAGGGTGTTATGCATGACTGAGACCCTGAGGAAACACGTATGCATATCTGTGACCCTGTGGAAAAGCTCTAAGCTTGACTGTGACCCTGAGGATTGGCCCTATGAATGACTGTGACCATGGGGAAGGGCCTCCTCATCACTCTGACCCTGTGGAACATCTGTAAGAATGATGGTGAGCCAGAGGAAAATCGTATGCTTAACTGTGACCATGTGGAAGGACCTATGCATGACCGTGACTGGGTTAGTGCCCTGTGCATGACTGTTCCCAGGTGACGGCCCTATATATGACTGTGACACTGGGGAAGGTTCTATGCATGATGGTGACCTTGCAGAAGTGCCTTGTGTATGACTGACAGCTGAGGAAACTCCTATGCATGACTGTGACCATGTGGAAGGGCCTATGCATGACTATGATCCTGGAGAAGGTCCCCATGCATGACTGTTACCCTGTTACACTGTGATACTGGGGATGGGCTGAATGCATGACCCTGACTGCAGAAGGGGCTATTCATGACTATGACCCTTAGGAAAGGCCTATGCATGCCTGTGACATGGGGAAAGGGCTGTGCATGACTGCGACCCTGTGGAAAGGCCTAACCATGAATGTGCCCCTGTGGAAAGGCCTTGTGAATGACTGTGACCCTGAGGAATGGCCTATGCATGATTGTGACCTTGGGGAAGGGCTCTATGTATGACTGTGTCCCTGAGGAAGGGACTATGACTGTGACCCTGGAGAGGGTCCCTATGCTTGACTCTTACCCTGGGGAATGGCTGTATGCATGTCTGTGAAAATGAAAAAGGGCCTATATTACTGTGACCATGGAAAAGGGCATAGAGATGACTGTGACCCCATGGGGAAGGGCTCTATGCAATACTGTGGCCATGAAAATGGGCCTATGCATTACTGTGACAATGAAGAATGGTGTATGCATGACGGTGACCATGGGTAGGGCCATATGTATGACTGTAAGGCTGAGAAAGTGCCTAACCATGAATGTGACCCTGCGGAAAGGCTCTATGAATAGCTGTGTTCCTAAGGAAGGGCCTATGCATGATTGTGACCAAGGGAATTGGCCCTATGTATGACAGTGACCCTGAGGAAGGGACTATAACTTCGACCTGTGAGAAGATCTCTATGCATGACTGTTACTCTGGGGAATGGCCCTATGCATGACTGTGACACTGGGACAGGCTGGATGCCAGACTGTGACCCTGGGGAAAGGGTGTGTGTGTGTCTGTCACCCTGCACAAAGGCCCTATGAGAGACTGTGACTAGGGGCTGGGAATGTGGCTTAGTTGGTAGAGGGCCTGCCTCACATGCACTAGGTCCTGAGTTCAATCCTCTGCAATGCAAAAAAACAAAACAAAACAAAACAAAAAATACTGACCCTGTAGAAGGGCCCTATGCATGACTGCAACCCTAAGGAAAAGGCTAGGCATGACTGTGACCCTGGGAAGGGTCTCTGCAGGATTGTGACCATGGGGAATGGCTACAAGCATGACTGTCTCCATTGGGAGGGCCATGTGAATGAATGTGACTGTAACCATTGGGAGGGCCATGCAAATGACCTTGACCCTTGGGAAGGGTTCAATTTATGACTGATCCTGTGGAAGAACCCTATGTATGACTGTGATCATGGACAAGAGCCTGTGAAAGACTGTGACTCTGATGTAGGGCTTATGTATGACTGTTACCATGGGGCAGGGTCCCATGCATGACTGTGAACCTGATTAATGCATTATGACTGTGACCCTGCAGAAGGTTCCAAAGCATGACAGTTACCCTGGGGATGGGCCCTATGCATGACCCTGAGTGTGTGGAAGAATGTATGCATGACTGAGGTCTTGAGGAATGGCCTACACATGATGGTGACAATGGGGGAGGCCTTTGAATGACTGTGATCAAGTGGAAGGTCCTGTGCATGACTGTGACCCTGAGGCAGGGCCTATGCATGACTGTGACATGCAGAAGAACCCTAAGCAAGACTGATTCTCAGGAATGTCCTATGCATGACTGTGACCCTGTGGAATGGTGTATGCATGACTGAGAATCCTGGAAGTTTTGTGCATGACTGTGAGCCTGGGGAAGGCCCTGTGTAGGACTGTGACAATGTGGAAGGGCCCATGACTGACTATGACCCTCAGGAAGGGCCTTATGTATATCAGTGACCCTAGGGAACAGAAATTTGTATGACTGAGAATGTGGGGAAGGGCCTATGCATGAGTGTGACACTGTGGAAGGGCTTATTCATGACTGTGGCCCTGAGGTAGCACCTATCTATAACTGTGACCTGCAGAATGTCCTGATAAATGACTGTGACACTTAGGAAGGACCTATGCATGACTGTGACTCTGTGGAAGGGCTATGCATGACTGTGACCCTGGAGAATGGTCTATGCAATACTGTGTCCATGGGGAAGGGCCCTGTGCATGGCTGTGATATTGGGGATGGCTCCATGCATGACCGTTACTCTGGGGAAGGATCTATGCATGTCTGTGACAATGATAAAGAGCCTATGCATGACTTTGGGCCTGAGGATGGGCCTATGCTTGACTGTGACCTGATGTAGAGAATATGCATGACTGTGACAATGGGAAAGGGCCCTATGCATGACTGGGATCATAGACAAAGGCCCTATGCATGAATGTGACACTGAAGAAACATGTATTACTGTGACCCTCGCAAAGGGCTATGCATGACTATGATTCTTTGGAATGCCCTATGACGATTGGGGAAGGGACTATACATGACTGTGACCCTGGGGAATGGTCTAGCATGGCTGTTATCTTGCAGAAGGGCCCTAGGCATGATGTAGCCCTGAGGAAAGGCCATAGACATAACTGTGACACTGGGGAAAAGACCTATCCAGGACTGTGACTATGGGGAAGGGCCTGATGCATGACTTTGACCCTTGGGAAGGCCTTCTGTATGAATGTGACCATGCTGAAGAGCCCCATGCAAGAGTGTGACCCAGAGGAAGAGTTCTATTTGTGACTATGACATATGGGATGGCCGAATGCATATTTGTGGCCCTGCGGAAGGACCCTATGCAAGACTGTGACTATGGGGAATGACCTATGCATATCTATGACACTTAGAAAGAGACTCTTCATGAATGTGATGCTTGGGAAGGGTCTAGGCATGACTGACCCTGGGAAACAGCATATGCATGAGTGTGACCTGGGGAATGTTCTAGGCATGACTGTGACACTGTGGAATTGTCAGTGCATGACTGTGAATCTGGGGAAAACCCAGAATTCCACTAAGAGGCAGGGCAATGACCAGAAACCTGCTGAAACACTTAGAAATGCCATGAGCCACACTGATATCCTGGAAGAGCCTTGAGAACCAATGAGACCTGAGAAAGGCCCTGGACCCCATTTACACCACCACAGAGGAGGCTCTGAACACCACTGAGAATAGTGAATGCTAAACACAGAAACACTGGGGAAGAATTGCTAAGAACCTGTAGACAGCCCTGAGCTCTACTGACATTCTGGAGAAGGCCCTGAGTCCCAGTGATACTCTGGGAAATGTTCTGATCTCTCATGAGACCCTAAAAATGCTCCAAGCCCCTATGCACATGTGGGGAAGGCACTGAACCTGACTCAGAATGGTGCTGAGCATTGGTGAGAACATAGGTAAGGCTCTGATTGCACTAATTCCCTGTGAGGGCTCTGAACCCAGTGTGCCCTGGAGGAAGTTTCTGAGGCACACTGAGATCGGGAACACCACTGAGGCTCTGAGAAAGTCCCAGACACAATCTGAAATTCTGGGGAAGGCCATGAGTCCCGCTAAGTCCCTAGGCAAGGGCCTGAGCCCCATGAAAAATGTTGGGAATATTCTGAAATCCACAGAGACCCTGAGGAGGTCCAAGAGCCCAAGTGAGTTCCTCTGGAAAGGGAAGAATCCACTGAGACTCTGGCAAAATCCCTGAACACTGCTTTGACCTGGGGAAGGCCAGAGACCTGCTTACACACTGGAGAAGACCCCAAGAGCTACTGTGATTCTGGGGATGATCTGAGTAACACTGAGAACCTGGGCAAGGCACTGATTTCCATCCAGACCCTGTGGAAGTCCCTGAGCACCACTGTGACCACCAGAATGAACTTAGAATATAGTATTTAGCCTTATCTGGGATGTAAGATTCATACTTATTCATTTTGAGTTTCCCAACATGTATCCAAGCAAAGCCATTTTAACCATAGCCCCTCTGTTGCCCTCCCCAATTTTTGTTTGTACTGGGAAATGATCTGAGTGGCACTCGACCACTGAGCCACATCCCCAGCCCTACTCTGTATTTAATTCAGGAACAGGGTCTCACTGAGTTGCTTAGCACCTCACATTGGATGAGGCTGGCTTTGAACATGTGATCCTCATGCCTCAGACTTCTGAGCTACTGGGATTAGTCATGTGCCAATATGCCTGGTTACCTTTCCAACTTTAAAAAGGAGCCAATCATATAATTTTAACCCCAAACTCCTCCTATCATAGAAGGGAACAGTTCTGCATTGGGGATTATAATAGGCAGACTGCCTGTCAACTTGTGCTTGCTTGCAGACTTTGGTAGCCCACCCTTCTCCTGAGGTAAAGTTTGCCTTTGCAAGTTACTTCTGGGAACATGCTTGATTTCATGGGGCACCATGGTATCTCTAAAAATTTGACTCCCAACCTGGGGATTCATTCATCATCTAGGGGCTCATGGGGAATTCGCTTTAGAGGAGATGCAAGCCACTGCCTTGTTGCCATGAACTTGGGGTGAGAGATAATACCTTGATCCCTGGGACTGAAAACAGTTCATGCCCTGGTAAGTGCAGCAGCATCCAGGTAGCATCATGCACAGATGAAGGTAGGAAAGTCTGTTCTAAAGAAAGAAGTTCTTCCTTGGGGTCAGGACATCCTGGAGGCTGTGTGAGTGTGATTGAGATGTGAGGCAAGGAACCTCCCAAAAGGGCAGTTGAACCCTTTTTCAGAAATTGAGCCCACAGTGAGGGAATTGGATGGCCTGTGGGAACAAGAGACCACCATTGGGAGGTTTAGCCTCTAACCAAAATTACTCTAGAGTAGGGGAGGCCAGCAGAGGGAAAGACACTAAAATTCCCCCAGATAGACCTCGGGGCCTTATGTTAAAATATTGGAAAGAGAGTCTTCGGACAAAAAGGAAAAAGATACCAAAGGTGATAAAATGCTATTTTTTTGTAAACACTCATTGTGTGTGCAGGGAGTTTGGGATGTGCAAGGAATCTCCAGGAAAAATTATACACCTCCACACAGGGAGGGAAAATGGAAAGCACAGGCCTTTCCCAGGTCTGAGTCATACTGTAAAAATCTGTGACAGGCTCTATCTTAATTTCTAAAGCACTAAATTTAATAGCTACTTTGCCCCCTACCTGTAGAAATTTAATACTCAGAAAAATGTTACAAAATTATTGATTATCTTCGCCTATATTTGTTGTCTCCATATATGGTTGTGTCTGTATTGTTTACACGATATGAAAATTACAAATAGATAAATGAACACTTACAAACTAAGTAATCAATCACCGAAATGGATCCAAATGTCTTTTAGTTCACATAAGTTAAATTGGTTAGGAGTAAAGATATCTTCAGGATTACTAATCTACATGTTTCTAGGTCACAAATCAATCCATAAGTGACCTTTTATATAAAGTGCAATGTCAATTGCTTCTAAGTATTTTTCTTTGACAGGAATAACTGACTTAGGATATTAACTAGACTTTTTTGATATGTTGGATTTCAAGGGTAACACAAATTGGAAGTGAGTAAATTTATTTTTACCTAAATGGAATTCAACTTCATAAAGCTATTTGTGAGAAGAGTGCCACGATGCACCCAATGCAGGAGACTGTCCAACCACAAGTAAAAAAATGGATGTGGGGATGAATAAATTTTATTTCTGTACATAACCAATAGACGACAGTAAGCCTAGGTGAGGATCCTGGGGAGGGCCCTTGTGCTTTAGGGGGTAAAATGTTGGTTGTACCCAAACTGTGTGTTCCTGACACATAGGTCCCCAGTCATTCAAGACTATCTTTAAGTAAAGCCTCACTTTTTTCTCTACCTAGTATCTCTTAGTCCATTCTTTGGGCTGGGACAGGTGAGTGCAATTCTGACAGTCAGCAACTGGACAAAGAGAGATATAAGAAAATTATAAGTATGGAAAGATATTGGAGTATGAAAATTGAAAAGGAAAAAGAAATCTTTCTGTTTTGTATAATAAACAAATCGTAAGAAGCCAAAGTAAGTTTCAAAAGGTTTCAAGAAGGTAAGTCTCAAAAAGTTCATGTATGTGATTAAGTTGGTTATAATCAGTCAGTTTCTGAAGGACTTTTTTCTAAGGTTAAGCTTTAATATGGTAATTCGCTGTTTAGAAAAAGCAAGAAATTCTTAAGACATTAATCTGGTCTTATTTGTCAATATAATTTATTGTTTTTTAAAGTTTTTATTACTTAGGGAAACTAAGTCTTAAAGGGATTAACAGTGTGCCTTTTTTAAAGTCTTTAAAAAATAAATAAAGTCTTTTAAATGATTACTTTGTAGCTGATAAATAAACAACTGTTATATGTACATCTTAGAACTGTTTGAGCCTTGTCTAACTTTCAATGTAAAAGTGAAACTTAGTTAATGAGGACATGTGCATAAATGTGACCCTAGCCATCACTGACTTCTCTGTATATCAGATGACTTCATGTTCTTCAAGTACACTATCTTTTAAAATGTAAAGCTTAGGAGAGCAGTTTACCAAGTTGATGTTCTCCCAAAACTCTCCTTCAGATTTATATAGAAATAACCAAGTTGGTGGGTATATATGACATTTAATATTTTGTAACTGGATTAGTGTAACATGTTATTATAAGTTATAAAAATAATTTTGTGTTACTCTATATAGTGAGATGGGAATTTAAGAGTATTTTTTGAATATATTTGTTAAGTCGGAATTTGGGTGACTATATGACTGAGAGCAGAGCAACTGAGGCAAAGGACAGTGAACCACACAGTGACCAATCAAATGGGCAGGAAAACTCCAATGACCCTTACCTCCACCTGTCACTCAGCAGGACCCCAGCCCATTCCATCCTATAAAGACCCTGGTCAACCTGGGCCACGGACAATTTTCTCCAAATCTGTACCGTGACTTATACCCCGGGGGCTGGGAATTTCACCCAAGAGCCAAATTCCAATAAAACTTGCTTTGGGCACATTCTGTCCAATTTTTTTTTGTCCACTAGCCATTCTCCTTAGTTTACAGTATTAAGGAGACTGAATTGTTTAAGTTAAGTGCTCTCTTGGCCTTTACATTTAATTCATCCCTCAGACTTAATGTTGTATTTTGTTAACTGATATTCAAATAGATTAGGGAAATAATACATGAGAACACTGTGAAATGATATTTAAGAAAGGGGCAAATATCATCTTCAGAAATAGAGCAATTTACCTCAAATTTGTCAAGAATCTTCACCTGAAATAAGGTTCTGCCTATCACATTTCATATTAGTTGGTTCCAATGTACTCTAGAATTAAGCTGATTTAAAGTTTGTTCAAAAGTAGCTTTTTCTTTTTCTTTTTTTTTTTTTGTAAATATTACTGGGATCTCAAAATAAACAGGAGATATAATAAATAACTTAGTAAAGTTTTGGGATTATCAAAATTATGCTTCTTGATTCATAGGTATTATACAAACTGAATATTTTTGCTCTTGTTAGGTTTTTAAAATTTCCTTAACTGTTATAACTAATGCCTGCTAGTGTTTTGCAGACACAGTGTTCTGATAGAACAACCTGAGTTAATTTGAGAAAATAGTCCATCTCCTATAGGACAGATAGTGAAAGAATGGACATTTTTTTAAGCTGTCTGTTTTATCTCAACTCCCTAAGGTTTCCCTCCCAGTAATGGGAACAAAGCCCTTAAAGCTGTTCTCTGTTCCCAAACAGAGAGTAAAAGAGTAAATTGAGCCTGATAGCCAGATAGTGCTCAAACAGTAGGATTACCAGAAACTATTGACCTGAATCTACAGCCTGTTGTAAAACTTTGTGAAACATTTTGTCAGCAAACCCAGACCCCCTTTGAAATTTCCTGGCAGCTTTGTCCCCCTTTTCCCTTTCATGTGTGACCCCTCCCGATGTGTGGTTTCTGCCTTTATAAACCTACAAGATTTTCTGCTAGGGACTCGACTCCTGGAGTTGGGTCCCAGCGCGCTGGAATAAACACCTCTTGCGGTTTGCATCAGGTGACGCCTCCTGTGGTTGATTGGGGTTGCCGTCCAACCATGGGACAGAGTTGGGGTTTCCTTTTTGGGGGGCCTTACATTTGGGGGCTCATCCTGGATAAGATGGCCCCCCCTCATCCGTGGAGTCGACCTTGGAGGTAAGAAGGGGTACCCCGAAGATGTCTTTGTCTTGTGTTTTGTTAGTTGGTCTGGTTCTGTGAGCGCGCTTTCGGTTTCGGTGGCAGCCGTTTGGTGACTCGTGAGAGTGGCCGAACAATGGCTGGTAGACGTGCCTGGGGGGCCACAGGTTGCAGCCCTGGGGGACGCCCTAAGGGTGGAAGGAGAGCCAGGGACACCTGGTAGTCTCCGTCGGTAAGGGCGCTGATGGGGTTCAATTGGTGGATCAGAGGTTGGCGCCCGTCTGTATCTGGTTCTGTTGTGTGTTTGTGGCGGAGGTGGAGGAAGGGTTGGAACAACTGGGGGGTTCTCGGCCTGGGTTACTCTCGGGTGGACCTCAAAGGTTCCTTCTCTGGACTCCCCCTCCCGACAGCCCTGAAGGGTAACTTAGCAAAGTAGCTTCAGTCTCAAAAGTAATGAAAAATAAGGTCTCATAATTTTAACATCCAACCTGTCCGGATGAGGTGGCTAAAATGCCTTAGACACAGAGTTTCTGTTAAAACCTGTTAGATCCTTCCAGATCTCAGTCCAGGCTTACATTGAAATATAAATAAAAGAAGCCTAAAGGCTCAGTAGGAGACCGGTCTCAAACCCAGGGAAAGAAAAGGTAAAAAGAGTCTTTAAAACTCCAGCAAAGTAAATGCTATATTTTTAATTACATGTTTTTTTGAGCTCATGATTTTTTGATCAGTTCTATTTTTTATTCAACTAGAGTTTTTGAACATCTGTTACACTGCAATGGAGATTCACCTATAAAGTTACAAGGGCTTGATTTTGTGTTATTTGTATGTTGTGCTGTCTGATGTCATGTTTTGTCTGTATCAAAACTGAGCGCTCCTAAAATTAAAATTTAAAAATGGATCCAGATACTTTTAATTCACGTGATTTAAAAAAGGTTCAAATTGGGTAAACTAATAAGAGTAAAATGTCTTTGAAAATAACTTGCAAGTCTCTAGGTGGTCAAGCTAATAAAATATTGATGTTAATAAAATGTCTAATATCAATTGTTTCTAGGACTTTTCTTCAACAGGGAAGAGACAGCAAATACTGTTCAGGACACTTGTCTGATATCTTGGTTTTTTACAGAATAAGTGAATTAGAGTTAACATGTATGGGATTACTCTAATGTGTTTGTAGAGACATCTGATTAATTTACAAAGTTAAAATGCTAATTGTTAAATAACATCGAGTACTTTTAACTCCTTAAATTCCATGGGGTATCATACTTAAACATTATTGGTGTTTTCATAGGTTGGTAAATAAAAGGGTTTAAACTTGCTTTGTGTCATCACTAAACTAAAAACAAGGTTACTAAGAGTTATGTCCTAACAAGTGCAATTCTATATACAAAGGGTCCCAAAAGTTTCAACTGTGTTTCAATTAGAGTACTATAAACAACAGAATATTTAATCTTATTAAAATAGAGTAATTTATCTAAATTCAGAAATTTCATAAGAGTTGTTTCAGAATGTGAACAAAAAGGGGACAACGAATAGGAAAGAGAAAATAAAAGGTTCTGGGTATGGAAATATATTTAGTAAAAGGAAAAAGGAAATGTTTCTGGGTAAGAAAGTGCTTGTGTGATGAAATACATGAGGGTCTAAGTAAGAGCTAAGAAAGTCTGTGTAAGTAAAGGGCAAGTTTCAACAAGTTTGTGTGTAACTAAGTTGGTTATATGTATGTGAGACAGCTAAAACTATTGAAGGTTTTTCCTAAGGTGAAATACTAACGTTCTGATATAAACCAAAGTTTAATCTATATGGTAGAATGACATGGTAAAATGACAAGGATTTGAAACACTAATTTACTCTTAACTTTGTGTCTATTAAGTTTATTCTTTAGAACAATTAGTCTTAAAACTTGGGGTGTATACAATTATGGTTAAACAACTATTATAGAGTATTGTACTTTGTTACAGAGCCTACATTTCTCTTTAAAAACTCAATTTGGTAAGATAAAAGTGTCAAGGTATTTGTGAAATGGTCACTAGTTGTATATTAAATGTGTTCATATTTTCAGGACCACAAGTTTTTAAAGCAAGGAATTTATTAAGCTCTGCTATCCTCCAGATTAAACTTGTCTGTAATGGTAATCTTAAACTTATAAAGAGTAAATTTTATTAGGGATTTATTTCTATCATTTAATGTTCTATTATAGGACCTGCTATCAATAGGGTATGTGTAAAATTTGTTACTTTTTACACTGAGATAAAGGATTTCAAATGTAAATGTAGCTTCCACTGTGCCCTTCTGCCATGCCACCATGTTCTGCCTCACCTCAGGTCCAGAGCAAATGAGTTGGCCACCTATTTACTGAGACCTCGACACCTCGAGCCCTGAATAAACATTTCCTCCTCTAAAATTGTGCTTGTTGGGTCTCTGGGTCTAAGTGATGAAAAGCTGACTAAAACAGGGACTACCTGACACTCTGCAGAGCAGAGGAAACAATCCACAGGGTGAAAAAGTCAATATGGGAGAAAAATAGTGACAAAACATGTATCTGATAAGGAGCTAATATCCAAAATACACAAGGACCTCCTTCACAAGAGCCAAGGACAAAAACACCACGCCCCAAATTAACAATAAAAGGGGGTGGACTGGGCAAGGTGGCAAACGCCTGTAATCTCAGCCACTCGGGAGGTTGAGGCAGGAGGATCATGAGTTCAAAGACAGCCTTAGGGAACTCGGACAACTAGGAGCGCCGAAAAGGAGGCCGCTCGGCACAGTGCTGGGACTCGGAGCAACCACTGGGGATCCGGCGGCTGCCCAGGGGAGGAGTGGCGAGGAGAGCTGTGTGGACTCAGGACACCGGGGCCTGCCCTGAGGAGGAGGAGGAGGAGCGTGGCCACTTGGATTCGGAGTGACTGCACCAGAGCTACAGGCAGTTGCCAGAAGAGAAACTCCGCGGCGAGCTGTTTGGACTCAGAACGACGCTTCTGAACCCCGGGGCCTGCCCTGAGGACGAGGAGGAGGAAGAGGAGCGCGGCCGCTTGGATTCGGGGTGACTACACCAGAGCTTCAGACGATTGCCAGAGGAGAGGCTGCGTGGCGAGCTGTTTGGACTCAGACCACTTCTGAACCGCGGGGCCTGCTCGGAGGAGGAGGAGAAGCGCGGCGGGTCCTTTGGACTCGCAGTGACTGCATTAGCGCTCCAGGCGGCTGCTCAGAGGAGAAGGCGAGTGGTGAGTTGTTTGGACTTAAAGGGACAGCTCCTGAACACAGGGGGGCTGCCTGGAGAGGAAGCATGGTGGGTCGCTTGGTCTTGAGTGGCCGCACCAAGAGCTCCGGGCGGTTGCCCATAGGACCCGTGCAGCGGGTCACGTGGATTCAGAGCCACCCAGAGCGACCACTCCTGAACACTTGGGGGGTTATCTGGAGGAGGAGGAGGAACGGGGAGGGTCACTTCGACTCGGAGTGATTGATTGCCCAGGGCTACGGGTGGTTGGTGGGAGGTGGAGGCACGCAGTGAGTTTCTTGGACTCCTAGTGACCGCACCGGAATACTGGGCAGCTGTCTGGAGGAAGAGGCGTGTGGCGGGTCTCTGGGACTCAGAGAGATTGTACGGGGCCCCAGGTGGCTGCTCAGAGGAGGGGCCGCATAGCCAGGCAATTAGGGGCAGAGCAGGGTCCCAGGATCTAGGAGGCTTCTGGGTGGAAGAGCCGCACAGAGACAGGCTTAGGGCGGAGCAAAGGTTCCAGGCCTGAGGGCATATTCTCTGAGGAGGGGCAGCCTAAGGAGATTCATCTGCGAAGGGTGAGGCTCCCAGGCCCAGGAGGTAGGGCCGGGCCCCTGAGAACTTTGCAGAGGAAGGCAGCCCAGCCCAGGCGGTAGCTGTAATTGAGGGGAACCTCTAGGAGGGTATTGACCAACGAGACCTCCCCACCGGGTGAGTCTTCCCTGCCGGGTGAGGTTTCCCCACAAGGACGGTAAAACTAGAGACTCAGGCCCAAACAGGCCTTGCCTCAGCCCGCAACCTAGGTCCCCTTTGGATGACCATTGGTCAACAAGTGGAGGCACCTCTGCCCACTAGCAGGGATTATACCCCTCCTGAAGGCCACCACTCCTAGAGAGGCAGCTTCCTTGTGGAGCTCCGCATTATCAACTTCCTCCAAGACTTCAGCCTACTGAAGGCTAAGGGGGGATATATATAGAAATCTTCAGGGACATTGTAAGTCAATAGAGGAAATCTGCAATATCTCAGCAGTCAACTGATACCTGAACAATATGAGAAAACAAGGAAAGAAAATGCTGCAAACAAATCTAGATGTTACATCAATAAAACTCAATGACAGCATGGCAGAAGAAATGACAGAAAAGGAGTTCAGAATGTACATAATTAAAATGATCAGAGAAGCAAACGATGAGATGAAAGAGCAAATGCAAGCATTGAATGATCGCACCAATCGACAGTTAAAAGAGCAAATACAGGAAGCAAAAGATCATTTCAATAAAGAGTTAGAGATATTGAAAAAAAACCAAACAGAAATCCTTGACATGAAAGAAACAATAAACCAAATTAAGAACTCCATAGAAAGCATATCCAATAGGATAGAACACCTGGAAGACAGAACCTCAGACATTGAAGACAAAATATTTAACCTTGAAAACAAAGTTGAACAAACAGAGAAGATGGTAAGAAATCATGAACAGAATCTACAAGAACTATGGGATATCATGAAAAGGCCAAATTTAAGAATTATTGGGATTGAGGAAGGCCTAGAGAAACAAGCCAAAGGAATGAACAATTTATTCAATGAAATAATATCAGAAAATTTCCCAAATCTGAAGAATGAAATGGAAAATCAAGTTCAAGAGGCTTATAGGACTCCAAATACACAAAATTACAACAGACCCACACCAAGGCACATTATAATGAAAATACCTAACATACAAAATAAAGACAGAATTTTAAAAGCTGTGAGAGAAAAGAACCAAATTACATTCAGGGGGAAACCAATACGGATATCAGCAGACTTTTCAATCCAGACCCTAAAAGCTAGAAGGGCCTGGAACAACATTTTTCAAGCCCTGAAAGAAAATGGATGCCAACCAAGAATCTTATACCCAGCAAAACTTACCTTCAAATTTGATGATGAAATAAAATCCTTCCATGATAAACAAAAGCTAAAAGAATTTACAAAAAGAAAGCCAGCATTACAAAACATTCTCAGCAAAATATTCCATGAGGAAGAGATGAAAAACAAAGCAGCAAATCAGCAAAGGGAGGAATTATCCTAAAGGAATTGTCAAATAAAGGAGGAAACAAGTTGTGTCAAAGAAATAAATAAATAGAATTTAAAAAATGAACCAAATGACCGGGAAACCAAATCATATCTCTATAATAACCCTGAATGTTAATGGCCTGAATTCATCAATCAAAAGACATAGACTGGCAGATTGGATTAAAAAGAAAGATCCAACAATATGTTGCCTGCAAGAGACTCACCTCATAGAAAAAGATACCCATAGACTAAAGGTGAAAGGATGGGGAAAAACATACCATGCACATGGACTCAGCAAAAAAGCTGGAGTATCCATCCTCATTTCCGATAGTGTGGACTTCAAGCCAAAGTTAGTCAGAAGTGATAAAGAAGGTCATTTCATACTGCTTAAGGGAAGCATAAATCAGCAAGATATAACAATCATAAACATCTATGCCCCAAACAGTGGCTCATCCATGTATGTCAAACAAATCCTTCTCAATTTCAGAAACCAAATAGACCATAACACAATAATACTAGGTGATTTTAACACGCCTCTCTCACCACTGGACAGATCTTCCAGACAAAAATTGAACAAAGAAACCATAGATCTCAATAACACAATCAATAATTTAGACTTAACGGACATTTATAGAATATACCATCCAACCAAGAGCGAATACACTTTCTTCTCAGCAGCACATGGATCCTTCTCTAAAATAGACCATATATTATGCCACAAAGCTAATGTTAGCAAATACAAGAAGATAGAGACACTAGCATGTATTCTATCAGATCATAATGGATTGAAGTTAGAAATAAATGAAAGAGTAAAACACAGAAACTATTCCAACATCTGGAGATTAAACAATATGCTATTATATGATGAATGGATAACAGAAGATATTAGGAAGGAAATTAAAAAATTCTTAGAGGTAAATGAGAACAAAGAAACATCATATCAAAATCTCTGGGACACTATGAAAGCAGTACTTAGAGGGAAATTTATTTCATGGAGCGCATTTAATAAAAGAAGTAAAACTCAACAAATAAATGACCTAATGCTACAGCTCAAAGCCCTAGAAAAAGAAGAACAGACCAACACCAAAAGTAGTAGAAGACAGGAAATAGTTAAACTCAGAGCCGAAATCAATGAAATTGAAACAAAAGAAACAATACAAAAAATTGACAAAATAAATAGTTGGTTCTTCGAAAAAATAAACAAAATTGATAAACCTTTAGCCACACTAACAAAGAGAAGACGAGAGAAAACCCAAATCACTAAAATTCGGAATGAACAAGGAAATATCACAACAGACAGGATTGAAATACAAAACATAATTAGAAGCTATTTTGAAAACCTATACTCCAACAAAATAGAAAATTTCGAAGACATCAACAGGTTTCTAGAGACATGTGAATTGCCTAAACTGAACGAGGAGGACATAAACAATTTAAATAGACCAATTTCAAGTACTGAAATAGAAGAAGTCATCAAAAGCCTTCCAACAAAGAAAAGTCCGGGACCAGATGGGTTCTCAGCCGAGTTCTACAAAACCTTTAAAGAAGAGCTCATTCCAATACTTCTCAAAGTATTCCATAAAATAGAAGAGGAGGGAACCCTCCCAAACTCATTCTATGAAGCCAATATCACACTGATACCTAAACCAGACAGAGACTCATCAAGGAAAGAAAATTTCAGACCAATATCCTTAATGAACATCGACGCAAAAATTCTCAACAAAATTTTAGCAAATCGCATACAAAAACATATTAAAAAGATAGTGCACCATGATCAAGTGGGCTTCATCCCAGGTATGCAAGGTTGGTTCAACATCAGGAAATCAATAAATGTAATTCACCATATTAATAGACTTAAAGTCAAGAATCACATGATTATTTCAATAGATGCAGAAAAAGCATTTGATAAAATACAGCACCCCTTCATGCTCAAAACACTAGAAAAAATAGGGATAGTGGGAACATTCCTTAACATTGTAAAGGCCATCTATGCTAAGCCCATGGCTAATATCATTCTAAATGGTGAAAAACTGAAAGCATTCCCCCTAAAAACTGGAACAAGGCAGGGATGCCCTCTTTCACCACTTCTATTCAACATCGTTCTTGAGACTCTGGCCAGAGCAATTAGACAAACCAAAGAAATTAAAGGGATACGAATTGGAAAAGAAGAACTCAAACTATCCCTGTTCGCTGATGACATGATTATATATTTAGAGGAACCTGGAAATTCCACCAGAAAACTCTTAGAACTCATAAGTGAATTCAGTAAAGTAGCAGGTTACAAGATCAATGCCCATAAATCCAACGCATTTTTATACATAAGTGATGAATCTTCGGAAAGAGAAATTAGGAAAACTACCCCATTCACTATAGCCTCGAAAAAAATAAAATACTTGGAAATCAATCTCACAAAAGAGGTGAAAGACCTCTACAATGAGAACTATACAACACTAAAGAAAGAAATTAAAGAACACCTTAGAAGATGGAAAGATCTTCCATGTTCTTGGATAGGAAGAATTAATATTGTCAAAATGGCCATACTACCTAAAGTGCTATACAAATTCAATGCAATTCCAATTAAAATCCCAATGACGTACCTTACAGAAATAGAGCAAGCAATCATGAAATTCATCTGGAAGAATAAGAAACCCAGAATTGCTAAAGCAATCCTTAGCAGGAAGAGTGAAACAGGGGGTATTGCAATACCAGATCTTCAACTCTACTACAAAGCAGTAGTAACAAAAACGGCATGGTATTGGTACCAAAATAGAAAGGTAGATCAATGGTACAGAATAGAGGACACGGACACAAACCCAAATAAATACAATTTTCTCATACTAGACAAAGGTGCCAAAAATATGCAATGGAGAAAAGATAGCCTCTTCAACAAATGGTGCTGGGAGAATTGGAAATCCATATGCAACAGAATGAAACTAAACCCATATCTCTCACCATGCACGAAACTAAACTCAAAATGGATTAAGGACCTCGGAATCAGACCAGAGACCCTGCATCTTATAGAAGAAAAAGTAGGTCCAAATCTTCACCTTGTTGGTCTAGGATCAGACTTCCTTAACAGGACTCCCATAGCACAAGAAATAAAAGCTAGAATCAACCACTGGGATAGATTCAAACTAAAAAGCTTTCTCTCAGCAAAGGAAACTATCAGCAATGCGAAGAAAGAGCCTACAGAGTGGGAGAATATCTTTGCCAATCATACTTCAGATAGAGCGCTAATCTCCAGAATCTATAAAGAACTCAAAAAACTCTACACGAAGAATACAAATAACCCAATCAACAAATGGGCTAAGGAAATGAACAGACACTTCACAGAAGAAGATCTACAGGCAATCAACAAACATATGGAAAAATGTTCAACATCTCTAGTAATAAGAGAAATGCAAATCAAAACCACCCTAAGATTCCATCTCACCCCAATTAGAATGGCGATTATCAAGAATACAAGCAACAACAGGTGTTGGCGAGGATGTGGGGAGAAAGGTACACTCTTACATTGCTGGTGGGGCTGCAAATTAGTGCAGCCACTCTGGAAAGCAGTGTGGAGATTCCTTAGAAAACTCGGAATGGACCCTCCATTTGACCCAGCTATCCCACTCCTTGGCCTATACCCAAAGGACTTAAAATCAGCATACTACAGAGATACAGCCACATCAATGTTCATAGCTGCTCAATTCACAATAGCCAGACTGTGGAACCAACCTAGATGCCCTTCAATTGATGAGTGGATAAAGAAACTGTGGTATATATATACAATGGAATATTACTCAGCCATAAAGAATGATAAAATTATGGCATTTGCAGGCAAATGGATGAAATTGGAGAATATCATTCTAAGTGAGATAAGCCAATCTCAAAAAGCCAAGGGACGAATGATATCGCTAATAAGTGGAGGATGACACATAATGGGGGGGAGGGAAGGGTTAGTGTTAGGGTTAGAGTTAGGGTTAGGGAGGGGGGCAAGTATGGAGGAAGGAAGGACTGTATAGAGGGTAAAGAGGGGTGGGAGGGGTGGGGGGAAGGGAAAAAATAACAGAATGAATCAAACAACATTACTCTATGTAAATTTATGATTACACAAATGGTATGCCTTTGTGCCATGTACAAACAGAGAAACAACATGTATCCCATTTGTTTACAATAAAAAAATAAATTAATTAAAAAAATAAAAAAAAAGAAATGTAAATGTATTTCTAAACATTAAAGTCTGATTTGTTTAAAGGTTAATATTGTGAAATATGAAACATGAAAACATTTTGCGACTTAATCACACAAAAGGAAAGTTAAAAGCTCTCTCAGCCTTTCTTTGATTCATGTTTTAGATACTATGTTAAATTGTGTTAATTATAAAGTTTATATAGACTCAGGAAACAGTATATGTAAACTACTTAATGGTATTTAAGGAAAAGAAGCAAAGATCAACATCAGAATTAGAACACTTAACATCTGTAAAGAGCCACGCCTTACCTGAGATAAGGCTCTGCCTCCCACCTCACTGTGTGTAGGATAGCTCCAAAATAAGCCAGACTTCAGCTTATTTAAAGTTATAGTCAAAAGATTGGTTCTTGTTGTAAAAGTACTGTGATCTCAAATAGGGGATAGAATGTAGTTCTCAATCAAAATTCAAGATAGCTATTATACAAGCTGAATATATTTTTACTCTTGCTAATTTCATTTTGTAAAACTGTTACCTGTTAATGTTTTGCAGAAGTAGCTGCTCCAAGAACAAACAACCTAGGTAACTTGTGATAATAAGCCATCACCTATAGAATAGATAGTGGTAACTTCCAGTACTAATGCAGACTCCAGTTAGATAAAAAGGTAAATAACTGTGAAGTTATGGACATTAAAGTTAAAGCCCATTACTCTTAATTTATGACTGGTGAGACTGGATTGCTGGATAATTAAGATCAAACTTAGAGATTGGAGTTAAATACAGAGGTCAAGAAAAGTCCATATTATGTCTTGCCCTCAACGTTAGCCTGAACCCAGGGAATAAGAGAGCTTCTCTAAGGAGCGTTGCAACTCTGGGCCACACAACCTCCTGATCAAGGAGATTGTTGAGACTAGAGGATGAAAAATTATCCAGTGCATCTGCTGCAGAGGAGGGTCATGGAAAAGGGGAAACATCCCTTGATGCTTCTACAGGAAGTCACCTCATCAAGAGACCCTGCCTAATCAAAGTCACTGGTGGAGCTAAGGAGCCGCTCTTAAGTTCTGTACGAGTGACCCCTGTGGGAACTCAGCTGACTCTTTAACAAGACAGGAACCAGGTCAATTTGACCAGCTTGATCTTAGATACCCAGCAAAACAGTTAAAACCAAAATATAGCCATTCTTGGGCATTTAAAGGAAATAATAATTAAATGTAACTTAAGATGTACACTTGTATTAGCCCACTAGAATAAAGGCTGGAAGCTACAAATGAAAGAAAGATTCTTCAGCAAATGTGCCTGATAACTATCAAGAGAAACTGCCAGAGTCAGAAGTTTTTAGTCAGTTGAAGACCTTCCTAAGCTACACAGGTAGACTTAATCTATGTTTGCTAGTATGATTATCTATTCCTAAGTAACAGAAGTATAGAGATCTGTAGTTAACACAGGTTATACCAATAAAGGGATATTTTACAAAATCAGATGACATTAAGTAGCTTAACTATATTTTCTGGGGACATCTATGACAATGTTAAAGTCCCCAAATAAAGGCCTTGTCCTCTCCAGCCTTTGCTAGGCCTAGTTATGGGAACAATTTCTCAGTTCTTCCACCTCCTGGTGAGAGATTAACTTCTGTCATTTTCATGATACTCAGTGGCATGTTTCAGATGCTGCAACATTTACTTTGTGCTAATCTCATTTCAGTACTCATGTCTTTTTGTTCTTCTATCATAGAAGCAGCCGCCCCCAGATGACTTTACAACCTGCTCTTCCCCAACCAGGCTTCTTTCTGGGACCCCTTGATTGACCCGATTTTTAGAAAAGGAACTCCAAGCTGCTTGCCCCACGCCACCCACTTCCAGCTCAAGGAAGCTAGAGTGGTCATCGACCTCCTTCCCCAGCAGCATGGAGTTCCTAAGATTAGAGGGGGGAATGAAGCCAGAATTGGGAACAGGTAGTTAGTGTAGAAATAGGGGATCGGGTCAAATTGAGGAAATGGCCATAAAATCATCTGCCTCTGGAAGTTGGAGACTGCCCCTGGAAGAATGGAATGTCAAGGATCTCTGGAGCCCATTGATTACCAAATTTACCTGCCTTAATCAAGGACTGTTTATCAAGGACTGCAAACAAGGGGCTGCTAATTGGTGGCCCGCCCCCTGGGCTCTTGCCTGCCTGAAATCACCTAGTCACCTTCATCAGGGAAAGAGTAAGTGCTGTACGGGTACTAGTGCTCAGGCAACAATACCAGTCCCTCCGCCAAGGAAATAGCTTTGGAGAAGAGTATATAGAGACAGAAGTTCCATGATTAGAACTTACCAGAAAAGAAAATGGGAAAATGAAAGAATGGACATTTTTTTAAGCTGTCTGTTTTATCTCAACTCCCTAAGGTTTCCCTCCCAGTAATGTTCCAGGAAACAGCCCCAAACAGAGAGTAAAAGAGTAAATTGAGCCTGATAGCCAGGTAGTGCTCAAACAGTAGGATTACCAGAAACTATTGACCTGAATCTACACCCTGTTGTAAAACATTGTGAAACATTTTGTCAGCAAACCCAGACCCCCTTTGAAACTTCCTGGCAGCTTTGTCCCCCTTTTCCCTTTCATGTGTGACCCCTCCCGATGTGTGGTTTCTGCCTTTATAAACCTATAAGATTTTCTACTAGAGACTCGACTCCTCGAGTTGGGTCCCAGCGCGGTGGAATAAACACCTCTTGCGGTTTGCATCAAGTGACGCCTCCTGTGGTTGATTGGGGTTGCCGTCCATCCATGGGACAGAGTTGGGGTTTCCTTTTTGGGGGGCCTTACAATAGCATGTAATTCTGACTTCCATTTCTAATATAGGCCCCAAATAATTATAGACATTGAAGTTAAAACCCAGGACTCTTACTTCAAGACTGGCAAAACTGACCTGCTCTATGTTTAAAACCAAAATGTGTAGATCAAAGTCAAGTAAGTCAAAAGGACAAGGAAACAGTCACCGATATTTTGGCCCTTGTCCTCTATTGTGAACCAGGATCCAGGCAACAACAGGACATCTCTGAGAGCCCTGCAACTCTGGGGAGTCACCTGACCTGTTGATCAGGGGTGTTGAGAGTACCCTAGAGAACATGAAGTGAACCAGTGCAAACTCTGCAAAGAACAGGCTCATTGGAGTGGATAATGGCAAACCACCTGGGGCCAGAAAGGGAAACCAAGGAAAGCCACATGGGAGCAGCAAGCCCTTGATCCATCCTGGTGGATGGCACAACTGCTAGAGTAAAACCTAAAGGAGCCAAGAGGCTTCTCATGAGTTCCCAAGTTTGATTCCTGATAAACCTCTGCTGACTCTAACAGTAGAGAAGAAAAAGGTCAATTTTGACAATGTTGGTCTTAAAACACCTAGCAAGAAAATACACCCAAATCACACCATGCATTGGTATTTAAAAGATAGGACAATGGTTCTTTTATTGTCAATTGAGATGTACTTTCTGTCAGTTTTCAAAGAAGCAATTACAACTCTGCAATGGAATATTACTCACCTTTAAAGAAGAATGAAATTTTGGCATTTGCTGGTAGATGGATGGAGTTAGAATATATCCTGCTAAGTGAAATAAGCCAGACCCAAAACACAAAAGGCCAATTTATTCCTCTGATATGCAGAAGTTAATTCACAATCAGGAGGAGAGAGGAAAGAACAGAGTTACTTTATAAGTAGAGGGAATTGAAGCCAGGGGAAGGGGTGTGGAGGAAGGAATGATAGTAGAGTGAAACAGACATTATCACCACATGCACATGTTTGACTGCATGGCCTGCAACATGTATAATCAGAAAAATGAGAGATTACACTCCATTTATGTATGACCTGTCAAAATGTATAATTGCATTTTACTGTGATGTACAACCAATTAGAGCAAATGCAAATATTTTTTTTTTAAATAAAGGAATGGTTTTCATCCTGGAGGCCTGAAAAATATCACAAAAAACTCTGTCAGAGTCACAAGTTTGTGCCCAGTGAATTTGAAACCTTACAAATCTTCTTAACCTCCTGCCTACATGAACTTGATCTGTGTCTTTGCCATTTTTTTTCTGATATCATTACTCTGAGCTGCTGCTCAGACCCCTCCCCCTTTGGAGTCTGCAATTCATCATTTCCAGTCTGGCAACATGGTTTTTTCAAAACAGGATGCAACTGATACCATGGAGAGAGGCCTGAGCCCACTGAGAAACTTGGAAAGACCATGAGCAACACAGATATCCTACAAAACACTGAGAGCCCATGACACACTGAATTAGGCTGCATCACACTGAGATCCTGGGCAAGAGATTGAGCCCCACTGAGATCCTTGAAAGGGCCCTGAACCTCACTAAGACACTGGACAAATCATTGATCACCACTGTGACCCTGCTAATGGCTGAACTTCACTGAGCACCTGGGCAAGGTCCTGGGATTCTCTGAGACCCTCATGGAGGCCCTGAACCAATGGGCTCTGAAGGAAGATTCTGAGCCTTACTTAGACTCTGGTAATACCACTGAACCTCTTTGAGACTCTGGGATTAGTGTGATTGCAAATCCATAGTTGGTGGTGAAATAAGATTGTCAAAATGTTATGGTAAGACACCTATCCCTGGGGAAGGAGTCAGTTCCCCTCCCCTCTCTCAATCCTTTCTCAGGAAGTCTGATTAGCCATGGGTCCCTATCTTTGGATTGTAGATAACTTCCCCTGGGAGTGTGACTCCTTCCCTTTGAAGTGTAAATGTACCTGTAGGGGCTCTGGGCCAAAGGCTGGAGATTTCCTGAAGGTCTTGCAAGAGGAGCCAGTTCTTTCCCTTACTGCAGTCTGCTTCTGTAAACATACTTCCTACAGAGCCCTTGCAGAACCATATATCCAGTAGACTAGAAATTTATGACACTATGTAGTGTTGTGAGGTGCAACTTAAGAACAGATTGATTGCTACTGAGAAGTCCAAATTTGAGAGTCTTTAGTAAGGTGGCTGACTGACTGTCTCACACAATGCCCCAAAAATGGTTATTGGGAGAAGAGCCCCAACCATAGGGTTTTTGGGGTTCTTACATCAAAAATCACATCAATCATGTGTCTGTTGCTATGATTTGAAATTACAAACTAACATCATGAGATCATCAACAGAGGGGGAAGTGGGTCAAAATGACCCTAACCTAGGTACAAACTAAAGAATGGCTACTAACATCCACACGATCACCGTTCACATGGTACATTATTTAGGACCAATAGGAATCAAAACAGAGCAATTTTTCATTACATAAGAATTGTCATTTTGTATTGCTAAACATGTCACGCTAAGTAACTGATGATGGGTATAGAGGCAGGGTGTTCCCATAGGAGAAGCTCATTTACTGTATAACATGGAGTCTCACAGCTACGTGGAATCTGTATGGTCATTGCCTATATAGACTGGCCTGTAATATTTCCAAGGAGCCAACTCTGTCAAGTCATCATACATAACCTATAAATATTGTGAGAAACTGTGGATGGCTGCTCAGAATTTGGGGTTTTGTTTTTCTCTGGGCTTCTGGTATAAAATAATTTATTTGGAGTTCTCCAATCTGAGTTCTGCTTGCTCGTTCTTGGTCAGTCTTTTTCCCACAATAGCACTGAACACGTTATGGTTTAGACATTAGGTATCCTCCAAAAGTTCGTGGGTGAGACAATTTAAGAATATTCAGAGCCTAAATGACTGGTTTATTACAGCCTTAACTCAATAAGTGAATTAGTTCCCTAATAGGGATTAACTGAGCAGTAACTGAAGACATGTAGGATGCATTGATGTGGCCATGTCACTATTGTATGTTGATTTTAATTCCTTTGGTTTATATACCAAGTGGTGGCATAACTGGGTCAAATGGTGGTTTTATTCCAAGTTTTCTGAAGAATTTCCATAATCCTTTCCAGAGTGGTAGCACCAAGTTTTAATCCTATCAGCAATATATAAGTATACCTTTCCCCAACGTACTCCCCAACCCCATTATTGCTTCTATTCTTGATAATTACTATTCTGAATAGAGTGAGAAGAAATCTCAGTGTAGTTTTAATTTGCATGTAACTAATTGCTAAAGATGTGGAACATTTTTCATTGTATTTGTTGACTATTCATAATCCTGGGAAATGTCTGTTCAGTTCCTTTGCCCATTTATTGATTGTTATTGGTTTCTTTATTTTCGGTGTTAAGTTTTTTGAGATTGTTTTATATCTGTGCCAGCTGATGTTTAATCTGAATACATGGGGACCACAGGATGGAAGATTTACTAGTTGCATGAGAGGCATTGTTCCTTAGCATGCTCAGCCCACCACATTTGTGTCTCTGATGTCCACTTTATGAAGTTAGTAGCATGATGGCTGGCCTGGGAGAATGCCTAGCAGATGGCAGTCCAAAAGGTACACAGAATGAGTCCTGGAGGTGACACACAGAAAGAAAGTGCCCATCAGAATCAGTTACATGCAAATGAGGGCTGATCTCCTGGCAGCAGGGTGGATGGCCAGGAGATAGCACCCAGCCTACTTTGGTCCTTCTTGAGCTGTGGGAACAGATATGCCACCAGCTGTACCTGAAAGAGGCAGAGGTAGACAAGCATCCTGAGAAGCCTGACCTGTGCAACTGAAAGGCAACCTGGCTGCTTCTAGGAGGAGTGAGATTTCTGTACTTCAGCATGACTAGGAATCCAGCCAAGGCACCGACCCTGAAAGAATGGCTGGGTGCTAAAGGCCACATGTGGAGTTGGCCACCTATTGGTCTGAGAACAATGTGCTGGCCCTGGTGGACACTGGGACTGAGTGCAGCGTGGGATTTGGCAAACTGGTAAGTTCCCAGGCCCATATGCCATGTTGATGGCCAAAAGACCCAACAATCCAGATGTAGGCAGTGTCCCTCCTGCTGGGGACAGGCCATATCCCACAAGCACACATGGTACCTGTGCCTTTTGTGCTGGAGTACATTGTAGGTGTAGATTTGCTCCCAGGGCTGTGTCTACAGGCCACAGTAGAGGGGGCAGTTGTGAAGGTGGTCATGACAGGACATGGAAGACAGCTGTCCCAGGTCCCACCACAGCCCTGGAGGACTGTGTAGTGAAGCAGCTTTGCTTTCCAAGGGGACATTCAGGAATCAGCTTCCATCCTGCAGCTGGAGCAGGTGCTCCTCTAAGTCTCCTTCAGGCCAGTGAAGAAGCCTGAGGCAACTGTACCTGATGAGTGTCATGGAGAGCTGATGCAGCCCTGCCTTCTCTGCAGCTGACATCCTGGGCACAACCTCAGGGACCAGCTGGACTCACAGCTGCCCACATAGCATTATGCGTTGGACCTGGCTAATGCTTTCTTCTCTTTTTTCTGGAGAGCCAGGAGCACTCTGCTTTCAGAAGGGAAGGCCTGCAGTGGACATTTCAAGTGTTGCCACAGGGTTATTTGCATAGCCTGACTCTATGCCATGATTGGTGGCCAGTGACTTAGCCCAGTGGACTCAGCCACCCTCAGTACATGTTTTCTCCCCAGATGATGTGTTGTTGACCTCTGACTGTCTTGCAGATAGAAAGCTTGCAGCCTTGACCTTAGTGGTCCATTTTTAGACTCACGGCTGGGCAGTAAACAAGCCCAAGTTGCCAAGACCTGGCTTGTCATTCAAGTTCTTGAATAAGTTTCCATTGGGTAGGACAAAAGTTTGCCTGAGGCTGTTATTGATAAAATTCGGGTAGATCTGTGACCCACAATTCTTGTATAGTTGCAGACCTAGTTGGATTATTGTGACATTGGTGGTTCCCATTTGGTCCAGTTGTGTCAGCCCTGTTGCCCTAGTGAAGAAAGGGGTTTGGTGGGACTGGACTGTGGCCACTGAACAGATGGTCTAAGACACTGTTCAGCAAGCTCAGGCTTTGACTGTAGCACACCCAGCTTGTCCTGTTGAGCTGAATGGGTTTGGAGGGGGCCTGTGACAGTGCATGAGCATCCGGGGAGACCAGTAAGCTTCTGGTCACACTGCTGGAGGGTGCAGAGGTTCACTACACTGACAGAGAAGCAGCTGGCAGCTGTATATGCAGCCCTTGTGACCTCAGAGTCTTTAGAGGGCTGCTGAAGTTTTGGTGCATGCCAAGTGTCTGTGGCAGAAGGAATTGGGGTTTGCCCCTTACCTGAAGGACAGGGGGAGGTCAGAAACCTACCCTAGGAAATTGGGGAGCATAGTTCTGACAAAGAAGTGCCTTGTCTACTATTCCCTGTCCCTTGAGCTCCTACACATTCTAAGGCCCATGCAGTGTGCAATGAGGAAGCGCCAGGCAGTGCTGATACATATGAGTCAAGGAGCCAGGGCTCTTCAACATGGGAGCAGCCCCTTGGCTGCCTGTGTTTGGTGCCCTAAGGATCCAGTAGAGGGCCCTGGTCTCCTTCCACTGCTGCTGCTAAACAGTCCTCTGCTGACACCTTGTGGTATGATGTGGGAATTGGCAAAGAAGCCCATGGGCTGAGTTGCATGCCTTAGGGATGGTGGCACCGCATGAACCAGGACCTCTGATCTTCTGTACCAACAGCTGGGCCGTGTTTAGGGGTCAACTTGGGGTGACTACATGGAAAGTAGACAATGTAGTGGTAGGACATTGCCTTTGTGGGGTTCAGCAACTGAGAGGACCTTTGGGCCATGAGCCAGGAAACGCAGATGACCAATACACATCCTGTCCAGGCTACGACAAAGCCCAGGGAAGGATGGAGCCAATGTTCTGGCTGGGGTGTGGAGCTTCCAGTGAGTGCTTCCCTGACCTTCTGTCTTGGCTGCATGGCTGCCTGAGCTGCAGGAGTGAAACCATATAGAATGCAGGGAAACAAGGGGCTCTGTCTTCAATGTCAGATGCACATAGGGGCCTGCCAGGCCATTGTGGCTTGGGCTCAGGAGTAACCACATCCCTGATGCCTTGGAGTCACAGATGGCCAGGTAGTGCAGGACATGACACGGCCCTTTGACATTAAGTCAGGTTGAGTCCTCTTGCCCTTTACAGGGGTGAGAAGGGGCCATGTTTGCCTTGATGGCAGTGGATATGGCTACATGCTTGTTGGTGGCCTTGGGTCAAGCAGGTCAGCATGCTATGTCCTGTGCCCTGACAGTGTTGACAGCATTGTATGCACTTCCCATAACAGTAGAGCCACCAGAAACCATTTCATAGGTCAGGGTGGCAGCAATGGCAGTTGGGCTACAGATTCCATGATGGCTGCACATCCCACACCACCCACAGGCTGCAGGCCTGATAGATACTATGGCCTGCTTGAGCAAGGACACAGGACTGCAGTCCACCTGCCTTCCATGAAGGGGTGGGCATGGTGCCTGTGGGTAGTTGTGAGAGATCTGAATGAGCATGCTGGAGAGGGGGACCAGCTCCTATGGAGGACTTGCTGCACCGCCCAGTACCCCCAATGCAGATCAGGTGGTTACAAGGGTGTTATACTTAAACCTGGGTCAGGGAAGCACATGAATATTTGTTTCCCTGCTCCCACTGCAATCAATAGGGTGCAAACTGTAACATACATGGCCCTGGGAAATAAAGTCCCCAGCCTTGTTGGGTAGCCCGTCAGCCCCATGAGAAAGGGTTTGGACTGTGATTGCCTTGTGACACCATGGATGACTAATGAACCACCCTCCCTCAGGTGCATGTGACAGAGCTAGGCCCTGCAGATGGGACACGGAGTATAAGGCAACATTTTTTTCCCTGTCCATTTATGTGTCCCCTGGTATTGGTGTACATAGAGCCAGCCAAGGTTCAGGACAAAGCTGTGCCTGTGTGGTATCACCACCCAGGTAAGCTGCCACAGGCTGTCACTGTGCCTTCGTGGGACTCAGCTGGCATGCATCCTCCCACATGATGTGATTTCCTGTGCTGGTGCCTGTAACTGCTGTGTCCTTCCATCCATGGATGTGTGGTCATCCACACCATAGTGAAGTAGCACACGCATATGCCAGTGCAGCCAAACCTCTGCAGCTGGGTGAGCACAGAAGTGCCCTGAGCTTTGCTGGGAGACCCTGGTGAATCCAGAATATGATTATGGATGACTGGACTTACAGGGAAAGCCTTGAGCTGCCACCTCAGTGTGGACGAGGCTGGCAATGGGTTTAGTGATCCTAGGTGATGGGGACTGCTTTCTGACTGTGTGTTGTTGCGGCTTGTATTGGTGTTGTGGCCTGTGATTCAGAGCTCTGCCCTCGTCACTAGGGATCATTACGGAAGCCTTCAGAGGTTCAGATGTGTAAAATGTAAGGCATGTAATTCTAAAGGGGTGGTTAGTGGTATTGGCCCCAAAGGCCACAGTTAGGTTCCTCACTGAGGCTTCCAGTGGACTAGGTTTTTCCTGTGTGGTCAATGTCATGAACTCTGATTCAGTGCATGTACTCAGGGTATAAATATTTGTGAGCTGCACCTACAATGCAACCTGATGGCAGTGTGCATTTTTGTCCAACCAACATGTAAAAAAGTCATATGGAAAAGACTCAGGGGGCTAAATGGAACTGGTTAGGAGATGAAGTAGAGATGGGGACAGGCAAGAGGATACTGTGACATCTGAATGAAGAATGTAACTCTCCCAACTGTCTTGTATTTTCTTCCACCTGCTAGGCTCCACATCTGTTTCCCAGGATCTGAGCCACCACATGGTATCCATGAAACCTACTGATCCCCTGAGCAAGGCCCTGACTTCCTCTGAAACACTGGAAAAAGCCATAAGCCTCACTGACCAACTGAACATCCCTGAATTCAATGATACACAGTAGAAAAATCTGAAAATGTATTTAGATCCCACTTAAGGCCCTGAACCCCATTAAACACTTTTGAAAGCCTTTAGAGAACATACACACTGGGAAAGGATCTGAGCCCCAGTAAAATACTATGGACAACTCTGAACTCCACTGGAATTCTGGAAAAGGTCCTGAGGCCAATTGACACCTGATGGAAGGCACTGACACCAATGATGCCTTGGAAGAGCCATGAGCCCCACTGACGAGCCAGAAAAGTCCTGAGACGCACCAGACACTGCAAAAGGCCCTCAACACAATGTAGAGTCCAGTGGAGCCCTGAACATCAATGAGAGTATAGTGAAGGCATTTAGCCTCAAAGAAGCATCAGCGAAGAAGAATCTCATTCTCACTAAGATCCCGTGGAAAACCCCAAGTGCCACTGAAATTAGGGGGGAGACCCTGTGACCTAATGATGTTCCACAGAAGGTTAGTGTAAGGTCAGATATTGACCAGAAAGGTATCAGATCACAAGCATCTCAGCAAAGCATTATTTGGATCAGCTTTCAGGCAAGATTCAGCCTTCCACCACGGTAAAGGGCCAGGGAAGTCTTGCTAGGTCTCTAATGGTGTGGCGTTTCTGTACCCTGGGGTAGGCGGCATAAGCTCAGGGGTAGATGTGTCTTCCTGGGGTAGGCTGGAAACCCTGTTGGGACCCATGTCCTTCTGGGGTTGTCTGGTGATTACACTGAGTGACAGGTGGGTGCGAGATGCCATTAGGGTTTATGTGTCAGCGTCTGGTTGCTCTTTTGCATGTGTGGCTGCCTGATGCCTGCCCCCATTCAGACACATCTGACTTCCCCAACATTTCAGTCTTTCTGATGATATAAGGCACTTGAGTCCATCTGGCTACTTCCTGCCTAATAGGGGGCATCATGGAGAGGATGCTTGGATGTGGGTTCGGAAGGGAGGCGAGTGTAAGGGTGCAAGAGCATTTTATTGCATGTTACTCTGGGCACCTCACATATGTGACTACAGACTGACCTGAGAAGACAGGGATAAATCATTAGTAGGAGTCTTATCACTAATGTGGGGGAGGAAGGCCAGTGGTCAGCCAGGGGACAAGAGTGGAATCTAGTCATCCTGGCCAGGGGCCATGTGACTGTTGTTGCTTCAGCCTTTCATTCAGATGTCTGGAGCCTTGACATTTTTCTCAACAAGCCGAGTTTCATTGATGTAGTAACAACTTTCTTCTATAGGAAAAGGCATGTTCCTCCTTTGACTGCCATCAACAGATCTAGCACCTGATGGTTCTGTGAGGAAAGTTGGGCATTAGGAGTAGTTTGTCTTTGTAATGATGCAAGGGAGGCAGCAGAGACCTCTCCTACCTTTGGAGTTGCTGTTCTAGCTTCTTGGTGGCAGTGACAGCATAACCAAGTCCTCCTGCCCCCAACCCAGAGGCTGCAAGTGAGGAGGCTCGGGAGAGCCTGACCTCCACCGGTACAAATAAGTCCCATCCCACCCTAGGGATGGGATTCTGAGCAAGCAGGTGGATTCAGCTTCACTCTATAGTGTCAGCTGAGGAACTAAAGCAGAGGGACAGTGAATGCGGAGGACATATTATAATCTAATTTCTTTGTTATGGTGCCATTGCACCAGATAAAGAATCCTGGGGAAGCAAACATCAAGGAAAACACCAGAACAGTAGGGTTGCAAGGTACTGATGTAGAGGAAGTGTAACAGCAGGCAAAGTTGAGGAGTTGTGAAAAAGGGGATCCCCCTCGAAAGGTGGAGAGGGGTTCCTGTGAGGGGCTGAGGAAGACATAAGGGGGAATTGATAGGGATGGCTGGTAGAGGGTTCGATCTAAACCTGGATACAGAAAGCAGTGCATGCTGTTTTTGACCCTGGACAAATTGAGAAGCTGAAGGCCTTGACATGTCAGGGGAAGCCATGAGAAGCGGTTAACACTGAGATGAGCTGCCTTCTTGAGTTGTCATTGAATTTCTTCTTTCTGCTCTTGGATGGTTATATGAACCTGTGGAACCACCTGAGTAGAGGCCCTCAGGATTGTAAGCGGAACTGTGGGAATTTTGTCTCCATACACATGTAGAGGTTCCATCAAACCCGATGACCATTTGGGGGCCCAGGGGTCTTTGATATTGATGTTTGTAAGGTTCAATTCACCATTTGGGCCAATCGGTAATTTCCATTTGGGTTCTTCACAGGGTCAAAGAGGTGCCTTTCACACTGGTGGTAGGAGCACCCCCGTAGGTGGTGGGCCACTTTCTGCAGTATGTTTTGGTCTGGTCAAACAGAAAGCAAGTCATAGCAGTGGGGCTGTGAGGGGAGATACATATAGAGTTAAAATCTATGAGATGGGAGGTAAGCCTCCAGTCACATTCTGTGGGGGAACAGTCCTTCACTCTGATCTGAGACTGTGAGGTCTCATCCTGCTGCCACATCTCCTGTACATAGAAATGCCACCTGTAGGCTGGACCAGAGTTCTGAGAGAGATTCATGAGAAGGAGGAGTCATAGAGGTGAGGGATTTTTGAGTTTGGTGTGTCCCAGTGTAGTGGAGGCTCAGGACTGTGTATCTGGATGGGTGTGTTTTTAAGGCAGGAGACATAGTACAAGGAGGAGAGTCTTAGAAGTTTGGCTGTGGTTGGGATGGCAAGAATAACCATATGAGGTCCAGTCCAGTGAGGTTGCAGTGACTGAGGATGTAATTCCCAGACCAAAGTCAGGTTGCCCAGTTTCAATGGAAGGATGGTTGATCCTGGTGGTGGTTCAGCTGGAGATGAGGCTGTGAATGGCAAAGGGAGACAACAGCCCATGAGCTCCCTAACAGCTTGTGCAAAAGTGTGAGATAGGGTAAGTAGGATAAAAAAAGGGAGGGATGACTGGGAAGTTTTGTTTGATTAGGAAATGGCACCCATAGCAGCTCAAAAGGGCTGAACCCCAGTGAGAGTCTAGTGAAGGCGTTTAGCCTCAACAAAAGCACCAGTGAAGAAGAACCTCATTCTCACTAAGATTCTGTGGACAACCCCAAGTGCCACTGAAATTTGGGGGAAGATCTTGTGACCCAGTGATGTTCCAAAGAATGTTAGAATTCCAAAAGATTCTTTGTCTCCAGAAAGCCTTAGGCCCCTGTCTAACTGTGGGAAAGATGCTGAGCCACACTGAGATCCTAAGGTCTACTAAGAAGCTTGAGATGGACCTGAGCACCATTAACACACTGGAGAAGACCCTGAGCACCACTGTGACCTGAGGAAGTAGCCTTGAGTTAAGAAAGTGTGGGAAAGACTTCGAGGAGAACTGTTCCTGGGAATGGCACTGAGCCCCACTGAGACTCTGGGAATATTACTGAGCAAAATGCATAAACTGCAAAAGCTGCTAGTAATGGCCATGAGTTCCACTGAGATCCTGGATCAGGCCTTTGCTCCATTGAGAACTTCACAAATATCCTGAACTGAGAATATGGGAATATCCAAGAGCCCCACTGAATGCCTGGGGAAGGTAAGGAGACCACTAAGACTTTGGGGAAGACCATGAGCACCACTGGGACACTGAAGAAGGACAGACTCCACTGATGTGCTAAGGAAGGACCTCAGTCCCACTGAAAAACTTGGGTAGGCATGAGCCCCATTTATGACCTAGGAAATCCTGAAAACACTGCCATTGTGAAAGGCCTGAGAGCCATCCAGAGCACAATGAAGGCCCAGAAACCCACTAAGATACTAGTGACAGCCTCCCAGAAACCTGGGGAAGCATCTAAATCCAACAAAAATCTTGTGGAGTACTCTGAGGCCATGGAAATACTGGAGTAGACACGACTTCAGAAAGACTCTTGGGAAGATTCCGGTCACCAATGTGACATTGGAGAAGTCCCTGAGGCTCAATAACATTCTGGAGAATACACTGGAGAATGTTCTGGACCTCAATAAGACTCTGGAGAAGACCCTGAGTAGTACTGTGATCCTGGGAAAGCAATGACGTCCACTGAGAACCTGGGCAAGGCCCTGGGATCCACTGAGACCCTAGCAAAGTCTGAAATCAGTTATTCTTAGGGAAGTTTCTGAGCCTCACTTCAATACTGGGAATAGCACTGAGTCCTACTGAGAACTTCAGAATGTCTATGAGACCAACTGAGAACCTGGGGAAAATCAGGGGAATGTCCCTATCCCACTGAATCCCAGGGAAGGACCATGTTTCCGGGGAAGGCAATGAGACTATTAAGATTCTGAGGAAGGGCCTACACAGGACTGTGACCCTGAGGAAAGCCTTAGCTCCATGATAACCTCAGGAAGAACCGAGTGCCACAGAAAAACATGGAGAGGCTTCAAGCAATGTCATAACCTGCAGTCTTGAGACCCAGTGAGACTGGGAAGGGCTCTGAACCTCATTAGGACCACACTGAATGGGCTGAACCACACTGAGACTATAGTTAGGATCTTTAACTTCTCAGAAACAGTTCTGAAAAATCTGACCCTACAAAAATCACAGGAGTGCTCCAAACATCACTGAAACTCTGGGGATGATCTTGAGTACCACTGACTCCCTGGGCAAGGCAATGACCCCCAATGAGACCCCAGGAAGGTCCTAAGTATGACTCTGACCTTCAGAATGGCAGTGAGCTTCATAACTCTCAGGAAAGGCAATGAAAATAAGACTCTTGGGTAGGCTCTGCATATGACTGTGACTCTGGGGAAGACCTGAGCTTCCCTAAGAATCTACATAAGGCCCTGAGGCCTTATGTTGAGTCCAACAATATTTGGACTCCACTGGAGGCCATCAACTCCACTTATATTCTACTGAAGGTCTTTAGTGTAACAGAAACATGGGGGAAGGCTGAGCCCCAATAAATGAGGTGGGCAACTCCAAATGACACTGAGATTCTAGGGAAGGTCATGAGGTCACAGAGGGTTTGAGGAAGGCATTGAGCCCTATTAAAATCCTGGTATAGGGCTGACCTTCACTAAGAATCTGGGGAGAATCAAGAGTACCACTGTGACACTGAGATTGATGCTGAGCTCCACTGAGAAGCTGTATAAGGCCCTACATTTGCTGAGACTCTCATGAAGGCCCTGACCCCAGTGGGCTGTGTGGGGGGACATTCAGAACTTCACTGAGAGTCTGAAAATAGTACTGAGCCCCACGCAGGCATTGGAAATGGCACTGAGCCCCACTGAGATTTTGTAAAAGGCCCTGAGACACAGAGACATGCTGAGGAAGACCGAGGTCCTCTGAAGGAATGGGGAAGGAAATGAGCCTCAATGAGACCACAGGGAATGTCCTGAGCCCCACTGTGACCCTGGAAATTGCTGTTAGTGGTACTAGGAACCTGGATAAGGTCCTAATATTCACTGGAACCCTGGTGATGGCCCTGAACTCAGTGTGTCCTTGGGAAGTTTCTGAGCCACATGGAGCTCTGGGAATAACAGTTAGCACCACTGAGACACTGCAAAAGTCCATGAGAATAGTGGACATGGAGGTAAGTCTCTGAGTCTTGTTGAGAACCTGTTGAAAGACTCTGCCCCACTGAGAATTTAGGGAATGTCCTCAACCATACAGACCCTGGCAATATCTACATGTCCCACTGAGTGCCTGGGGATGTAAGCAAACCACTTTGCCTCTGGAAGAACAAACTCTGACTGTGAGACTGGAGAAGGCTGTGAAACCCACTGAAACTCTGGACAAGGCCCTGATCCCCATTTTTGAGTAGGAAAGGCCATGTGTCCCATTGAAAAGCACCAAGACACAATGATACAGTGGGAAATTCCTGAATCTCATTCAGATACCAGTGAAGTCCCTGACCCCCTGAGATACTTGTAAAAGACTTTGGATCCCACAAACACTGGGAAATTATCCAAGCCCTAATTAAGTACTATGGACAGCCCTGAGCCACACTCAAATATGAGGAAAAATCCTGAAACCTAATGATATTCATTGGAAGGCACTGAGCCCACAAGACTTGGAAAAGCCACGAGTTCCATTGATGTCCTGGAAAATCGCCGAGACAAAATGCAACCCTGGAAATGGTCTGCATCTCCATCATACCCTGGTAGAGTTTCTGAACCCCACTGAGAAGATAGCAACGCCTTTAACTTCAAATAAATATGCGGGAAATATCTTAGCCCTATACAACTGTGCACACTCCAAGACTCATTGACATTCTGTGGAAGGACCTGTAATGCTCAGGGAACAGTTATGCTCTTATGTAAAACCCTAGGGTGTGGCCTAGCCCTAAGATTTATTAGAGAAAGTGATGAGACAAAATGAAAACCATGCTACACTACAAAACTTGGAATATCTTCAGTTCCTTTAGCTCTGTGCAGAAGGCCCTGGGCACCCCTATGACAATGGGAATGGCCCTAAGTCCCACTGACATACTGGGCCAGTCACTGAGTCCCATTGAGACTCTATAGAAAGCCCTGAGTTTCACTGAGACTCTGGGAGACACCCTGAGCACCATGAGATCCCTTGTAAATACTCCCAGCTCCCCTGAGTGCCTGGGAAGAAATTGAGACCACATAGATTTTGTGGAAGGTTTTTGAGCATCACTGAGAAGGCCCTAGTTCAATATGGGGCAATTATAAGACTCTGGGTGTGATAAACAGAATTACTGGGACCCTTTGGAAGGGACCTATGCATGACTGTGACCCTGTGGAAGGGCCCTATGCATGATCCTAAGCCTGGGGATGAGCCTATGTGTGGTGGTGACCCTAGGAAGGCCCTAAGCAGGACTGTGACCCTGGGGAAGTCTGTATGCATAACTGTGACCATGGGGAAAGGCATATGCATGACTGTTTCATCTCTGGGGAAGTGCCCTATGCATGACTGTGACCAAAAAGGAGTCTGTACATGATTGTGACCCTGTGGATGGCCCCTGTGCATCATTGTGACCCTGGCAATGAACCCTATGCATGACTGTGACTATGGGGAATGGCTCATGCATAACTGTGAAAATAGGGAAGACTCTATTCATGACTGTGACCCTTGGGAAGGGCCTATGACTGACTCTGACCCTGAGAAAAGTCCATAGGCATGACTGAGACACTGGGGAAGGGCCCTATTGATGACTATGACCATGCTGAAGAGCCCCATGCGTGAGTGACCCTGGAGAAGGGTCCTATTTATGACTGTGGTCTTGAGAAATGGCCTATGCATGATGGTGACCATGGGGAAGGACCCCATTTTGGATGGCCATATGAATATCTGTAACCCTGTTGAAGGACCCTATGCAATACTGTGACCATGGGGAAGGGACTATGCATGACTGTGTCATTGGGAAGGCCCTATGCAAGACTGTGACCTTGCAGAATGGCCCTTTGAATGATTGTGACCCTACAGAAAGGTCCTATGCAAGACTCTGAATCTGAGGAAGGGCCTAAACATGACTGTGACCATGAGAAATGCCTATGCATGATTGTGACACTGGAGAAGTTTCTATGCATGACTTTGACTTGGGGACTAACCTATGCATGACTGTGACCATTGAAACATGCCTGTGCATGACTGTGACCTGCCAAAGGGCTCTGTACATGACAGTGACCATGGGCAAGGGCCTATGCATGACTGTACTCATGGAAATATCCATATGCATGACTGTGACCCTGGAGAAGGGCCTATGCATGACTGTGACCTGGGAAAGATCCCAATGCATGACTATGACCCAGGGACATAACACTGTCCATGGGGATGTGCCTATGCATGACTATGACACTGTTGAAGGGCCCTAAGCATGACTGTCATCATGGGGAAGGGGCCTCTGCAAGACTGTGACCCTGGGAAGGCCCTATGATGACTGTGTTGGGGTTCAATATTGACTACTCCCTGAAAGTCAAAGTGCACACACAATAATGCAGGACACACAATGAGGTTTTATTGCGAGCTCGAGCATGGACCGCAACCAGCCTCTTAGACCACTACAATGGCTGAGAGGGGAGTGGTCCCAAGGGGTGAGAAAGCACTCTATATAAGAGATTTTCAAGCAGTCACACACAAAGACCTGTACATTATTGGTTAATATTTGAAAAGCTAAACATTTGTCCTCTTTGGTTGGTTCCCACCAATCTATTTGATTCTCATTGGATCCTGTCAGAACTGAATGGTCCTGGAGGAAGAAGCGAGGAGGGAAGGGGTGAACTATGCAGGAGACGAGTTGGGGCTAGGCCCACCTGTCCTTGATAGATAAGGTTCCCAGGCAGCTGCACATTCCTCAGACAGGTATCTCTTAATAGCCTTGATAAGCCTGGGGACCCAGCATGTCCTATTTGTCCTGTATTGGCTCTTGAGGGCGCTGTTGCAACCGCCTGCATCCTGGTGATTAAGATAGTCTCTCATTCCTCAGTGTTTGTGTGCCCTTTCCTGTGGGGGGTTTTACAGATGTCACCCTATTCTCAACATTCCCCCTTTAGTTGTTCATAATGAGGAATCATACTCATTCGGGTGTCACACATATTCATCCTGTGGGGCCAGTATTCTCTCATATTGTTGCTTTAGCACCATCAATTGGACTGTGCTTACATGGTCCTTAACAAAAGCTATTCCAACTTCCAGAGGCAGATGGCTTTCATGGCCTTACATTTCCTCGATTTGACCCAATCCCCTATATCTACAGTAACTGCCTGTCCCCAATTCTGGCTTCATTCCCTCCTTTTGCTTTAGGAACTCCTTACTACTGTGAGGAAAGGGGGCATCAATTGTTCTGGCTACTTTGATGCTGTACCAGGGCAGTGAGGGGCAAGCAGTTTGGAGTTCCCTTTTAAAATCGGGTCAATCGAGGGATCCAAGGTAGAAGTCTGGTTGGGAAGAGCAGCTTGTAAAGTCATCTGGGGTTGGGTGCTTCTATGATAGAAGAACAAAAAGACATGAGTACTGAAATGAGATAGTAGAAAGTAAATGTTGCAGCATCTGGAACATGCCAATGAATATCGTGAAGCTGACAGAAGTCAATCTGTCACCAGGAGGTGGAAGAACTGAAAAACTGTTCCCAAAACAAGACCTAACAAAGGCTGAAGAGTACAAATTTGGGAACTTTAACATTGTCCAGGTTATCAGGAATGTAAACACAACATTTAATGCTGAATGTCATTGATGTCCCCAGAAAATATAGTTAAACTACTTAATGTCATCTGATTTTTATAAAATATCCCTTTATTGATCTAACCTGTGTTTAGTAGAGATCTCTATACTTCTGTTACTTAGGACTGGATAAACATACTAGCAACAAATAGAATTAAGCTTACCTGTGTAAACTGACTAAAAATTTCTGACTCTGGCAGTTTCTCTTCATAGTTATCAGGCACATTTGCCCAAGATTCTTTTATTTGTATCTTCCAGTCTTTATTCTAGTGGGCTTACACAAGTGTACATCTTAAGTTACATTCAACTATTATTTCTTTTAAATGCCCAAGAATGGCTATATTTTGGTTTTAACTGTTTTGCTGGGTGTCTAAGATCAATCTGGTCAAACTGACTAGTTTCTGTCTTGTTAAAGAGTCAGCTGAGTTCCCACAGGGGTCACTTGTAGAGAACTTAAGAGCAGCTTCTTAGCTCCATTAGTGCCATTGGTTAGGCAGGATCTCCTTGATGAGGTGGCTTCCTTTAGAAGCATCAGGCATGTCTCCCTTTTCCATGACACTCCTCTGCAGCAGGTGAAATGACTGGCTTTTCATCCTCTAGTAGCCTCATCAATCTCCTTGATCAGAAGTTTGTGTGACCCACCCAGAGGTGCAAAGCTCCTTAGAGAAGTCCTCTTGTTCCAGGGTCCAGGCTGACTTTGAAGGCAAGATACTGTTTTTTTTTTTTTTTTTTTTTTTTTTTTCTTGGCCTCTGTATTTTCTTTCAAGCTCTAAGTTTGATCTTAACCATCCAGCAAGCCAGTCTCACCAGTCATAAAGTAAGAGTACTGGGCTTTAACTTCAATGTCTATAACTTTACAGTTATTTACCCTTTTATTTAACTGGAGTCTGTATTAGTACTGGAAGTTACCACTATCTGTTCTATAGGTGATGCTTTATTATCACAAGTTACCTAGTTTGTGTGTTCTTGAAGCAGCTACTTCTGCAAAACATTAACACGTAACAGTTTCACAAAACGAATTTAGCAAAAGTAAAAAAAAAAAAATTATTTGACTTTTATAATAGCTATCTTAAATTTTGGCTGAGCTATACATTACATCCCTGTTTGAGATCACAGTAATTTTACAACAAAAACCGATCTTTTGAATATACCTTTAAAGAAGCTGAAGTCTGACTTATTTTGGAGCCATTCTAACATGCAGTGACGTGGGAGGCAGAGTCTTATCTAAGGTAAGCCATGGTTCTTTACAAATATTAAGTAAAGTGTTCTAATTCTGATGTTGATCTTTGCTTCTTTCTTAAATATCATTTTAAGAAGTTTACATATATGATTCCTGAGTCTATATGAACACTAGTTAACACAATTTAACATTATATCTAAAAACATGAATTAAAGAAAGCCTGAGAGAGCTTTTAACTTTCCTTTTGTGTGCAAAGTGGCAAAATGTTTTCGTGTTTCACAATATTAACCTTTAAACAAATCAGGCTCTAACTTTTAGAAATACATTTACATTTAAAATTCTTTTTCTCAGTATAAAGAGTAACAGATTTTACATATACCCTATTGATAACAGGTCCTATAATAGAACATTAGATGATAGAAATATATCCCCAATGAAATTACTCTTTATAAGTTTAAAATTACCATTACAGACACATTTAATCTGGAGAATAGCAGCTTGATAAATTCCCTGCTTTAAAAACTTGTATACCTGGAAAATATGAAGACTTTTAATATGCAAAGAGTGATCATTTCACAATTACATTGACACTTTTATATTACCAAATTTAGTTTTTAAAGAAAAATTTAGACTCTGTAACATAGTACAATACTCTAACAGTTGTTTAACCATGATTGTATAAACCCCAATTTTTTAAGACTAATTGCTTTAAAGAATAAAACCTAAGAGACATTAAGTTAAGAGTAAATTAGTGTTTCTAAGAAATTCTTGTCATTTTACCATATAGTTTAAACTTTGGTTTATATCTGAACATTAGTATTTCACCTTAGGAAAAACCTCAAAAATTTTTAACTGTCTCACATACATACAACCAACTTAGTTACATGCAAACTTGTTGAAATTTGCCCTTTACTTACAGACTTTCTTAGCACTTACTTAGACCCTCATGTATTTCATCACATAAATACTTTTTTCCCCAGAAAGATTTTGTTCTTCACTAAATTTCCATATGTAGAACCTTTTATTTTCTCTTTCCTATTTGTTGACCCCATTTTGTTCACATTCTGAAACAACTCTTAAGAAATGTCTGAATTTAGATAAATGACTCCATTTTAATAAGATTAAATATTTTGTTATTTACAGTACTCTAATTGAAACAGTTGAAACTTTGGAACCCTTTGTATATAGAATTGTACCTGTTAGGACGTAACTCTTAGTAACCTTGTTTTTAGTTTAGTGATGACACAAAACAATTTTAAACCCTTTTTATTTACCAACCTATGAAAACACCAATAATGTTTAAGTATGTTACCCCATGAAATTTAAGGAGTTAAAGTGTACTTGATGTTAGTTAACAATTAGCTTTTTAACTTTGTAAATTAATCAGATGTCTCTAACACATTTGAGTAATACCATACATGTTAGGTCTAATTCACTTATTTTGTAAAAACCAAGATATTAGACAAGTGTCCTGAACAGTATTTGCCATCTCTTTCTTGTTGAAGAAAAGTCCTAGAAACAATTGATATTAGACATTTTATTAACATCAACATTTCATTAGTTTGACCACCTAGAGACTTGTGAGTTATTTTCAAAGACATTTTACCTTTTATTAGTTTATCCAATTTAAATTGAACGCATTTAAATCACATGAATTAAAAGTATCTGGATCCATTTAAAAATTTTTAATTTTAGGAGACTTTAATTTTGATACAGAGAAAACATGACGTCAGACAGCACAACATACAAATAAAGCAAAATCAAAGGCCTTGCAAATTTATAGGTGAATCTCCATTGCAATGTAACAGATATTCAGAAACTCTAGTTGAATTAAAAACTAGAACTGATCAAAAAGTCATTAGCTCAAAAAATATTCAATTAAAAACAACAAGAATTCTTGAAAAAATGATATGTCCATTAATTATTAATGTATCATAAAATATACTTTTGCTGGAGTTCAGGTAAAACTTTTGCTTTTCTCTTTTTTTTTCTTTGGTTTGAGATAGGTCTCCTACTGAGCCTTCAGGCTTTCTCTATTTACATTCAATGTAAACCTTGATTGAGATCTGGAAGGAGCTGAGCTAACAAGTTTTAGCAGAAACTTTGTGCCTAGGGCATTTTAGCCATTTGTACCAGGTTAGGCTTGGATGTCAAAGAAAATCATGAGTCCATGTTTTCCATTACTTTTGAGAATGAAGTTATTATGTTAAGCTCCTCACTGAGATATGCCACTGTTTGTTGAGCTATGGCTGCCTATCCAGGATTTATTTTCCCCTTTTTTGACAAACAGGTTAAATCTTGCTTCATAGGTAAGCTGAGGACAGAAGCTTGAAGTAAGGCCCATTTTTGATATTCCTGGGACAGAATATTGTCCAATGGTGTCTATTTTCCTGTAGTATTGAACCTGTTGATGCATTATTAAGCTTTACTTTTTTAAGATGTTATCATTCCTATCAGCTAAGAAGTTTAGGAGTTTACATACTGGAGAACAATTACAGATGTTTTATCTCCAAACTTTGTTAAGTCCTTAGCTAAGGTTTGTTCAAACAGGTGAGGGCCATCTCTAAATCCTGAGGCAACACTGTCTAGGTTAGTTGAGACCCATTATCTGGTTCCTCAATGGCAAACAGAAATTGCTATTCAGAGTCTAGCATACACAGAAAAAGGCATCTTTTAAGACCCACCCCCTCCTCAGAATAACCAGGATGTTCCGTCCCATCCTGCTCAGCTGTGCTCCCTTTGCTCCATCCCACTTCAAAGCACGGTAAGTTCCCTGGGTTTTTTTTCCCATTTGCAGCTCCAATTTCCCTTCCATTCCACCGAGGGTTCTGTTCCCTTAGCAGGCCACAGACTCCCTCTGCCCATCCAGCTCTGGTCACAGCAGAGTCATCTGGGCTGCCAGTTAGCCTCCTTGTAAGTCTCGAACCCCCAAAACTGAGGGACATCTCAGTTTTTGGCTCGCCTGCCATCTTCCTGGTGTATACAAGTCAGAACTGGGGAGACTCTTCTGCTTCTGTACACCTCTCTCTGGATAAAAATGAATGGATAATGTGAAATACTGGGAGCTCATCAGACCCCAAAACTCCTTTGGGGTGTATCCACCATAATTTTACCAAACTGGGACTTCCCAGATACTTAAGCCATAAGCGGCTAATTTTTTACTTGTCCATGATCTGGCCCCAGTATATTCTAGATATTGGCTCAAGATGGCCACCAGAGGGCACTCTTGACTTTCAAATTCTCACAGACTTGGACAGCCATTGTTTTAAGGCAGAAAAGCGGTTAGTTTTTATTCGACCGTTGTCAAGCCTCAATGTTTTAGATAGCCACCGAAAAGCACTCACAGCCATTTGCAAGCTTTCTTTTTAGAATTTGGTGCTTGCCCTGCTCCTCCTTCTACCTGCTCCACTACCCACACTCTCCTCCCAGGAGTGGTCCCAAACTTGGCCTCCCCCCATGCTCTGGCCAAAACTCTGCCTCCTCTTCCTGTCCTCCTCCTGCAAACTGTCTCCTCCTCCTGCAGATGCAACTCCTCCCCCCTTCCTCCTTGGAGCCCTCCCACTTGCCCTCCCACCTCCTCCTTCAGAATGCCTCTATGCCCAGTCTGCTCCCTCCTCCCCTGTCAGCACTAACAGGCAACTTCATCAGACTCTCCCACTGCCTAACCCAGAGCTTCTTTATCCTCTCTGAGAGGCAGTTGGTGCAAAGGGGTTATGTGAATCTAAGTTCCATTCTCATTTAGGGTCTTTCTCTGCTGACTCCTCTACTTATATTAAGGAATTTAAGTATCTTCCCAAACTTACAGTCTTAATATCATTTCTTCCACTCCCAGTATCCAACAGGCAGCACAGGACCACGCTAACCAAGCCCATTTAATGGACATAACTTACCCACAGGCACAGGTTCCAATAACTGAACCAAACTGGAACTATCAGAAAGGCCAGGAAAGCCACCATTACTGTGCTCACATGGTCCAATACCTCCTTGCAGACATGCAAGCCATCTCCAATAAGGTGGCAAACTTTGATAAACTGAGGGAAATTACCCAGAATCAAGATGAGAATCCAGCTCTGTTTCTTAGCTGCCTTATAGAGGCCCTTAGATACATACTAAGCTGGACCCTGAATCTCCCTCTGGGGCTACAGCACTAGCAACCTACTTCATTTTTCAATCAGGCCCTGAAATAAGAAAAAAGCTCAAATGAGCTAAGACGGACCCTCAAATCCCTATCTGAGATCTGGTAAAAATGAGCTTAAAGTCTATAATGCTCCCCCCAAAAATCAGCTGAATTGGCCAGGCAAGCTTGTTTACAGAAAAAGGTGACACTTCAATCACAAGCCTTGGTAGCTGGCCTGTGGCTCCAGTGAGAGCTTCACAGGGGAGCCAACAATGGTCTCCCCCAGGGGATTGTTTCAAATGCAAATGTGAAGGTCATTGGGCTCAATGTCCAAACCCATGGACCCCACCAGCCCATGTCCCACCTGCAAACAATCAGGACACTGAAAGAGTGACTGCCCAGTGTCTCTACACAGAGATGTGGCCAGCCAGGCAATGCTTTTCCATAAGCTTTGGAATTTGCAGAAGACTGAAGTGTTAGGTCAGATTTAGGCAACTGTAGGGGGCAAAGCTGAGCAGCTAGAACAAAGACCAGCCCACCAAAGGTGACCAGAAAGTTCACAGCAAGGTGGATGGAAAGTTCCACTGACTCTTCACACCCACCTGTCACTCAACAGGACCCCCTTCCATCCTAGTCTATAAAAACCCTGGGCAGCCAGGGCCACTTGTGATTTTCTCCTGGTCTCTATACCCCTGGAGGTCTGGGAATTTTGCCTGAGAGGCAAATTCCGATAAAGCTTGCTTCGGCCACTTTCTGTCCCATTTTATTTGGCTGCTAACTGTGTCCACCAAGCCCGCCAAACTTACATTTGGTCCCTCCGTTGAGCCCACCGAGCCTGTCCGAGCTTACATGAAGGAGCCTGGACTCAAGGACCCTTATAACCCTAGCCAGGCCCAGGGTAAAAGCTCCAGGTAGTGGGTAAATCCATAATTTTCCTTGTGGACACAGGGACCACCTATTCTGTCTTGCCTGCCTACTCTGGGACTTTATTTCCTTCCCAGGTTTCGGTTATGGGAATTGATGGAGAACCCTCCTTCCCAAGCAGAACAGCTAGATTAGCCTGTGCCCTGGAGGGACATTCTTGTACACATTCGTTCCTAGTTATTCCCTCCTGTCCAGTCCCCCTCCTAGGAAGGGAGGTTCTCCAACTCCTAGGATCCATGTTACAGCTTCTTCCCAGGCATACAGCTAGTGCTCACCTTCTTCTACCTCTGTTTCATACATTCTCTAATGCCACCACACCACCTACCTACCGTTGTCCCTAGACCTGGTCGACCCCCAAGTCTGGGACACTTCCAAGCCAGTCATAGCCTCCCACCACAAGCCAGTCCTTATCCAACTGAAAACTCAAGCTTAGTTTTCTTCGTGTCTCCAATTTCCAATTTCCCGCACTCACAGGAAAGGACTTAAACCCATTATAGACCTGTTGCTTACTCAGGAACACCTTATCCCTACTGACTCCCCTTGTAATGCCCCCATACTGCCAGTACATAAACCCTCACGAACCTATCGCTTGGTTCAGGACCTCCATCTAATTAATGAGGCAGTTATTCCCACCCACCCCATGGGGTTCCTAATCCTTACACCCTTCTTTCCCACATACCCCCTTCTACCACCCACTGCACAGTCCAGGATCTCAAAGATGCCTTCTTTATGGTTCCCCTTCACCGTGACTCCTATTACCTCCTTGTCTTCACATAGGAGGATCCTACATCCTTTAGGTTTCAACAGCTGACATGGCCAGTTTTACCCCAAGGCTTCTCTGACAGTCCTCACCTTTTTGGGCAAGCCTTAGCTCAGGATTTGGCTACTTGTGACTTGGGAAATAGCACAGTCCTATAATATGTGGATGACCTCCTCCTATGTAGCCCATCCCTCAAGGCCTCCCAGACACACACAACTCAGCTCCTTAACTTCCTGGGGTCTCGAGGCTATCGGGTATCTCCAGCCAAAGCCCAGCTCACCACCCCTTCAGTCACATATTTGGACAAACTCCTCACTCCTACCTCTAAGTGTCTCACAGCAGACAGAATCCAAGTGCTGTGTGACTTACAGCTGTCAGAAATGGCAGATTACACTCTCTTCTTCTTGGGTTTAGCTATCTTTTTCAGACACAGGGTCCCTAATTTTGCACTCCTTGCCAAACCCCTATATCAGGCAGCAAAAGAGACTCCACATGGGCCCCTTACCTCCACCAAGATGATAGCTAACTCTTTTTACAAGCTCAGGGATGCTTTCATGGCCTCTCCTGCTCTCTCTTCCCAACCCTAACCATCCTTTCCACCTCTGCATAGATGAAAAACAGGGTGTTGCCACTGGCCTCCTCATGCAACCAACGGGACCTTCTCACACACTGGTGGCATACCTCTCCAAGCAGCTTGATTCCATGGTTCTTGGATGGCTACCATGTCTCCAAGCACTGGAAACAGCAGCTGAATTAACTAAGGAAGCTCTAAAACTCACCCTACTTTAACCAATAACTGTGTTTTCCACTCAAGGACAGGACGTCTTAAGCCATAAATCCCTTCCATTCCCGCAGATGCTGGAGGTGCTACATTCATCTTGTGAGGACCTCTTCAATTACCCACTCCCCTCACCTGACCTAACCATTTTTGTACATGGCAGTTCTGTGCTGGGTCCTGATGGACACTGTACAGATGCTTTACTCAGTTGTCACCACAGCCTCAGTTCTGGAAGCCAGTTGCCTTCCAGAAGGGACCACTTCCCAAAAGGCAGAACTCTTTGCTCTGATCAGGGCTCTAATTTTATCCAAAGGTAAACAGGTCAACCTCCATACAGATTCCAAATATGCCTTCTTGATAGCTCACACACATTGGCCTATATGGAAGAAATGTGAATTTTTCACCACAAAGTGATCACCAAGTAGGAAAGAAAAACAGAAGGTTCTAAGTATGGGAATGTATTCAGTAGAAAGTAAAAGAATGTTTCTAAGACAGAAAGTTTTTGTGTGATGGAATATATGAAGATCAAAGTAAGTGCTAAGAATATCTATGTAAGTAAAGGGTGAATTTCAACAAGTTTGAATATAACTAAGTTGGTTATATGTATGTGAGACAGGCTGTGGCCTAGTACCTAGGAATGTTCCTGTGCAGGGGCACAAGATGCCTGGCTGCTGTGGCAGTACCCTCCCTGGGGAGGCTCTGTGCAGGAATCCTACAAGCTCTGACATTGTTCTCAGACACACAGCTCTCAGGCAGGAAGGAATTCCTTTGCCAGAAAACCAGTGTTTCCTCCACTCCCTTCTCTGGTTCCTGCCTGCCTTACATTAACTTGGGAGAGTGGAGTTTCTTGAGCCACACAGAGCTGCTAACATTGCACTTTGCAGCTGTGAAAATGTTGCATAGATGTCCTAGTTTCTGTAACTTTCCTGAAAACAAAGAATAATGGTTACATAATCCTTAAGCTGATAATAAGATATATAAAGATTACTGATGTAACTCGTTAGAACTGCATTTCCATCAGATAACAGAGCTCCATCTGATCTCTGCTTAATCTTCAAAATCTGTTTTGTGAAAAGAATCACCTTACCTGAGATAAGGCTCTGCCTCACCTAGCTGCATATTAGAATGGCTCCAAAGAAAGTCAGACTTTAATTCATTTAATGTTGTGTTCAAAGGTTTGATGTTTGTTGTAAAGATTACTGTGATCTCAAAGAGGCGATATAATGCATAAGTCCGACACAGCTAAAATTCAGGATACCTGTTGCACAAACTGCATGTTCTACTGTTGGTGATTCCATTTTGTATTTTCCTTGTAAACTCTATAACTGTTGCCTGATTAATTTTTGCAGAAGTACTACTTTCAAAAGCAAACACCGTAAAATAACTTGAAATAGTAAGGCATCACCAGTAGGACAGATAATGTAAACCTCAATTAGATAAAAGGGGGTGAATAACTGTAAAGTCATAGACATTGAAGTTAAAGCCCAGCACTTTTACTTTATGACTGGTGACACTAGCTTGCTGGCAATTAAGATCAAATTTAGAGATTGAGATTATATATAGAGGCCAAAAAAAGTCAGTAACAGGTCAATTTCACCAGCTTGATCTTGGACACCTAGTAAAACAGTTAAAACTGAAATATAGTCATTCATGGGCATTTAAAAGAAACAATAGTTAAATGCAACCTAAGATGTACACTGTGTTAACACCCCTAGAATAAATAAAGACTGGAAGCTACATAGAGATTCTTAGGCAGATGTACATGCTAACTATCAAGAGAAACTTCCAAAACCAGGAGATTTTTGGTCAGTTTAAGGCCTACAGATCCTCCTAAACTACACAGATAGGGCTTAATCTGTGCTTGCTAGTATGATTATCTAGCCCTAAGTCACAGAAATATAGAGATCTCTACTAAACACAGGTTATACCAACAAGAGGACTTGGTTATGCAGTCACTGCCAACCAAAAGCTAGAACAGCAACTGCAGAAGGCAGTAGAAGAATCTGCTGCCCCTTGACATCCCTGCAAAGATAAATAACATTTATTGCTCAAGTTTTCTTGCAGAACAGTCGAGCACTAGATCTGACAGCAGACAAAGGGTGAACACACCTCTTCCTGAGAGAATGTTGCTGCTGCATCATTGAAACAGGTCTAATGGAAGCAACGTCAAAACTCTCAGATGTCTAAATAAAAGGCTGAAGCAAGAAGAAACAAATGACCCCTGGCCAGGATGGCTGAACTCCACTCTTGTCACCTGGCTGACCCCTACCCTTACTCCCCTATTTGTGATAGGATTTCTTCTAATGATTGCTCCCTGTCTTCTCAGGTTTGCTCGGAACTGTGTAAGTGAGGTTGCCAGGGTGATTTACAACCAGATGCTCCTACACTCCTATATCCTCCTCCCTGCCGACCTTAAACTGGAACCTTTTTCTCCCCATGACGCCCCCCTAACATGCAGAAAGTTGCCAGATGGACTCAGGCACCCTATATCACCAAAAAGCTCACGATGTTAGGTGGGAAATTTAGGCGCCTGTAGGTGGCAGAGCTGAGCAGCTGGAACAAAGGCCAGCCCACCAAATGTGATCATCAAGTGTGCTAGAAAGTTCCACTGACTCTTCATGTCCACCTGTCACTAACAGATCCCTCTTCCATCCCAGCATATAAAAACCCTGGGCAGCCAGGGCCACGTGTGATTTTCTCCAGGTGCCTATACCCTGGGAGTCCTGGAACTTCTCCTGAGAACCAAATTCCAATAAAGCTTGCTCTGGCCAAATTTTGTCCAATTTTATTTGGCCACTACCTGTGCCTGCTGAGCCCACAGAGCCCTCTGAGCTTACATTTGGTCCCGCCTCCGAATCCACTGAGTTTATATCCAACTCACTAAAATTCCAGTTAGAATGGTTTCTGGGAACTGCCTGTGCTCTAGATGGTTAATAGCATAATTTTGCAGGTGAAGTCAAATACCTGGCATAAGTTTTGAAACATCTCAGTACTTTTTGAATTTCTCCAAAAACCTCCCTAAATTTGTTTTTGTCTGTCTTAAGTTGGGAGGATCCCCTTGATCTTTCTCCCTTGGTAGGCGATTCCTCAAGGCTTTCTCCTCTCATGGTAGAGTTTCTTGATGTCAAGCATGGTAGACTAAAGGAATCTCTGGTGGGTGAGGGGACATCTATTGATTCTTAGGCATATAACACCCTTTGCTCAGAGGTCTCACCAGAGGGGTTTTTAAATGCCTCTCTCTTGCAGCTTAAAGATAACAAAGTGAGCACATTTAAGCACAGGAACAGTAATGGGGAGACTCTAGAAAGACTAGTGAAGGCTAACTATGCAAACAAAGAGAACCTGGGCATTTTCATATGAATTGTCCTCTATCTTTCTCTTGATCCTACCATCTGAATGCTTAATATATGATCGGTGAGAGAAGGGGAAACATCATGGAGGGAGGGGATGTGGGGGGGTGTGCTGTACTGCCTGTACAGAGGCAAAGGTAATTGGCGCTTTCCCTCAGTGCCATTTGTCTACCAAGTACCCTGGATACCACGTAGGGTGGTTGGGAGAGGGGGCAGGAGAAGGAGCCTTTGGGGTCTGCCTGAGAGTTGCCCGGACCAGAGAACCCCACAGTTCCATGCATCCTGGAGAGGTCAGGACTAGGGATACTATGTACTGGTGGCAATTGCACTCTGGCCCTGGGCAGAAAAGTGAGAAATGGCTTTGGCAGATTCCAACATGCCTGGTCTGCCCAGAGCAGGTGATTGGAACTTGTCTAGGCCGGGAACCTCTCACTCGAGTCTTGAAGAATGGCAGCTGCACTAACTGCCTTTAAGTAGCCAATTGGTGCCCATTTTACCCTCCAAAAATAAAGAGACAGAAAGTTGCACCTCAAACAGATGTGGGATGCATGGAGAGAGAAGCTTACCTACCTCGCTCGGTGTAGATCTCCGTAAAGGTTGGCCACTCCGCGGAGCAGAGTGTAGTAAACTTACCCTTCTTTAGGTGGCCCACACCAAACTTTCATCCTCTGTCCCAGACCTCTGAGAAGTGACTTAGGGGGAAAGTCTTAGTAGTTACCTGAGCCTGTCCCATAATAATGAGGATAAAAGAACTAAGTAGACAGAGGAGAACGATGAAGGCAATCCACATAGTAAAACAAATTTTCACAGGACTCTCTAACATTCACTGGCCAGTCTGTAAAGATAAAAAAAGCCATGACCTGTGTAAATATGAGGCTCTTTCCTAATTGCCCTCAACCCCTCATGAAAGCTTCAAAGAATCTTCCCCTCTTATCTGAAAAGGCCAGGTGACAGACCTTGCCGGCACAAAAGCAAACTTAAAAGATAATGATAACCCTCCTCAGGGTGACCCAGAAATTAAAATAACATTGTATACAATTTTATGTTAACCAATTTAAAAGAACACTGTAAAACTGTTTGCCTTTCATTATAAAAGCCTACTGAACCAGGGCTTGGGGCCTCTTAGCATCACCAGTTACTGAGTGCACGGAGGACCAGGCTCGAGCTTGCTAATAAATGACTCTTTGTTGCTTGCATTGATCATGGTCTCTGGTGGTCCTTGTGGGGTCTTGAGCCACTGGGCACAACAAGTCAACCACACCACTCTCACAGGCGCAATGCCTTTCAAATTTACACTACCAAAATCAGACAATGGATCTTTTATGAATTGCCATCCAGACAGTGTCCACTGGGGATGTCGACATGACTCCTGATATGAGGGACACCTCCCAGGACTTTGAACAGTGGAACCTCTAGGGTTGCTCACAACTCTTTCCTTTCCCCAAACAAGAATTCTCAACCAAACTCAAACGGGGATCTGTGTCCCAGCAAATGGAGCTGGCCAACACTCCTTCCACTGCAAATCTCCTTAGAAACCTTGATACCATGGGCCGTTTTGTTGAGAACCGGGTGATATCTGTGCAGCTAATCTGTGTCTTAATCACCAGGATGCAGGCAGTTGTGACCGCACCCTCAAGAGCCAATATAGCACAAACAGGACTGCTGGGCCCCTGTGCTTACCGAGGTTGTTAAGAGATATTTGTCTGAGGAATGTGCAGTTGCCTAGAAACCTTATCTATCAAGGACAGGGGGTCCTAAAACTGACCCATCTCCTGCATAGTTCACCCCTTCCCTCCACCCTTCTTCTTCTAGGACTGTTCAGTTCTGGTGGGACCCAATGAGAATCAAATAAATTGGCAGGACCCAACCAGAGGAGGACTAATGTTTAGCTGTTCAAATGTTAACCAATAACGTACAGGTCTTTGTGTGTGAATGCTTGGAAATCTCTTAAATAGAGGGCTTTCTCGCCCCTCGGGGCTGCTCCCTCCCCCCAGCCATTGTATTGGTCTGAGAGGCTGGTTGCGGTCCAGGCTCGAGCTTGCTTTAATAAAACCTCGTTGTGTGATTTGGTACTGTAACAAAAAATTAGATTACAATATGCCCTCCACATTCACTGTGCCTCCCCTTTAGTTCCCCAGCTGACACTATAGAGTGAAGCTGAATCCACCTCCTTGCTCAGAATCCCATCCCTAGGGTGGGACAGGCCTTATTCTTACCAGTGGAGGTCGGGCTCTCCAGAGCCTCCTCACTCGCAGCCTGTGGGTTGGGGGCAGGAGGACTTGGTTATGCAGTCACTGCCACCCAGAAGCTAGAACAGCAACTCCAAAGGCAGGAGAAGTCTCTGCTGCCTCCCTGGCATTATTACAAAGACAAATAACTCCTAATGCCCATGTTCCTCAGAGAACCATCAGGTGCTAGATCTGCTGACAGCAGTCAAAGGAGGAACATGCCTTTTCCTATAGAAGAAAGTTGTTACTACATCAATGAAACTGGGCTGGTCGAGAAAAATGTCAAGGCTCCAGATGTCTGAATGAATAGCTGAAGCATCAACAGTCACATGGCCTCTGGCCAGGAGGGCTAGATTCCACTGTTGTCCCCTGGCTGATCACTGGCCTTACCCCCACATTAGTGATAAGACTCCTACTAATGATTTATCCCTGTCTTCTCAGGTCAGTCTGGAGTCACATAAGTGAGGTGGCCAGAGTAACATACAACCAAATGCTCTTGCACCCTTACACTCGCCTTACTACCGAACACACATCCAAGCATCCACTCCATGATGCCCCCTATTAGGCAGGAAGTAGCCAGATGGACTCCAGTGCCCTATATCATCAAAAAGACTGAAATGTTGGTGAAGTCAGAAGTGACTGAATGGGGGCAGGCATCAGGCAGCCACGCATGCAAAAGAGCAACCAGATGCTGACACATAAACCCTAATGGCATCTCGCACCCACCTGTCACTCAGTGGCATCACAAGACAATCCCAGGGGGACATGGGTCCCAACAGCTACCCCAGGAAGACACATCTACCCCTGAGCTTACGCCGACTACCCGAGGGTACAGAAACGCCACCCCATTGGACACCTAGCAAGACTTCCCTGGCCCTTTTCCATGGTGGAATGCTGAATCTTGCCTGAAAGCTGATCCAAATAATGTTTTGCTGAGATGCCTGTGGTCTGATACCTTTCTGGTCAATATCCGACCTTACACTAACCTTCTGTGGAACATCATTGGGTCACAGGGTCTCCCCCCAAATTTCAGTGGCACTTGGGGTTTTCAACAGGATCTTACTGAGAATGAGATTCTTCTTCCCTGATGCTTCTTTGAGGCTAAATGCCTTCACTATACTCTCATTGGTGTTCAGGGGTCCACTGGACTCTACATTGTGTTGAGGGCCTTTGGCAGTGTCTGGTGTGTCTCAGGACTTTTCCAGCTCATCAGAGGGGCTCATAGCTCTTCCAAGGCATCATTGGTGTCAGTGCCTTCCATCAGGTGTCAATTGGCCTCAGGACCTTTTCCAGAATTTCAGTGGGGTTCAGAGTTGTCCATAGTATTTTACTGGGGCTCAGATCCTTTCCCAGAGTTTACGTTATCTAAAGGCTTTCAAAAATGTTTTAATGGGGTTCAGGGCCTTAAGTGGGGTCTAAATATATTTTCAGAGTTTTCTACTGTGTATCATTGAATTCAGGGATTTTCAGCTGATCAATGAGGCTTATGGCCTTTTCCAGTGATTCAGAGGAGGTCAGCGCTTTGCTCAGCGGATCAGAAGGTTTCATGGCCTTCATGTGGAGGCGTAGGTCTTGGGAAACAGATGAGGGAGCCTAGCAGGTGGAAGAAAACACAACACAGTTGGGAGAGTAACATTCTTCATTCAGATGTCACAGTAGCCTCTCGCCAGTCCCCATCTCTACTTCATCCCCCAGCCAGTTCCATTTACCCCCTGAGTCTTCTCCACATGACTTTTTTATATGTTGGTCAGACAAAAATGCACACTGCCACCAGGTTGCATTGTAGGTGCAGCTCACAAACAAATATTTATACGCTGAGTACATGCACTGAATCAGAGTTCATGACATTGACCACACAGGGCAAACCTAGCCCACTGGAAGCCTCAGTCTGGAACCTAACTTTGGCCATTTTGGACCTACACTACTAACCACCCCTTTAGAATTACATGCCTTACATTTTACACATCCGAAACTCTGAAGGCTTCTGTAATGATCCCTAGTGAGGAGTGCAGAGCTCTGAATCACAGGCCACAACACCAATACCATCCTCAACAACACACAGTCAGAAAGCAGTCCCCATCACCTAGGATCACTAAACCCATTGCCAGCCTCACCCATACTGAGGTGGTAGCTCAAGGCTTTCTCTGCAAGTCCAGTCATCCATAATCATATTCTGGGTTCACCAGGGTCTCCCAGCAAAGCTCAGGGCACTTCAGTGCACACTCGGCTGCAGAGGTTTGGCTGCACTGGCATATGCGTGTGCTACTTCACTATGGTGTGGGTGACCACACATCCATGGATGGAAGGACACAGCAGTTACAGGCACCAGCACAGGAAATCACATCATGTGGGAGGATGCGTGCTAGCTGAGTCACAGGAAGGAACAGTGACAACCCATGGTAGCATAGTTGGGTGGATACCACACAGGCAGAGCTTGGTCCTGCACCTTGGCTAGCTCTATGTACACCAACAAAAGGAAAAAATGTTGCCTTATAACCAGTGTTCCCTCTGCAGGTCCTAGCCATGTCACATGCACCTGGGGGAGGATGGTTCACTAGTCATCCATGTCGTCACAAGGCAATCACACTCCAAACCTTCTCTCATGGGGCTGATGGGCTACCCAACAAGGCTGGGGACTTTAATGCCCAGGGCCATGTATGTTACAGTTTGCACCCTATTGAATGCAGTTGGAGCAGGGAAAAGAAATTCCATGCTTCCCTGACCCAGGTTTATGTTTGACGCCCTTGTAACCACCTGAAATGCATTGGGGCTGCTGGGTGGCACAGCAAGACCTCCACAGGAGCCGGTCCCTCTTCAGGATGCTCATTTAGAGCTCTCACAACTACCCACAGGCACTGTGCCCACCCCTTCATGGAAGCAGGTGGACTCCAGTCCTGCATCCTTGCTCAAACAGGCATTATGTCTACAAGACCTGCAGCCTGTGGGTTGTGTGGGATGTGCAGTCACCAGGGTATCTGTAGCCCAGCTGCCATTGCTGCCTCCCTGACCTATGAAATGGTTCCTGGTGGCCCTACTGTGATGGGAAGTGCATACAAGGCTATCAACACTGTCAAGGCACAGAACATAGCATGCTCTTCCACTTGACCACAAGGCCATCAACAAGCATGTAGCCATATCCACTGTCATCAAGGAAACATGGCCCCTTCTCACCCCTGTAACAGGCAAGTGAACTCAACCTGACCTAATGTCAAAGGGACATGTCATGACCTGCACTACCTGGCCATCTGTGACTCCAAGGTGTCAGGGATGTGGTTACTCATGAGAACATGCCACATTGGACTGGCAGGCCTCTATGTGCATCTGACATTGAAGGCAGGGCCTCCTGTTTCCCTAAGTTCCACATGGTTTCACCCCTGCAGCTCAGGCAGCCATGCAGCCAAGTCAGAAGGTCGGGGAAGCACCCACTGGAAGCTCTACACCCCAGCCAGAACATTGGCTCCATCCTTCCCTGGGTTCTGCAGGGACTTGGAAAGGATGTGTACTGGTCATCTGCCTTTTCTGGCTCATGGCCCAAAGGTCCTCTCAGTTGCTGAACCCCACAAAGGTGATGTCCGACCACAACATTGTCTACTTTCCATGTAGTAACCCCGACTTGACCCATAAACAAGGCCCAGCTGTCAGTACAGAAGATCAGAGGTCCTGGTTCATGAGGTGCCACCATTCCTAAGGCATGCGACTTAACCAATGGGTTCCTTTGCCCATTCCCACATCATTCCACAAGGGGTTAGCAGAGGGATGTTTAGCAGCAGCAGTGGAAGAGACCAAGGCCGTCCTTAGGGCACCAAGCACAGGAAGCCAAGGGGCTGCTCCCACCTCGAAGAGACCTGGCTCCTTGACTCATATGTATCAGCACTGCCTGGTGCTTCCTCATTGCACACTGCATGGGTCTTAGAATGTACGAGCTCAAGGGACAGGGAATAGTAGACAAGGCACTCCTTTGTCAGACGTATGCCCTCCATTGTCCTAGGCTAGGTGTCTGACCTCCCCCTGTCCTTGGGGTAAGGGGCAAACCCCAACTCCTTCTGCCACAGACACTTGGCATGCACCAAAACTTCAGCAGCCCTCTAAAGACTCTGAGGTCACAAGGGCTGCATACACAGCTGCCAGCTGCTTCTCTATCAGTGTAGTGAACCTCTGTACCCTCCACCACAGTGACCTGAATCTTACTGGCCTCCCCGGATGCTCATGCACTGCCACAGGCCTCCTCCAAACCCATTCAGCTCAATGGGGCAAGGTGGGTGTGCTACAGACAAGGCTTGAGCTTGCTGAACAGTGTCTTAGACCATCTGTTCTGTGGCCACAGTCCAGTCCCACCAAACCCCTTTCTTCACTAGGGCAACAGGGCTGACACAACTGGACCAAATGGGAACTACCAATGTCACAATAATCCAACCAAGTCTGCAACGATACAAGAATTGTTGGTCACAGATCTACCAGAATTTTATCAATAACAGCCTCAGGCAAACATTTGTCCTACCCAATGGAAACTTATCCAAGAACTTGAATGACAAGCCAGGTCTTGGCACCTTGGGCTCCTTTACTGCCTAGCCGTGTGTTTCAAAATGAGCCACTAAGGTCAAGGCTGCAAGCTTTCTATCTGCAAGACAGTCAGAGGTCAACAACACATCATCTGGGGAGAAAACATTTACTGAGTGTGGCTGAGTTCACTGGGCCAAGTCACTAGACACCAATCATGGCATAGGGTCAGGCTATGCAAATAACCCTGTGGCAACACTTGAAATGTCCACTGCAGGCCTTCCCCTGTGAAGGCAGACTGCTCCTGGCTCTCCACCAAAAGAGAAGAAAGCACTAGCCAGATCCAGCACATAGTGCTATGTGGGCAGCTGTGAGTCCACTGGTCCCTGAGGTTGTTCCCAGGATGGCAGCTGCAGGGAAGGCAGCACTGCATCAGCTCTCCATGGCACCCATCATGTACAGGTGCCTCAGGCTTCTCCACTTGCCCAATGGAGACTTAGTGGAGTACCTGCTGCAGCTGCAAGATGGAAGCCGACTCCTGCATGTCCCCCTGGAGGGTGAAGCTGCTTCACTACACAGTCCTCCCAGTCTGTGGTGGGACCTGGGCCCTCTATCTTGCATGTCCTGTCATTAGCACCTTCACAACTGCCCCTCTGCTGTGGCCTGTAGACACAGCCCTGGGAGCGCATCTACACCTAAGATGTACTCCAGCATAAAAGGCACAGGTACCATGTGTGCTTGTGGGGTGTGACCTGTCCCCAGCAGGAGGGACACTGCCTTCATCTTGAACATGGCATATGGGCCTGGGAACTTACCAGTTTGCCAAACCCCAAGCTGCACTCTGCCCCAGTGTCCACCAGGGCCAGTACATTGTTTGGGACCAGTAGGTGGCCAGCTCAACATGTGGCCTTTAGCACCCAGACATTCCTTCAGGGTGGGTGTCCTTGCTGGATTCCTAGTTATGCTGAAACACAGTCCCCTCACTCTTCCTAGAAGCAGCCAGGTTGTCTTTCAGTTGCACGGGTCAGCCTTCTAAGGATGCCTGTCTACCTGTGCCTCTTTCAGGTACAGCTGGTGGCATATCTGTTCCCACAGCTCAAGAAGGACCAAAGTAGGCTGGGCGCTGTCTCCTGGCAATCCACCCTGCTGCCAGGAGATCAGCCCTCATTTGCATGTAACTGATTCTGATGGGCACTTTCTTTTTCTGTGTCATCTCCAGGACTCACTCTGTGCATCTTTTGCACGGCCATCTGCTAGGGCTTCTCCCAGGCCAGCCATCATGCTAGTAACTTCACTAACAGGGCACCAACATATGGGTGAACATAGCCATCAGAGACACAAATGTGGTGGGCTGAGCATGCTGAAGAACAAAGTTTCTCATGCCACTAGTAAATATTTCATCATGTGGTCCCCATGTATTCAGATTAGACATCAGAAGACACAGCTATATAACAATCTCAAAAAACTTGACACCAGAAATAAAAATATCCAGTAACAATCAATAAATGGGCAAACAACCCGAACAGACATTTCCCAGGATTATGAATAGTCAACAAATATAATGAAAAATGTTCCACATCTCTAGCAATTAGAAACATGCAAACTAAAACTGCACTGAGATTTCTTCTCACTCTAGTCACAATAGCAATTATCAAGAATAGAAGCAACAATGGTGTAGGGGAGGATTTGGGGGGAAAGGTGTACTTATATACTTTTGGGGGATACCTAATGTCTAAACCATAATGGATTCAGTATTATTGTGGGAAAAAGACTGACCCAGAATGAGCAAGCAGAACTCAGATTGAAGAACTCCAAATAAATTATTTTATACAAGGAGCCCAGATAAAAACAAAACAGGCATTAGTTATAACAGTTAAGGAAATTTAGAAAACTTAACAAGAGCAAAAATATTCAGTTTGTATAATAGCTGTGAACCAAGAAGCATAATTTTGATAATCCCAAAACTTTACTATTATGTATTATATCTCCTGTTTATCTTGAGATCTCAGTAACATTTACAAAAAAAAAAAAAAAAAAAAAAGAAAAAGCTACTTTTGAACAAACTTTAAATCAGCTTAATTATAGAGTACATTGGAGCCAACTAATATGAAATGTGATAGGCAGAATCTTATTTCAGGTGAAGATTCTTGACAAATTTGAGGTAAATTGCTCTATTTCTGAAGATGATATTTGCCCCTTTCTTAAATATCATTTCACAGTTTTCTCATGTATTAGTTCCATAATCTATCTGAATATCAGTTAACAAAATACAACATTAAATCTGAAGCATGAATTAAAGGCCAAGAGAGCTCTTAACTTAAGCACTTCATTCTCCTTAATACCGTAAACGTGGGGGCATGGTTAGTGGCCAAATAAAATTGGACAGAAAGTGCCCAAAGCAAGTTTTATTGGAATTTGGCTCTTGGGTGAAATTCCCAGCCCCCGGGGTATAAGTCAGGGTACAGATTTGGAGAAAATTGTCCGTGGCCCAGGTTGACCAGGGTCTTTATAGGATGGAATGGGCTGGGGTCCTGCTGAGTGACAGGTGGAGGTAAGGGTCATTGGAGTTTTTCTGCTGGTTTGATTGGTCGCTGTGTGGCTCACTGCCCTTTGCCTCAGTTGCTCTGCTCTCAGTCATATAGTCACCCAAATTCTGACTTAACGAATACCTTCAAAAAATACACTTAAATTCCCATCTCAGTATAAAGAGTAACACAAAATTATTTATATAACTTATAATAACATGTTACATTAATCCAGTTACAAAATATTAAATGTCATATACACCCACCAACTTGGTTATTGCTGTATAAATCTGAAGGAGAGTTTTGGGAGAACATCAACTTGGTAAACTGCTCTCCTAAGCTTTACATTTTAAAAGAGTGTATATTTGAAGAACATGAAGTCATCTGATATACAGAGAAGAAGTCAGTGATGGCTAGGGTCACATTTATGCACATGTCCTCATTAACTAAGTTTAACTTTTACCTTGACGCTTAGACAAGGCTCAAACAGTTCTCAGATATACACATAACTGTTGTTTATTTATCAGCTAAAAAGTAATCATTTAAAAGACTTTATTTTTTAAAGACTTTAAAACAGGCACACTGTTAATCCCTTTAAGACTTAGTTTCCCTAAGTAATAAAAACTTAAAAAACAATAAATTATATTGACAAATAAGACCAGATTAATGTTTGAAGAAGTGCTTGCTTTTTCTAAACATAGCAAATTAGCATATTAAAGCTTAACCTTAGAAAAAAGCCCTTCAATAACTGATTGATTATAACCAACTTAATCGCACACATGAACTTTTTGAGACTTACCTTCTTGAAACCTTTTGAAACTTACTTTGGCTTCTTACAATTTGTTTATTATACAAAACAGAAGTATTTCTTTTTCCTTTTCAATTTCCATTCTCCAATATTTTTTGATACTTATAATTTTCTTATATCTCTCTTTGTCCAGTTGTTGTCAGAATTGCAGTCAACTGTCCCAGCTCAAAGAATGGACTAAGAGATACTAGGTAGAGGAAAAAGTGAGGCTTTACTTAAAGATGGTCTTGAAAGACTGGGTGCCTATGGGTCAGGAACACAGAGATTGGGTACAACCAGCATTTTATCCCCTAAAGCACAAGAGCCCTCCCCAGTTTCTTCACCTAGGCTTACTGTCTCCTATTGATTATGTAAAGAAATAAAATTTATTCATCCCCACATCCATTTGTTTACTTGTGGTTGGACAGTCTCATGCATTGGGTACATTGTGGCACTCTTCTCAGAAATACATTTATGAAGTTGAATTCCATTTAGGTAAAAATAAATTTGCCCATTTCTAATTTGTGTTACCCTTGAAATCCAAATAACAAACAAGTCTAGTTAATACTCTAAGTCCCTTATTCCTGTCAAAGAAAAATACTTAGAAGCAATGGACACTGCACTTTATAAAACTAATAGATTGATTTGTGACCTAGAAACATGTAGGTTAGTAATCCTGAAGATATTTTCACTCCTAACCAATTTAACTTATGTGAACTGAAAGGCATTTGGATCCATTTGGGTGACTCTTTATGTAGTTTATAAGTGTTCATTTATCTATTTCTGATTCTCACACCATGTAAACAATACAGACACAAGCACATATGGAGGCAACAAATATAGGCAAAGATAATCAATAATTTTGTGACTTTTTCTGAGTTTTAAATTTCTACAGATAGGAGGCAAAGTAGCTATTAAATTTGGTGCTTTAGAAATTAAGATAGATTTTCATAGTATGTCACAGATTTTCATAGTATGACTCAGACCTGGGAAAGGCCTGTGCTTTCCATTTTCCCTCCTGTGTGTAGGCCTATAACTTTTCCTGGAGATTCCCTGCACATCTGAAACTCCCTGCACACACAATGAGTGCTAAAAAATAAAAAATAAAAATAGCATTATATCACCTTTGGTATCTTTTTCTCTTTTGTCCTAAGATTCTCTTTCCAATATTTTAACATAAGGCCCCGAGGTCTATCTGGGGTAATTTTAGTGTCTTTTCCCTCTGCTGGCCTCCTCTTCTCTAGAGTTTTTTTGGTTAGAGGCTAAGCCCCGCAATGGTGGTCTCTTGTTCCCACATGCCATCCCATTCCCTGGCTGTGGGCTCATGTTTCTGAAAAAAGGGTTCAACTGCCCTTTTGGGAGGTTCCTTGCCTCGCATCTCAATCACACTCACACAGCCTCCAGGATGTCCTGACCCCAAGGAAGAACTTCTTTCTTTAGAACAGACTTTCCTACCTTCATCTGTGCATGATGCTACCTGGGTGCTGCTGCATTTACCAGGGGCGCTCTCTCTCTCTCTCTCTCTCTCTCTCTCTCTCTCTCTCTCTCTCTCTCTCTCTCTCTCTCTCTCTCATCAGTTCATGGCAACAAGGCAGTGGCATGCATCTCCTCTAATGCAAAATCCCCATGAGCCCCTAGGTGATGAATGAATCCCCAGGTTGGGTGTCAAAATTTTAGAGATACCAGGGTGCCCCATGGAATCAAGCATGTTCTCAGAAGTTGCTTGCAAAGGCAAACTTTACCTCAGCAGAAGTGTGGGCTACCAAAGTCTGCAAGTAAGCACAATTTGACAGTCAGTCTGCCTATTTTTATCCCCAATACAGAATTGTTCCTTTCTATGATAGGAGGAGTTTGGGGTTAAAATTATGTGATTGGCACATTTTAAAGTTGGAAAGGTAACCAGACATATTGGCACATGACTAATCCCAGTGGCTTAGAAGCCTGAGGCATGAGGATCACAAGTTCAAAGCCAGCCTCATCCAATGTGAGGTGCTAAGCAACTCAGTGAGACCCTGTTCCTGAATTAAATACAGAGTATGTATGGGGATGAGGCTCAGTGGTCGAGTGCCACTCAGATCATTTCCCAGCACAAACAAAAATTGGGGAGGGCAACAGTTAAAATGGCTGTGCTTGGATACATGTTGGGAATCTCAAAGTGAATAAGTATGAATCTTATATCCCATATAAGGCTAAATACTATATTCTGTATACTCAGCATCATTCGGGTTGTCACAGTGGTGCTCAGGACCTTCCACAGGGTCTGGATGGAGATCAGAGCCTTGCCCACAGTCTCAGTGGTACTCAGATCATCCGCAAAATCACACTAGCTTTTGGGGTCTTCTCAATGTGTAAGCAGGTCCCTGGACTTCCCCAGGTCAAAGCAGTGTTCAGGGATTTTGCCAGAGTCTCAGTGGATTCTTCCCTTTCCAGAGGAACTCACTTGGGCTCTTGGACCTCCTCAGGGTCTCTGTGGATTTCAGAATATTCCCAAGGTTTTTCATGGGGCTCAGGCCCTTGCCTAGGGACTTAGTGGGACTCATGGCCATCCCCAGAATTTCAGATTTTGTCTGGGACTTTCTCAGAGTCTCAGTGGTGTTCCCAGATCTCAGTGTGGCTGAGAAACTTCCTCCAGGGCACACTGGGTTCAGGGCCCTCACAGGGACTTAGTGCATCCCAGGGCCTTACCTATATTCTCACCGAAGCTCAGCACCATTCTCAGTCAGGTTCAGTGCCTTCCCCAAGTGTGCATAGGAGCTTGGAGCATTTTCTAGTGTCTCATGAGAGATCAGAACATTTCCCAGAGTATCACTGGGACTCAGGCCTTCCCCAGAATGTCAATAGAACTCAGGGCTGTCTACAGGTTCTTAGCAATTCTTCCCCAGTGCTTCTGTGTTTAGCGTTCACTATTCTCAGTGGTGTTCAGAGCCTCCTGTCTGGTGGTGTAAATGGGGTGTAGGGCCTTTCTCAGTGTCTCATTGGCTCTCAAGGCTCTTCCAGGACTCAGTGTGGCTCATGGCATTTCTACGTGTTTCAGTGGGTTTCTGGACATTGCCCTGACTCTTAGTGGAATTCTGGGTTTTCCCGGGGTCACAGTCATGCACTGACCATTCCCCAGTGTCACAGTCATGCCTAGAACATTCCCCAGGTCACACTCATGCATATGCCAATTCTTAGGGTCACAGTCATGCATGGGCCCTTCCCCAGGGTCACAGTCATGCCTAGACCCTTCCCCAACATCACAGTCATGAAGAGGCTCTTTCTCAGTGTCACAGATATGCATAGGTCTTTCCCCATAGTTACAGTCTTCAATAGGGTCCTTCTGCAGGGCCACAGATATGCATTCGGCCATCCCAAATGTCATAGTCATAAATAGAACCCTTCCCCAGGGTCACACTCTTCAGCATGGTCACAGTCATACAGAGAACCTTCCCAAGGGTCAGAGTCATGCATCAGGCCCTTCCCCATAGTCACAGTCATGGATAGGTCTTTTGCCCAGTGTCACAGTTATGTCTATGGCCTTTTCTCAGGGTTACATCATGCCTAGGGCCCTTCTGCAAGATAACAGTCATGCATAGACAATTCCCCAGGGTCACAGTCATGCATAGCCCCTTCCCCAATCCTCATAGGGCATTCCACAGAATCATAGTCATGCATAGCCCTTTCCCAGGGTCACAGTTTTACATGTTTCTTCAGTGTCACAGTCATGCATAGGGCCTTTGTCTATGATCCCAGTCATGCATAGGGCCCTTTCCCATTGTCACAGTCATGCATATTCTCTACATCAGGTCACAGTCAAGCATAGGCCCATCTTCAGGCTCAAAGCCATGCATAGGCCCTTTATCATTGTCACAGACATGCATAGGTCCTTTCCCTGAATAATGGTCATGCATGGGGCCATCCCCAATATCACAGTCATGCACAGGGCCCTTCCCCATGGTCACAGTCATGCATAGGCCATTCTCCAGGGTCATAGTCATGCATAGCCCTTCCACAGAGTCACAGTCAAGCATAAGTCCTTCCTAAGTGTCACAGTCATTCATCAGGACCTTCTCCAGGTCACAGTTATGGATAGGTGCTACCTCAGGGTCACAGTCATGAATAAGCCCTTCCACAGTGTCACAGTCATGCGCAGGTCCTTCCCCACATTCTCAGTCATGCAAATGGCTGTTCTCTAGGGTCACTGATATGCACAAGGCCCTTCCTGAGGGTCCTGTCAGTCATGGGCCCTTCCACATTGTCACATTCCTACACAGGGGCCTTCCCCAGGCTCACAGTCATGCACAAATCTTCCAGGATTCAGTCATGCATACACCATTCCACAGGGTCACAGTCATGCATAGGACATTCCTGAGAATCAGTCTGGCTTAGGGCTCTTCTGCATGTCATAGTCATGCATAGGCCCTGCCTCAGGGTCACAGTCATGCACAGGACCTTCCCCTTGATCACAGTCATTCCCAGGCCTTCCCCATTGTCACTGTCATGCTTAGGCCATTCCTCAAGACCTGTCATGCCTACGTTCTTCCACACACTCAGGGTCATGCATAGGGCCCTTCCCCAGGGTAACTGTCATGCTTCGGGACCTTCTGCAGGGTCACAGTCATAGTGCATTAATCAGGTTCACAGTCATGCATGGGACCCTGCCCCATTGTAACAGTCATGCATAAGCCCTACATCAGAGTCACAGTCTTGCACAGGCTCTTTTCCATGATCACAGTCATACATAGGGTTCTTCCTCAGGGTCAGTCATAAATTGAACCCTTCCCAAGGGTCACAGTCACTCACATGGCCCTCCCAATGGTTACAGTCATGCTTATGGCCATTCCCCATGGTCACAATCCTGCAGAGACCCTTCCCAGGGTCACTGTCATGCCTGCCTAGCCTTTTTCTTAGGGTTGCAGTCATGCATAGGTTCCTTCTGCAGAGTCACAGTCTTTTTTTTTTTTTTTTTTGGCAGTGCTGGGGATTGAATTCAGGACCTTGTGCTTGTGAGGCAGGCCCTCTACCAACTACGCCACATCCCCAGCCCCTGGTCACAGTCTTCCATAGGGCCTTTGTGCAGGGTGACAGACACACACACACCCTTTCCCCAGGGTCACAGTCTGGCATCCAGCCTGTCCCAGTGTCACAGTCATGCATAGGGCCATTCCCCAGAGTAACAGTCATGCATAGAGATCTTCTCACAGGTCGAAGTTATAGTTACTTCCTCAGGGTCACTGTCATACATAGGGCCCTTTCCCTTGGTCACAATCATGCATAGGCCCTTCCTTAGAAATACAGCTATTCGTAGGACCTTTCCGCAGGGTCACATTCATGGTTAGGCACTTTCTCAGCCTTACAGTCATGCATATGGCCCTACCCATGGTCACAGTCACTCATAGACCATTCCTCATTGTCACAGTAATGCATAGGCCCATTTCCATGGCCACAGTATTGCATACAACACTTCCCCAGGGTCACAGTCATGCAGGGAGTCTTCCACAGGGTCACAGTCATGCATAGGCCTTTCCCTGGGGTCACAGTCATCTCTATGCCCTTTCCCATGGTCACAGTTATGTATAGGCCCTTTTTCATTTTCACAGACATGCATAGACCATTCCCCAGGGTAAGAGTCATGCATAGGGACCCTCTCGAGGGTCACAGTCATAGTCCTTTCCTCAGGGACACAGTCATACATAGAGCCCTTCCCCAAGGTCACAATCATGCATAGGCCCTTCTTCAGGGACACAGTCATACAGAGGGCCTTTCCACAGGGTCACATTCATTGTTAGGCCTTTCCAGAGGGTGGCAGTCATGCATAGCCCCTTCCCCAGTGTCACAGTCATGCATAGGCCCTTCCTAAGGGTCATAGTCATGAACAGGACCCTCCCCAGTCAGGGTCTTACATTCAGCCCATCCCCAGTATCACAGTGTAACAGGGTAACAGTCATGCATAGGGACCTTCTCCAGGATCATAGTCATGCATAGGCCCTTCCACATGGTCACAGTCATGCATAGGAGTTTCCTCAGCTCTCAGTCATACACAAGGCCCTTCTGCAAGGGCCACCATAATGCACAGAACCTTCCCCAGTGTCACAGTCATATATAGGGCCATCATCTTGGAACAGTCATTCACAGGGCCCTTTCTCAGTCACAGTCATGCATAGGTCCTTCCACATGGTCACAGTTAAGCATATGATTTACCTCATGCTCACCATCATTCATAGAGATGAATGAATATCTTGGCCAGTTTCTCAGATAAACTCCTGGTCTTTACCAGAGTCTGTTATTCTCAGTGCCTTTGCAGCGTCACAGTCCTGCTCAGTGCTCTTCTCAGAGTCTCACGAGGGCTCAGATTCTTCCCCAAGTGCACACATGGCTGAGTTATTTGCTAGGGTCTCAGTGAATCTCAGAGCATATCCCAGGGTCTCAAGGAAGCTCAGTGTCATTCCCAATATCAGAGTTGTGCTTATGGCCTTCCCCAGCATCTATGTGACACTCAGAGCATTGTTCTGGGTACCAGAGGGGTTCAAGCCCTTTCCCCATATCAGTGGGGACTCAGGGCCAAGCCTAGCATCTCAGCAGATCTCAGGGCCTTTTCATAGTTTCCCTGGGACTCTGGGTCTTCCCAGAATTATATTTAAACATAGAAAGGTTCACATGATCTTTTGGGGGTTCAGATAATTCCCCATGTGTTTTAAAGAGTCCAAGGCCATCACAGGAATCTTAAAGGGATTCAGTGCCTTCACTGTTTTCTCAGTGTGTTCATGATCTTCTACAAAGTCTTAATGAGGCTGACAGCCTCCCCCAGATCACACTTGTATATACAACTTTTCCAAGAGACTTAGTGGTCTCACAGCCTTGCCAGGCTTTAATTGGATCTCAGGACCATTCCCAAGGATACAGTGGTGCTTAAGGCCTTCCAAGGGTCTCAGTAGGGCTCCATCATCTTGCTTAGGGGCTCAGTACAAGTGAGAACCTTTTTCAATATCTCAGTGGGACTCAGAGCTATTCCCAGTCTAGTGAGTCTCAGTGATATTTGTACCCTATCAGGGAGGGTCCAAATCTTCCCCAAGAAAACACTGGATTTCAGAGTCATCCTGGGGTTCTCAGTGAATCCCAGGGTCTTTCCCAGGTTTTCCATGGAGTTCAGTGCCACACCCATGGTCACAATGGTGTTCAGGATCTTTCCCAGTTCTGATTGTTGGTCAGGACCTTCCCACATACCACAGTGTTCCTCAGGGCCTCTCCAGGTGTCTTAGTGAGGCTCATGGCTATCCCAGTATTTCAGTGGATCTCAGGGTGTGAAACTATTAAGGTTCCACAAGAAATAAAACATGTGCTTGAAAATGAGTGGGCAAGGGAAACTTTACTTCTGCCAGAAAGTCATTCTATAAAACCCGGCTAGGAAACACACTTGGGCATGCTTTATTCCTATTGTGGCAGTACCCCTGGCCTGACTGGAGGACCCCAGGGTTACAATCTATATGGCTAACTTTAAATTTGGGGCAAAGAATGTTTAAGGCTATATATAAAATGACTACAATTTACTCTTACATCTCAATTAAGGCTAAATAACATATTTTGAAAATGGACCACTGGACTTTTCATTTCTCAGAAATCCCCTTTTTAGCTTTTACACATTTAATTTCATTTACATTTTTTTCAAGTACCCATCAGTGTTGTCATCCATTCAAGATATATTAACTTTCTAATGTGGAAATCTCCCACCATAATGATTTCTCCCCCTTTTAGTCATCCCTGTAGCCATCCCAGTCATCACTAGCACTTGTTCTGGTCCTATCCAGCCATGTTGAACCTTGTGTGTTTTCAAGGTCTTCAATAAAATCAAATCTCCAGGCTGGAAGTGATGAATGGCAACCTCTTGAAGTGGAGCCTGAGCAACAATTCATTTGATCATGATGAAAAAGAAAAGCACAGATTATCTCTAATTGAATCAGAACAAACTTTTGTATCAGGCAGCAAATCTCTTACCGTAGAACTTCTCAGTTTTAATTACTTTTGGGAGCACTGACCCTAATGTACCCCTCTAGTTATATGAAAAGAACCATTGTGTTTTATTTTCAATGTCCATGTGTGCCTGTACTTTGGTTCCATTCTCCTGTCAGGTGTTTAAGAACAAGTTGGCAAAATTGACTTGTTCCTATGTACTGTTAGAGTCAGTTGGGATTTGTCATGGATCATTCAAAAGAACATGTGAGAGGCTTTTGGCTCCTTTAGCTATTCTTCTAGCAACTGTCCCATCTGTCAGGATGGACCAGGGTCTTGCTGACCATATTTGACTTCCCTTGGGAGCATTAGAGATATTTCCTTCTCCAGAGATCCTCCTCTTTGCAGACTTTGCACCTCTTGCCTTCCTGCTTTCCAGGATCCCCTTGAAGCCCCTGATTGGGAGGCCATGAAACCCAGAAGCACCAAGCCCTTAGAGAAGTCCCAGTATTCCTGGGTCCTAGCTGACCTTAGAAGGCAAGGGTCAAATATTGGCCACTTTCCCCTTAAGGTTTTCACTTCCTTTCTTTTGGTTTCCAGTTTGGGGTTTAATCATCCAGCTGCTCAGTTTCATCAGTAATTTTAATGAATATAATCTTATAGTTACCGCTTCCATTTAATTGGGGTTTATGTTAGTACTGGAAGTCAGCCTTATATCCTATTCTCTGCTATAGTTGATGGTTTATTATCTCAAATTAAGTCAGGTTGTTCTGTACAAGGAGTAATTCTTCAAAACACTAATATTCCAAAGCTATAAAGTTCCATGTCAAAAATAGAAAATAAAATGTAAAAGACCAAAAATGTGTTCAGTTTGCATAATACCTTTAAACCAAGCAACATAATATCTCTATTACACTAGTATATCTTGGTGTCCATTTTGCGTCCTCAGAGACACATGAATATATCAACTCAATCATAGATGAGATCCTTTACAAATTTTAATTTATTTTACTACACACTTATACAACCTGACATACTTTTTATAATTTACCCAAATCTTAGTTTTGTATGATATTCCTTGTTAATTTTGGATCTTAGTAATTTCTTTTGTACAGGTGATCAAACCCAGGGGTAATTAACTACTGAGCCTTATCCCCAGCTATTCTTTGCATTTTTATTAGAAACAGGATCTCCCTGAGTTCCATAGGCCCTCATTAAGTTGCTGAAGCTGGCTTTGAATCTCACAATGTTCCTGCCTCAGCCTCCCAAGCTGCTGGGATTACAGGTATGAGCCACCAGGCCCAGTGGGATTACAGTAATATTTTCAACAAAAATCTCTCTTTTGATTATAATTTAAAATGGGTGGAAGCCTAATTTTCTTTGTAGTCAGTCTAACACAGGGTGAGAGGCTGAGCCTTATCTCAATAAGGCAGGGCTCTTGACAAATAACGCAATGCAAAATTACATCTGAAACATAATCAATAAACTAAGAGAGATCGAAATTTACTCTGTGTAGAAAAAAATGGCCAAATGGCTTAGGTTCAGTGGTCAGGCATCTTCCTGGCATGTGTTAGGCACTGGGTTCAATTCTCAGCACCACATATAAATAAATAAAGGCCTCTGACAAATAAAAATAATTTTTAAAAAAGATAACTAGAAACTTTTTCTCAAGATTCCATTGGCCCAAAAGAGCTTATTAAATCCTAGGACACCCCAGCAGAGCACGCTTTGTACCTTTTCCCGGGAGACAATTTCCAATAAAGTTGTTACTCTTTGGGTGAAAATGTCTTCTGTACATTTAATTTACATAACACAGCTTCTCACAGAAGAGATGGGGAGGGTTAAACAATATGGCACACAATAAATAAAATAGGGGCCTTAATGATTCCCCAAGCTTATAAGAGTGTTGGAACCCATTGCCATGTTCTTTGTGAATGGCAGTTTTCATAACTTGGATAAGACAGGAGAGTTAATAGTCTGGGCACTCAGGAAATGGGCCCCAAATAAGGTTTTATTTTTTAATGTAAAGGCCAACCCCATGATGTTAAACACTCCAGCCAACACCTTTGTTCCAGAGAGGTAGAGGGGGGCAAATGGAACTGGGGATGGACCCATGTGAAGGTTACTGAAAAATTCCAATGAAGGACTAACAGGACATAGTCAATTAGAAAAGCATGGGTGAAGCAAGAACCTTGGTACCCTCCCGATGACTGTAGAACATAGATTTCAACCTTAACCTCAAAACTTTTGGATGTCTATTGAGCACAAACTCTGAACAATGCCCTCATCCAGAAACCATAAAACCTCTGTTAGGTTGTCCCTTGCATTACAAGAGTTCCTTCTTGTAATTCACACAAGTCTTACTCCTTTTAATAAAATGTAATACTTCAATCTTTTACAGTACTTTAATTTAAAAAATGCTGAAACTTTTTTGTATGCATACAAACTTACAGCTGTTAGAATTTTAACCCATGTAATCTTGCTCTAAGTTAGGACCTAGAAATGCACAATCTTAATTCCTTTTTTAAAATAAACTAATTTAAAACACACATTTAGTGACCCAAATATACGTTACTGTGAAAGTGGTGACTTGAATCATGGCTTGAATCATGGTAGTCTCATCACTGTGTTTGTCCTGGTAACTTCCTGTGCAGAAGTGCAGGTCAATATGGCCCAGTTGTTATACTGACAGTCAGCCAAACAAGGCTCTGTGTAAAGGCACCGAGGTTCATCAGTTGGGGCCTTGAGCTCAGGCACCATGTCCTATAAATAGAGAATTCTGAGTATAACAAGATAATCTCAATGTCTCCCAAGTTTCACTGTGATCTTCAGGTCTGTCTGCTTTGCTGAAACTTTCTCACAAAAAACTTTTTGATGAAAAACCTATATAATAAACATGCTGAGCTTGCTCTGATTCATTCACCTTCCATCAGAAAATAAATCCCCCCCTGGCCCCAGCATTTTAACTGTATGTGTGTCTGTCAATCTTTTCTCCATCCCACATCACTCCTCACTGATTTCTGAATTAACTACCAAGCCACACATAGCATTTTACCTAATGGAATTGAAGAAGCCAGGAGTCAGTGAATTTATATTTAGTTGATGTGTTAGTATTTTAACACTGCTTATAATCAGATGTCTCCTCTAACAAACACATTTATGAAGATTAATCCCACCTATGTAAAAACTCATTTGCTCATTTGTAACTTAGGATACCTCTGGAAAGCAAGGTATGAAACAAGTCTAGTTAACTTTAAGTCAGTTATTACTGCCAAAGAAAAATCCTTAGAAGCAAAGGCCATTGCACTTTAAACATGTTATAGGAATGAACAATCTGGCCAGGCACCTAAAGAAATGCATGGTTTAATAGAATCAATAACACCTTTGATCCTACCAATTTAGATGGACAATTTTTCTTAAATTTTTATTTAAATCATGTGAATTGAAATTCATTTGTATCCAATCATGACATGTATGTGTACTTATCAATCTATCAGTCAATTTTGATGACATGCACATAATACAGACAAGCATGTACATAGACACAGAATACAACACATGGGTTAAAATAAACCCTGTTGCATATTTTTACAGGATGACCATGACATGAAAGGGCCTATGCACTTGGAAAACTTAGTAATACAGTGTGCCATCCATGGTGGACACCAAAAATAAAGGTGCAGGTGGCCACTTGTCCTCCACAGGGGCAGAATTACTCCCACCACCAACAATGATTGTTATCCCTGCTCTTCAAAGGAAAAGAAGATTTACACATAGGAGATCTTACATTGTTCTTCCCCATTCCTAGGCCTAGAATTTTCATTCCCCATTCTGGAATTAAGCTTCCCCCTGTCCTGAACCCCTCCACATTGAGGTTTCTTGCACACCTGGACCCCATGTGTGCTCAGTCCTCCTTACTTGGGATTTCTTTCACACACCTCTCCTTCTTTCCTCGGTGTTGGCTTGTGTTCCTGAATAGAGCCTCAATGACCTCACTCTTCTGGGGAGTTTGTTGAACTCTTCCCTCAGTCACACTCAAACCAATTCTGGGATGTCCCAACCACCAAGGTGGTACTTGTTTCTCATGCTGGACAATAGAGTTCCAGCATGATTATATATATTATTATAATATAATAGTGCTGGAACCGAATGCCTGGGTCTGTGCACAGGGTCTGTGCACAGGGTAAACTGATTGCCACGGTGCTTGCTTGGCCCTCCCTGGGTCTGTGCATGGGGTTACCTGGTTGCCACAGTGCTTTCTTGGCCCTCTCTCTGTGGTGCCAATCCACTTCCTATTTTGGGTCCACTGTCAATCTCAGTGATCACAGATTTCTCCCATTCTGCAACCAAGTAAAAAGGCAGTGAATGTTTCTGCTCTAACGTGGGGCATCCTAACAACCCTGAGGTAATTATGGAACCCTGGAGCTGGTGCAGAAAAAAAAAAAATTCAGACCTGTGCTAGAAGCTGGGTGTCAAAGGTCAACTTTCATTCTGCCAGAAGGGCATTCTACAGAATCTGGCTAGCAAGGAGGCTTGGGTGGGCAGTCAACATGCTTTATATTTAATGAATGCTCCCTCCTGCTCTGATAAGAAGATTGGCTGTGAAATCTACAACATTAGCTAATTTTAAAATTGTGGCAGGCAAATGCAAAGGTTATCATAAAACTGTGTATAAATGGATTGTTTTTGAAAGAGAGATCAATTGACTTTTTTTTTTTTTTTTTTTTTTCCTGGAACTGGAGATTCAACTTAGGGCCACATATCCACTGACAACATCCTCCACATTTTTATGTTTTATTTTGAGGCAGGATCTCTTGAAGTCACAGAGGGCTTTGCACATTGCTGAGGCTGATTTTGCACTCAAAATCCTCCTACCTCAGTTTCCTGAGCAGCAGGGAGTACAGGAGTGTGCCATTTCACCTGGCTACAATTGGGGCTCACATCCCAAGAAAGGTTAGAGGCTATATTCTTAAAATGGACAATTCGACATTCTGTTTATCACACCCAGAGTCTTATTATTGACTGGTATTGAACAAGGGCCTTCACAGTGATGCTCAAAAACCTTCCACGGAATCTACATTGTCTCACTGTCTTCAATGGCACTCAGTGGACCTGGGAGTATTTACAAGGGGACATAGTGGTGCTCAGGGCATTTCCCAGAGTCTTAGTGAAACTCAGGGCATTCTGTAGAGTAGCAAAGGGGCTCAGAGATTTGCCCAGTGTCTCAGTAGGACTTAGGGTCATTCCCGTGGTCACAGGGGTGCCCAGGGCCTTCTGCATAGAGCTAATGGAACTCAGGTTATTCCAAGTTTCTTAGTGTAACTCGGGATTTTCCCCAGTATTTCATTCTGGCTCATCACTTTCTCTAACAAATCATAGGGGTTGGGCCATACCCTAGGTTTTTTATAAGGACCATAACTGTTCCCTGAGAATTACATGTCCGCCCATAGAATGTCAATGCATCTTCGGGTGTGCACAGAATTTTGGGGCTCAGATACTTCCCACGTGTTTATTTGAAGCTAAAGTGTTTGCAATCTTCTCAGTGGGGATCAGGAACTCTGCCAGGGTATAATGGAGATGCAGAATTTTCCCCAGTTTGCACTTGGTCTCAGGGATTTTCCAGGTCATCAATGGAACTTATGGCTGTTGCAAGTCCTGTGGACTCAGTGCCTTCAACTGAATATCATTAGGTCTCAGGATTTCTCCTCACATTTGAGTGTGGCTTAGGGCTGTCCATAGTTCTTTATTATGGCTTGGATACTTTCCCAGTGTTTGTAGGATACAAAGGCTTTAAAAAGTTTCTCAGGGGGTCAGGGACTTCACTGGGATCTGAATGGGATTCAGGAATTTCCCACTGTATCATTGTGTCTTGGTGCTTTTCAGTGGGACACATGGCCTTTCTTCATCAAAAATGGGGATCAGAGCCTTGCCCAGAGTTTCAGTGGGTTTCACAGCCTTTTCCAGTCTCACAGTCAGAGTTTATTCTTCCAGAGGCATAGTGGTCTCCTTACCTGCCCCAGGCACTCAGTGGGACATGTAGATATTTCTACTTTCTGTTTGGTTCAGGACATTCCCTAAATTCTCTGTGGGACACAGTCTTTCATTGGGTTCTCAGCAGGACTCACAGACTTACCTCCATGTCAGCTATTCTCATGACATTTTGCAGTGTCTCAGTGGTGCTAACTGTATTCCCAGAGCCTCCATGTGGCTCAGAAACTTCCCAAGGACACACTGGGTTCAAGGCCATCAACAGGGTTCTGGTGAAATTGACGACCTTATCCAGGTTCCTAGTACCACTAACAGCAATTCCCAGAGTCGCAGTGGAACTCAGGGTATTCCCAGTTGTTTCATTGAGGTTCATTTCCTTCCCCATCCCTTCAGAGGAACCTCGGCCATCCTCAGCATATCACTGTGTCTCAGGGCCTCTAACAAAGTCTCAGTGGAGCTCAGTGCCATTCCCAATGCCTGAGTGAGGCTCAGTGCTATTCATTCTCAGAGTCTTAGTGGGGCTCTGAGTGTCCCCCCACACAGCTCACTGGGGTCAGGGCCTTCATGAGGGTCTCAGTGAATTGTAGGGCCTTAAACAGGTTCTCAGTGGAGCTCAGCACCAATCCTAGAGTCACAGTGGTGCTCATGATCCTCCCTAGATTCTTAGTGCAGTTCAATCCTACACCAAGATTTCCATAAATCTCAATGCCTTGTTCTTTGAACTCTCAGCCTTCCCAAGAATTTCCATGTCATTTGGAGTTGCCCACATTGTCTTTCGGGGGCTCAGACTCTTTCCCCATGTTTCTGTTACACTAAAGGCCTTCAGTAGAATTAAAGTGAAGTTGATGGGCTCCAGTGGATTCCAGATTGTGTTCAAGGCCTTATGCAGAGTCTTAGTGAAGCTCTGTGTCTTCCCCAGGGTCACAGTCATATACAGAGTCTCCCCAATGGTCTTATTATTGTCATTTTCTTTCCTGAAAATCATGAAGCTCACTTCCAATCTCAATTTCTCAGTGGTAATCAGGACCTTCACTGGGGTCTCAATGAGGCTCATTGCCTTGCCTAGGGAATCAGTAGTACACATGGTCATTCCTAGAATTTCAGTGATGTTTGGAGCAGTCCATGTGATGTTTGTGAGTATCAGATCTTTCTGAACTGTTTCTGAGAAGCTAAAGGCTTTAACTAGAGTCTCAGTGGCTCAGCCCATTCAGTGTGGCCTTAATGAGGTTCACAGTCCTTCCCAGTCTCTCATTGAGTCTCAAGGCTCTTGAAGATCATGACAGTTTTTAAAGCCTTTCCAAGTATTTCTGTATCACTCAGATCTTTCCAAGGATTTAGATGCTTCCCCCAGTTTTCTGGGAGGCCTTCTCTACTGTCTTACTGGGTTTCGGGGCTTCATTGTGCTCTGGATGGCTCTCAGACCTTTCCCGGTGTCAGCATTCTCAGGATGTTCAGGTCATCAGTGGAGCTTATGCCCTCCCAAGTGTTTCAGTGTGACTGAGGGCCTTCCTTAGCATATCACTGGAGTCTGTCCTTCTTCAGTGACCCAGTGGGGCTTATGACCTTCCCCAGAGTCTTAGTAGTCTCCTTACCTTCCCCAGGAAGTCAGTGGAGTCTCCTGGACATTGTCAGTGTGGTTCAGGATATTTGTGATGTTTTCAAATGGGCAAAGGCCTAACTCAGGATCTCAGTGGGATTCATGGTCATTACCAGGTCTGTTTTTCTCAGCACATTTTGCAATGTCTCCAATTTTGTTCACTGGTATTCCCATACACTCAGTGGGGCTTAGTGCCATTCCCAGGCATAGAGCGCTACTCAGAGTCTTCCCCACACTCATACTGAACTCCAGGCCTTCCTTCCCCAGGTCACAGTGTTGCTCAGGTCCATCTCAAAAGATTCTTACTGGATCTTAGGATTTCAGTGTGGCTCAGTACCCTTCCCAAGGTTACAGGCACATAGGACATTCCCTAGAGAGGGGGTATTACTGAAACCTAAATTTTGGAGCAGTTGAAAATGACTGAATGTGTCAGGGCATCAGGCACACCATGCATGCCAAAGAGCAACCAATCAGACATGGACAGATAAACCCTAATTGTCTCTTGCAACCTCCTGTCACTCAGCGGGATCCCCAGCCAATCCCAGAGAACACAGTTCCCAACAGGGTTTCTGATCAACTGCAGGAAAAACATTCACTGCAGAGCCTACCCCCTGCCTACCCCAGGGTACCAAAAATCTGCCCTATCAAAGGCCCAGCATGACTTTTCTTAGCCCTTTAGCTTGGAGGACCAGTGAATCTCACCTGAGAGCTGTTCACAATAAAGCTTTGTTGAGATGCTTGTTCTCTCATTACTTTTTGCTCAGCATCTGATCTTACATTTAGGAGAAGGTCCTTGCCCCCCCATCAGGGTTGAGGTCTACCCTCTCCTTCAAATGCGCCAGGGAATTCCTTCACCACTTCCTTTCTCTTTACTTGGGTCGACAGAAGTGTGGTAAGTTCTGTGAATTCCCACGGCCTTTCAGTTAAACCTTCCAAAAAGGTGATCTGCCAATAAGTTGTGTGCTCACACCAGACTCGCACCCATTCCATTTCAGCCCTGGTAGACTGTGGAGAAGTCCAGTCTCTGACTGGCCCCACTCTGCCCACTTTGAGCCCCCAAAGACAAAGGAGACATCCTAGCCTCTGGCCTGCCTGCCTCCATTTCATAGGTGACCACGATCAGAATTTGGGATGCTTCTTTCTGTTCCTGTTCACCCTCTAGGTGATACTGAAAGGTCATGGGAAACTTCCACTCTTCCTTAGACCCCAAAACTCCTTTGGGCTGTCTATATTTTAATTTTGCCAAATTAGGACACATCCAAGTCTTACACTGTTAGCTGCTGGTCTTTTACTCAACTGAGGCCTGGCCTCATTATGTCTTGGACAATGGCTCAAAATGGCCACGAGAGGGAACTTCTGACTTTCAAATCTTCGCTGATTTGGCAATTTCTGTCACAGGACAGAGAAATGGTCAGAATTGCCTTACATTTAAACTTTTTGGGACTTATACGCTCACCCCTCACTTCGTACTACCTGCTCCAAAGCCCAAGTTTTCCTCACCAGAGATGGTCCCAAGCCTCTGCCCCATTTCTTCTGAACCTTCTTCCTTGTTTTCAGATCCAATGGAACTTCATTCAGCCCCGCCCCCATGTGCCCCACTCTCCCCCTCCTTACATAGGCCATACTTCCTCCTCTTCTTCTCCCCCGGCTCCTCCTCCACCTACCATGCCACTCTCAGGCCTGCCTACGTTCACTCCTCCTTCTTCTCTATTAGAAGGTCCCTCCTCTTGTCTTCCCTCTTCTCCTCTTACAGGTCCCTCCTCCCCTTATCTCTCTTCTCCTCTTACACTCACATTGCCACCCACTTCTTCTCCAGCAGGTCTTTCAAACTCTCCCCCATCTCTCCCCTCTCCTGTTAGCACTCACACCAGATCTCATCAAGTCCTCTGACCACCCAACCCAGACCTCCTTTGTCCTCTCTGGGAAGTGCCTGGGGCAGAGGGCATTGTGTGTGTCCACATCCCATTCTCATTCCAGGATCTTTCCCAGATCGAAAAGTGCCAAGGATCTTTCTCTACTGACTTGTCTACTTTTATTAAGTAATTTAGAGATCTTTCTCAGGCTTATGATCTCACCTGGCATGATGTTATGTCATTCTTCCTTCCACCCTCAGCCCAGATGAATGGGGCCCTCATCCAGCAGGCAGCACAGGATGATGATGACCAAGTCCACATAACAGACATAGTGCTACAGGTGCAGCAGCAGTCCCAACAATGGACCAAATTGGACTACCAGGACGGCCAGCAGGGTTGCTGCCATTGTGCTTGCATGGTCCAAAATCTCAGGGCAGGCATGCAGGCAGTCTCCAATACGGTGGTAAACTCTGATAAACCGAGGGAAATTACCCAGGACCTGGATGAGAATCTAGCCTTTTCCTTAACCACCTTATAGAGGCCCTTACCAAATACACTAAACTGGTCCTGAATCTCCCTCTGGGTCTACAATGCTAGCAACCCACTTCATTTCTCAGTCGGCCCCTGATATTAGAAAACTGCTCAAACAAGCTGAGGAGGACCCTGAGACCTCTCTGATAACTGGTAACAATGGCCTTCAAAGCATATAACGCCCAAGAAGAAGCTGCTGAACTGGCCAGTCAGGCTAGTTTACAGGAATAGGTATCACTCCAATCCCAAGCTTTGGTAGCTGCTATGCAGCCTGTGGTTCCAGAGAAAGCTTCAAATGGGGGCAAGCAATCCTTTCCACCAGGGACTTGCTTCAGATGTAAATGTGGAGGTCACTGGGCTTGTCAGTGCCCAAACCCATGGCCCCCTTCTAAGCCGTGTCCCACCTGAAAACAAGCAAGACACTGGAAGAGCAACTGCCCTATGGCATATCCCTCCCCAGTGCCTCCACATGGAGGTGTGTCTGGTCAAGCAGTCCCTTCGCTCAAGCTGTTGTAATTTGCAGAAGACTAAAAAAGCCCGGACTCAAGGACCCCTGTCACACTTGCTTAGCCCAGGGTAACGCTCCAGGTGGTAGGTAAGTGCATAACATTTCTTCTGGACACAGGGTCTACTTACTCTGTCTTACCTGCCCACTCTGGGCATTTTTTCCTCCCCAGATTTTTATTATTGGAATTGATGTGAAACCCTCCTATCCAAACAGAACAGTTAATCTAACCTGTGCCCTGGAGGGACATCTTTTTTCACACTCCTGGTCAATCCCTCCTGTTCAGTTCCCCTCCTATGTAGAGATGTTATTCAGCTCCTGGGAGCAACCCCACAACTTCTCCCCAGGGACACTATTACTACTCACCTCCTACTACCTCTAGTTCTTACACTTTTAAACACCTTCACACCACCTACCCTACCACTGCCTCCAGACCTGGTAGGTCCACAAGTCTGGGGACACCTCCAAGCCAGTCATAGCATCCCACCACAAGCCAACCCTATCTGACTGAAACTTCAAACTAAATTTTCTTCATATCCTCAATTTCTTATTTACCCCAGCCACAGGGAAGGACTTAAACCCATCATACACCTATTGCTTACTCAGGGACTCCTCATCACTAAGTTTCTTCTGTAAAACCCCCGTAGTGCCAGTACACAATAACTCAGGGACCTACTGCTTAGCCCAGGACCTCCACCTGATCAAGAAGGAGTTGTTCCCATTCGCCTAGGCATTCCTAATCCTTACTCTCTTCTTTCCCACATGCCTCCATATACCACTCATTTCACAGCCTGGATCTCAAACATGTGTCCTTCATAGTTCCCCTTTGACCAGACTCTTAATACCTCTTTGCCTCCACATGGGAGGATCCTACAGCCCTTAAGTCTCAAAATCTACCATGGACAGGTTTATCCAAAGATTCCAGGACAACCCCAACCTCTTTGGGCAAGCCCTATATCAGGGCTTGGCTTCTTGTGGTGTATGAGATAGCACCCTCCTACATTATGTGGATGAACTTCTCCCATCCCTCAAAGCTCTCAAACTCACACTGCTCAGCTCCTTAAGTTCCTGGGATCTCAGGGCTATTGGGTATCTCTAGCCAAGGCCCAACTCACCACCACTTCAATCACAAATTCACGCATACTCCTCAGTCCTACATCTAAGAGCCTCACAACACAGAATCCAGGCCCTCAGAGACCTCCAGTAACCTAAAATGTAAGATTAAATTCTCTCCTTCCTGGGTCTTCCTGGCTTCTTCAGGCACTGGGTCCCTACCTTTGCACTCCTCACCAAATCCCTGTACCAGGCAGCAAAGGAGACCCCTCATGGGCCCCTTGCCTCCCCCAATATGATAGCTAACTCTTTACAAGCTCAGGGATGCTTTTACATCCTCCCATACACTCTCTCTTTCCCTAATCATCACCATCCTTGCCATCTTTTAACAATGAAATATGTGGTGTTGCCAGAGGCCTCCTTGCACAACCAACTGGACCTTCCTATAGGCCAGTGGCATATCTCTCCAAGTACCTTGATTCTATGATTCGTGGGTGGATACTATGGCTCTGGACTAGTATGGATACTGGCGGCAGCATCTGAACTAACAAAAAACTAAAACTCATCTTGCTCTGGTCAATAAATATATGCCCTACCCATCGACTCCAGTACCTCTTAAGCCATAAATCCCTTTCCCTACTAAGCCCATCAAGATTTCAAGAATTCCATCTCCTCTTCATAGAAAACCCGAACATCACTCTCTGCTCTTCCTCTTCCCTCAACCCTGCTACACTTCCTCCACTGACCCCATCTCCCTCAACAGTCAGTCATTCCTCTCCACAGGAACTGAAGGCCTTACATTCTCCCCATGAGAACCTTTTGGATTACCCACTACCCTCACCTGACTTAACCATTTTTGTAGATGGCAGTTCTGTGCTAGATACCAAAAGACAATGCAGTGCAGTGCTTATCACTGATTCAGTTCTGGAAGGCAGCTGCCTTCCAGATGGACAACTTCCCAGAATGCCAAAATCTTTGCCCTCACTATGGCCCTCATTCTATCCAAAGGAAAACAGGTTAACATTTACACACACTCCAAAGATACCTTCTTGGTTGCTCACTCCCATTTGTCTATTTGGAAGGAGTATGGGTTTCTAACCACAAAGGGGTCACCAGGGGTCAATGTCTCCCTGATTTCCAAACATTTGGAGGCACTTCAGCTGCCATCACAAGTTGCCATCATACACCACCGAGGACATCAAAATTCCTCAGACACTATACCATGGGTAACAAGAAGGCAGACTAGAGTGTGGGGTTCAGGATTGGCAACAAAGTCTGCAACAGCCCCCATTCTAAACTTATCCACTTCAATAAAACATGAATATTCTGCAAGGCCCAGAAAGACCTAAAGGCCAGGCCAGCCACCTTGGGGATGACAGCTGGATCTTTCAGGGCAACCATATTGCCCTTCCTAGGCAGCAAGCTATCAACGTGCTGATGGACATTCATAACTCTCTTCATATTGACCCCAGACCTCTTCTGAACATTCTCCAACCCCTCTTTTATCACCCAGGACTGATATCTATTCTGTAGAAGTTCCACTTCCCTTGCTCTGGCTGCTCCACAGTATCCCCAGAAGGAGGCCTCAAACCAAATTCCCAACACACCAGATAGAGGCCAACAGCCAGGTGAAGACTGGCAGGTTGACTTCACCCACATGCCTAAACAAAAAAAAAAAAAACCTCCTTTACTTACTTACTTACTTTGGGAGAGACTTTTTCAGGCTGATAGAAGCCTTCTTCACCTCCAGGAAAACTGCAGACACCATTGCCTCCATCCTCATCAGCAGATCATCCAGAGATTCGAACTTCCTGCATCCATCCAGTCAGACAACTGTCCTGCCTTCACCTCTCAGGTTGTTCAACTAGTGTCCAAAGCCTCAATGTCACCTGGAAGCTCCATATCCCCTACTGACCCCAGTCCTCAGGTGAGGTTTAAAGGACTAAGAGCACCCTCAGAGAGCATCTCACTAAATTTACCATTGAAGTCAAACTATCCTGGCCCAATCTCCTTCCATTGGCCCTTACCTGCATTCAGGCAGCCCCCAGAGTCCCCACAGGGCTTAGCACTTTTGATCTGCTATATGCATACCCTTTCCCAATCAACCAAAATTTCCCATGCACCCCTACCCCTTTGGCATTTACTCACCCTATTTCACACTCTTGCACAGGCTGTTGAGGGAGCACACACACTTCTGTAGCCATAGACCATTCACAGCCTCATTTCCATCTGAACCACCACCTGAATCAACCATCATTCCATTGCAACTGGGCAATGTGATTTTGTTCTGGAAATTACATCTTCGGTCACTGCAACCTCACTGGACTGGACCTCATATGGTTATACTTATACCCAAACCGTGGCCAAACTTCTAGGCCTCTTCTCCTGGTACCATGTCTCCCACCAAAAGAAAGTACCCATCCCAGATACCCAGACCTGGGCCTCCACTGTTCTGGGACTCACCAAACTCAAAATCTCTCACAAATCCTCTGTGACTTCTCCTACTTATGAATCTCTCTCAGGCCTATGGCCCAGCCTACAAGAAGCATTTCTATGTCCAGGAGACATGGCAATATGATGGGACCGCCACTCTCAGATCAGAGTGGAGAAGAACTGTTCCCCCACAGAACATGACTGGAAGCTCATCCTCCCTCTCATAGATTTTAACTCTATACATATCTCCCCTCACACCCCCACTGCTCAGCTTGCTTTCTGTTTGATCAGACCAAAATATACTGCAGAAATTGGCCCACCATGTATGGGGGTGCCCCTATCACCAATGTGGAAGGCACCTCATTGATCCTGTGAAGAACCCAGAGGGCAACTGACTGATTGGTCCAAATGGTGAATGGAACCTTACAACCATCAATATAAAAGACCCATGTCCCCCATATGGTCCTTGGGTTTGATGGCAAGCTCTACATGTGTGCGGAGCCAAACTTCCCACAGCTTACTTTACACTCCTGAGGGCCTCTATTCAGGTGGTTCCACAGGTTCACATAACCATCCAAGAGTAGGAAGAAGAAATTCAATGCCAACTCAAGAGGTGGCTCATCCAAGTGTTGACCCCCTCTCATGGCTTCACCTGATACGTCAAGGCCTTCAGCTTCTCAATTTGTCCCGGGTCAACAACAGCATGGACTGCTTTCTGTACCCAGGTTTGGATTGGACCCCCTACCAGCCATCCCTATCAATTGCCCCCTTAACTCTTCTTCAGCACCACACAGGAACCCCTCTCCACCTTTGCAGGGGGATGCCCTATTTCACAACTCCTCAACAAACATTACCTGCTGTTACACTTCCTGTACCTCAGTACCTCGCAATCCTACTGTTCTGGTCTTTTCCTTGATCTTTGCTCCTCTGGGATTCTTATTCTGGTGCAATGGCACCATAACAATGAATTTAGATTACAATATGCCCTCCACATTCACTGTGCCTCTGCTTTTGTTCCTCAGCTGACACTATAGAGTGAAGCTGAATCCACCTGCTTGCTCAGAATCCCATCCCTAGGGTGGGATGGGACTTATTCTTACCGATGGCGATGGGCTCTCCCGAGCCTCCTCACTCACAGCCTCTGGGTTGGGGGCAAGAGGATTTGGTTATGCAGTCACTGTCACCCAGAAGCTAGAACAGCAACTCCAAGGGCAGGAGAGGTCTCCGCTGCCTCCCTGGCATCTTTACAAAGACAAATAACTCCTAATGCCCAAGTTTCCTCACAGAACCATCAAGAACTAGATCTCCTGATGGCAGACAAAGGAGGAAAATGCCTTTTCCTAAGGAAGAAAGTTGTTACTACATCCATGAAACTGGGCTGGTCAATAAAAATATTGAGGCTCTCAGATGTCTGAATTAAATGTTGAAGCAACAACAGACACATGGCCCCTGGCCAGGATGGCTAGATTCCACTCTTGTCCCCTGGCTGACCCCTATTCTTACCCCCACATTAGTGATAAGACTCCTACTAATAATTGATTCCTGTCTTTTCATGTCTGTCTGGCGTCGCAATAGTGAGGTCGCCAGAGTAACATTCAACCAAATGCTCTTGCACCCTTACAGTCGCCTCCTTAGGGAACTCACATTCGAGCGCTGTCCCCATGATGCCCCCTATTAAGCCAGAAATAGCCAGATGGACTCCACTGTCCTATATCACCAAAGAGACCAAAGTGTGGGGAAAGTTGGAAGTGACTGAATGGGGACAGGGCATCAGGCAGCCATGCATGACAAAGAGCAACCAGATGCTGACACATAAACCCTAATGGCATCTCGCACCTGCCTGTCACTCATTCCTATGTCCACACAACCCCAGAATGGCATGAGTCCCGGCAGGGTCTGCAACCATACCTAGGAAGACACATGCACCCCTGAGCCTACCGCTACACAGGCCAGGGTACAAAAACAGCACCCCATCAGGGACCCAGCAAGATTTACCCAGTACTTTACCTTTGTGATTAACTGAATACTGCCCGAGAGCTGATCACAGTAATGCTTTGCTGAGATGGCTCTGTCTGATTTCCTTGTGGCCAACATCCAATCTTACACTAACCTTCTTTGAAACACCATTGGGTCACAGGGTCTTCCCCCAAATTTCAGTGGCACTTGGGGTTTTCAACAGGATCTTAATGAGAATGATGTTTTTCTTCCCTGGTGATTTTTGGAGTCCAAAGACCTTCACTACACTCTCACTGGTGTCCGGGTCTCCACTGGATTCTACATGGTGTTGAGGGCCTTTTGCAGTGCCTGGTGTGTCTCAGGACTTTTCCGGCTCATCAGTGGGGCTCATGGCTCTTCAAAGGCATCATTGGTCTCAGTGCCTTCTGTCAGGTGTCGGTTGGACTCAGGACCTTTTCGAGAATTTCAGTGGGGTTCAGAGCTGTCCAGTTTTTGATTGGGATTTAGATTCTTTTGCAGTATGTGTGTGATCTAAAACTTTTCAAAAATGTTTTAGTGGGGTTCAGGGCTTTCACTGGGTCTAAATATACTTTCAGAATTATCCACCATGTATCATTGAATTCAGGGATGTTCAGTTGGTCAGTGATGCTAGTGGCCTTTTCCAGTGATTCAGAGGAGGTCAGGGCCTTGCACAGGGGATCAGAAGTTTTCATGGCTTCCATGTGGAGGCTTAGATCCTGGGAAACAGATGTGGGAGCCTAGCAGGTGGAAGAAAGCAAAAGACAGTTGGGAGAGTAACATTCTTCATTCAGATGTCACAGTAGCCTCTCGCCAACCCCCATCTCTACTTCATCCCCCACCCAGTTCCATCTAGCCCCCTGAGTCTTTTCCACTTGACTTTTTTACATGTTGGTCAGACAAAAATGCACACTGCCACCAGGTTGCATTGTACATGCAGCTCACAAACAAATATTAATACGCTGAGTACATGCACTGAATCAGAGTTCATGACATTGACCACACAGGAACAACGTAGTCCACTGGAAGTCTCAGCCAGATTCCTAACTATGGCCATTTGGGGCCTATACTACTAAGCACCCCTTTAGAATTACATGCCTTATATTTTGCACATATGAACCTCTGAAGGCTTCCATAATGATCCTTAGTAAAGAGGACAGAACTCTGAATCACAGACCACAACACCAATACAAGCCACAACAACACACAGTCAGAAAGCAGTCCCCATCACCTAGGATCACTAAATCCATTGCCAGCCTCACCCATATTTAGGTGGCAGCTCAGGGCTTTCCCTGCAAGTCCAGTCATCCATAATCATATTCTGGATTCACCAGGGTCTCCCAGGAAAGCTCAGGGCACTTCAGTGCACACTTGGCTAGAGAGGTTTGGCTGCACTGGCATATGTGTGTGCTACTTCACTATGGTGTGGGTGACCACACATCCACGGATGGAAGGACACAGCAGTTACAGGCACCAACACAGGAAATCACATCATGTGGGAGGATGCATGCCAGCTGAGTCCCAGGAGGCACAGTGACAGCCTGTGGCAGCTTACCTGGGGGTTGATACCACACAGGCACAGCTTGGTCCTGAACTTCGGCTGGCTCTATGCACACCAACACCAGGGGACACATAAATGCACAGGGGGAAAACAAATGTTGCCTTATACCCTGTGACCCATCTGCAGGGACTAGCCATGTCACAAACACCTGGGGGAGGGCGGTTCACTAGCCATCTATGGTGTCACAATGCAATCACACTCCAAACCATATCTCATGGTGCTAACGTGATACCCAGCAAGGCCAGGGGACTTTCCTCTCCAGCACCATGTACATTACAGTTTGCACCCTATTGAATGCAGTGGGTGCAGAGAAAAGAACTATCCGTGCTTCCCTGAACCAGGATTAAGTACAACACCCTTGTAACCACCTGAACTGCATTGGGGCTGCTGGGCGGTGCAGCAAGACCTCCACAGGAGCTGGTCCCCTTCTCCTGGATGCTCATTCAGAGCTCTCACAACTACCCACAGGCACCATGCCCACCCCTTCATGGAAGGCAGGTGGACTGCAGTCCTGTGTCCTTGCTCAAAGCAGGCCATCATGTCTATCAGGCCTGTAGCCTGTGGGTGGTGTGGGATGTGCAGCTGCCATGGTATCTGTAGCCCAGATGCCATTGCTGCCACCCTGACCGGTGAAATGGTTCCTGGTGGCTCTACTGTGATGGGAAGTGCATACAAGCCTATCAACACTGTCAGAGCTGTCACTGTCTGTCACTGTCAGATAATAGCATGCAGACCTGCTTGACCACAAGGCCATTAAGAAGCGTGTAGCCATATCCACTGCCATCAAGTCAAACATGGCCCCTTCTCACCTCTGAAAACAGCCAGTGGAGTCAACCTAACTTAGTGTCAAAGGGACATGTCATGACCTGCACTACCTGTCATTCCATGACTCCAAGGCTTCAGGCATGTGGTTACTCCTGAGCACAAGCCACACCAGCCTGGCAGACCCCTATGTGCATCTGACATTGAAGGCAGGGCCCCCTGTTTCCCTATATTCCACATGGTTTCACCCCTGCAGCTCAGACAGCCATACGGCCAAACCAGCAGGTCAGGGAAGCAACCACTGGAAGCTCCACACCACAGCCAAAGCATTGCCTCCATCCTTCCCTGGGCTTTGCTGGGCCTGGACAGGAATGTGTACTGGTCATCTGCTTTGCATGGCTAATAGCTCAAAAATTCTGCCAATTGCTGAACCTCACAAAGGTGATGTCCTACCACGATATTGTCTACTTTCCATGTAGTACCCCGAGTTGACCCCTAAACACGGCCCAGCTGTTGATACAGAAGATCAGAGGTCCTGGTTCATGCAGTGCCACCATCCCTAAGGCATGAGACTCAGCCCAGGAACTGCTCTGTGGTATGATTCCCACATCATACTACAAGGTGTCAGCAGAGGGCTGTTTAGCAGCAGCAGTGGAAGGAGACCAGGCCCCACTACTCCATCCTTCAGAGCACCAAGAATAGGCAGCCAAGGGGCGTCTCCAACTTCAAGAGCCCTGGCTCCTTGACTCATAATTATCAGCACTGCCTGGTGCTTCCTTGGTGCTTATTGCACAGGCCCTAGAATCTGTTGGAGCTCAAGGGACACAGAATAGTAGACAAGGCATTCCTTTGTCAGAAGTCTGTCCCCCATTTTGCTGGGGATGGTGTCTGAGCTCCCCCTGTCCTTGTGGTAAGTGCCCAATCTCAACCACTCTTGACAAACAAACTAGGATGCACCAAAATTTCAGGATCCTCTGTGAGGGACTGAAGGCCACCAGTGCTGCATACACAGGTGTCAGCTGCTTCTCTATCAGTGTAGTGAACCTCTGCACCCTCCAACACTATGACCAGAAGCTTACTGGTCTCCCCAGCTGCTCATGCACTGCCACAGACCCCCTCAAAATCCTCCTGGGTGACCTGAACATCCAGCTCACAGGGGCAATGTGCTGGTACTACAGGCAAGGCCTGAGCCTGCTGAATTTTGTCTTAGAGCAGCTGTTGATTGGCTGCTGTCCAGTGACACCAACCCTCCTCTTCACCAGGGCATGCAGGGCTGACACACTGGCCAAAGGAGGAAAACACCAAAGTCCCAACAAGACACATAAAGCAGTTAAACACCATTGTAAGTTGTGGATCTGCCTAAATTTTATCAATAACAGCGTCAGGCAAACTTTTGTCCTATCCAATGAAAACTTACTCAAGAACTTGACTGACAAGCCAGGTCGTGGCACCTTGGGTTCCTTTACCACCCAGTCATGTGTCTACAAACGGACCACTAAGGACAAGGATGCAAGCTTTCAAACAGCAAGAGAGTCAGAGGTCAACAACACATCATCAGTGGGAGGAAACATGTACAGTGGGTGGCTGAGACCACTGGGCCAAGTCACTGGCCACTGAACAGGGCATAAGGTCAGGCTATGCAAATAACCCTGTGGCAACACTTGAAATGCATACTGCAGGCCTTCCCCTGTGAAGGGAGACTGCTATTGACTCTCCAGGAAAAGAAAGCACTAGTCATGTCCAGCACATAGTATATGTGGGCAGCTACAATGCCGGCTGGTCCCTGAAGTTGTGCCCCGGATGGTGGCTGTTGGGAAGGCAGCACTGCATCAGCTCTCCATGGTGCCCGGTCATGTGCAGGTGCCTCAGGCTTCTCCAGTGTCCCTAAGGCGATTTAGAGGAGCACCTTCTCCAGTGGCAGAATGAAAGCCAATTCCTGTATGTGCCCCTGGAAGGTGGTGCTGCTTCACTCTACAGACTTCCAGGGCTGAGGTGGGACCTGGGCCAGCTGTCTTGCATGTCCTGTCATGACCAACTTCACAACTGCCCCTTTGCTGTGGCCCTTAGACACAGCCCTGGGAGCAAATCTACACCTAAGTTGTACTCCAGCATAAAAGGCAGAAGCACCCTCTGTGCTTGTGGGACGTGGCCTGTCCCCAGCAGTTGGGACACTGCCTTCATCTTGATTGTTGGGGCTTGTGAATATCAACATGGTATATGGGCCTGGGAACTTACCAGTTTGCCAAACCCCAGGCAGCACTCAGCCCCAGTGTCCACCAGGGCCACTATCCTCTGCACATTGTTTGGGACCAGTAGGGGGCCAGATCCACATGTGGCCTTTAGCACCCAGCCATTCCTTCAGGGTAGGTGCCTTGGTTGGATTCCTAGTCATGCTGAAACACAGTCCCCTCACTCCTCCTAGAAGCAGCCAGGTTGTCATTCAGTTGCACAGTTCAGGCTTCTCAGGATGCTTGTCTACCTCTGCCTCTTTCAGCTTCTGCTGGTGGCATATCTGTTCCCACACCTCGAGAAGAACCAAAGTAGGCTACCTGCTATCTCTTGGCAATCCCCCCCCTGCTTCTAGGAGATCAGCCCTCATTTGCATGTAAGTGATTCTTATGGGCACTTTTTTTCTTTCTGTCTCACCAACAGGACTCACTCTGTGAAACTTTGGACTGCCATCTGCTAGGGTTTCTCCCAGGCCAGCCATCATGCTAGTAACTTCATTAAAGTGCACATCAGAGACTCAAATGTGGTGGTCTGAGCATGCTAAAGAACAAATTCTCTCATGCCACTAGTAAATCTTCCATCATGTGGTCCACATGCATTCAGATTAAACATCAGCTGACACAGATATAAAACAATCTGAAAAAATTAGCAAAAAAAAAAAAAAAAAAAAAAGGAAACAGATAACAATCAATAAATGGGCAAAGAAACACAGAAACTGAGCAGATATTTCCCAGGATTATTAATAGTAAATAAATATGTGGACAAATGTTCCACATCTCTAGCAATTAGATAAATGCAAACTAAAACTACACTGAGATTTCTTCTCACTCTAATCACAATAGCATTATCAAGAATAGAAGAAACAATGGTGTAGGGGAGGATGCAGTGGATCGGTATACTTATATACTGCCAGTAGGATTGCAGATTGGTGCCACCACTCTGGAAAGGAGTATGGAGATTCTTCAGAAAACTTGGAATGAAACAACCATTTGACCTGGTTATCCCATCACTTGGTATGTAACCCAAAGGAATTAAATACAGCATACTACAGTGACATGGCAACATCAATGCACCCTCCATGTCTTCAGTTACTGCTCAGTTAATCCCTATCAGAGGAGTAATTCCCTGATTGGGTTAAAGCTATAATAAACCAGTCATTTAGCCTCTGAATATTCTTGCATTGTCTCATTCATGAGTTTTCTGGGGATACCTAATGTCTAAACCACAACAGGCTCAGGGCTGTTGTGGTAAAAAGACTGATCAAGAAATAGCACTCAGAGAGGAGAACTCCAAATAAATTATTTTACACCAGGGGCCCAGAGAAAAACCAAACTCCAAATTCTGAGCACCCATCCACAGTTTCTCACAATATTTATAGGTTATGTGTGATGGGCTGGCAGGTTTGGCTCCTTGGAAATGTTACAGGCCAGTCTATAAGGGCAATGACCAAACAGACTCCATGTTACTCTGAGACCCCATGAGGTGATAATGTCTGTTTCACTCTACTATCATTCCTTCCTCCACACCCCTCCGCCCTGCTTCACTCCTCGCTACCTATTATAAAGTAACTCTATTCTTCCCTATCCTCCCGTAACTTCTTGTGAAATAATTTCAGCATATTAAAAAACATTTTGGCATATTGTTTTTTGGGTTTGGCTTATTTCACTTAGCAGGATATATTCTAACTCCATCCATTTACCAGCAAATGCCAGAATATCATTCTTCTTTAAAGCTGAGTAATATTCCATTGTATGGTTGTACTTGCTTCTGGGAGAACTGACAGAAAAGTACATCTCAATCGACAATAAAAGAACCATTGTCCTATCTTTCAAATGCCCATGTATGGTGTGATTTGGGTATATTTCTTGCCAGGTGTTTTAAGACCAACTTCATCAAAATTGACCTTTTTCCTCTCTAGTATTAGAGTCAGCTGAGGTTTATCAGGGATCAATCTTGGGACTCATTAGAAGCCTTTTGGCTCCGTTAGCTTTTCTTCTAGAAGTTGTTCCATCTGCCAGGATGGATGAAGGTCTTGGTGCTCCCATGTGGCTTTCCTTGGTTTCCCTTTCTGGCCCCATGTTGTTTACATTATCCACTCCAAAGACCCTGCTCTTTGCAGAGTGTGCACTGGTTCACTTCCTGTTCTCTAGGGTACTCTCAACACCCGTGATCAACAGGTCAGGTGACTCCCCAGAGTTGCAGGGCTCTCAGAGGTGTCCTGTTGTTCCCTGGATCCTGGATGTCCTTAGAGGACAAGGGCCAAATATTGGTGACTTTTTCCTTGTCCCATTTACTTACTTGACTTTGGTTCTCAACATTTTGATTTTAAACACCTTGCAGGTGAGTTTTGCGAGTCTTAAGTAAGAGTCCTGGGTTTTAACTTCAATGTCTATAATTAATTGGGGCCTGTATTAGAACTGGAAGTCAGAATTACATCCTCTCTCTTCTATAGGTGATGGATTATTGTCTCAAATTAACTCAGGTTGTTCTGTTAAAAGGAGTACTTCTTCAAAACACTAACAAGCCCAAAGAATAAACTAAGAAATACAAGGTAGAGGAAAAAGTGAGGCTTTACTTAAAGATGGTCTTGAAAGACTGGGCACCTGTTTTTCAGGAACACACAGATTGGGTACAACCTGCATTTTATCCCTTAAAGCTCAAGAGCCCTCCCCAGGTTCCTCACTGGCTGAGTACTGTGGGGTGTACAATCTTCCAGAATGTGAACTAGGTTTACTGGCTCCTATATGGTTATCTAAAGTAATAAAAAATATTTGTGGTTGGAAAGTCTCCTGGGTTGAGGCGCATTGTGACACTCTTCTCATAAATGCATTTATGAAGTTGAATTCCATTTAGGTACAAATAAATTTACCCACTTCTAATTTGTGTTACCCTTGAAATCCAAGACAACTAATGTCTAGTTAATACTCTAAATACCTTATTCCTGTCAAAGAAAAATACTTAGATGCAATTGACATTGCATTTTATATAACAATAGATTAATTTGCATCCTAGAAACATGTAGATTAGTAATCTTGAAGGTATCTTTACTCCTAACCAATTTAACTTATGTCAAGTGAAAGACATTTAGATCCATTTGGGTGACTCTTTACATAGTTTATAAATGTTCATTTATCTATTTCTAATTTTCACACCATATAAACAATAGAGGCACAAACATATGGAGACAACAGACATAGGCACAGATAAAGTTAGAACAGACAGGAAACAAGAATTTTGTGACTATTTTCTGAGTTTTAAATTTCTACAGGTAGGGGGCAAAGTAACTATTAGGTTTATTGCTTTAGAAATTAAAATAGAGTCTGTCACAGATTTTTACAGTATGACTCAGATCTGGGAAGGGCCTGTGCTTTCTATTTTCCTTCCCTGTGTCTAGGCCTACAATTGTTCCTGGGGATTCCTTGTACACCCCAAACTGCCTGCGCACTCAATGAGTGCTAAAAGCACAATAGAATGTTGTGAACTTTGGTATATTTTTCTCTTTTATCCTAAGGCACTCTTTCCAACGTTTTAATGTAAGGCCCCCAAGGACTATCTGGGGAAATTTCAGTGTCTTTTTCCCTGCTTGCCTCCCCTTCTCTGGAGGTTTTATTCATTAGAGGCTCAAATTTCCCACTGGTGGTCTCTTGCCCCCACACAGGATGCCACTCCCCGACTGTGGCCTCATGTTTATGAAAAGGGGTTCAACTGCCCTTTGGAAGGTTTCTCACACTCACATCTCAATCACACTCGCACAGCCTCCAGGATGTCCTAATCCCAATGAAGAAATATCTCTTGAGAACAGACATTCCTACCTCATCTGTTTGTGGAGCTACCTGGGTGCTGCTGCACTTACTGGGGTTTGCTCTCTCTGTTGCTAATCACCTTTTGATTTGGGACCTGTTTATAGTCCCTGGTATTATAGGTATCATCTCACAACCTGAGTCCATGGCAACAAGGCAGTGGGAAGCTTTCCTCTAAAGAGAAGTCCCCATGAACCCCAAGGTGATGAATGAATCCCCAGGTTGGGTGGCAACATTTTAGAGATACCAGCGTGCCTCAAGGAATTAAGGATGTTCTCAGAAGTAGCTTGGCAAGGCAAACTTTAGTTATGCAGAAGGGTGGGCTACTAAAGTCCGCAAGGAAGCACAGATTGACAGGCAGTCTGCCTATTTTAATCCCCAATGCAGAAATGTCCCCTGCTATGATAGGAGGAGTTTGAGGTTACAATTATATGAATGGTTAATATTAAAATTGGTGAAGGAAGACAAGTTTGGTAGCACATGACTAATACCAGTGGCTGAGAAGTCTGAGGCATGACGATCACAAGTTTAAAGCCAGCCTCACCAGATGTGGGAGGCTAAGCAACTCAGTGAGACCCTGTTCCTAAATAAAATACAAAGTAGGACTGCGGATGTGGCTCAGTGGTCGAGTGCCACTGAGATCATTTCCCAGTACAAACAAAAACTGGGGAGGGTAAAGGAAGGGCTTTATATAAATGGTTATGCTTGGATACATGTTGGGAATCCAAAATGAATAAGATTGAGTCTTATATCCCAGATAAGGCTATATATTATATTTTATATACTCAGTGTCATTCTTGAGGTCACAGTGGTCTCAGGGCCTTCCACAGGGTCTCAATGGGGATCAGTGCCTTTCCCAGGGTCTCAGTGTTACTCAGATCATCCCCAGAATCACAGTAGCTCTTGGGGTCTTCTTCAGTGTGTAAGCAGACTCTAGGCCTTCCCCGGGTCAAAGCAGTGTTCAGGGAATTTGCCGGAGTCTCAGTGGATTCTTCCCTTTCCAGAGTAACTCACTTGGGCTCTTGGACCTCCTCAGGGTCTCTGTGGATTTCAGAATATTCCCAAGGTTTTTCATGGGGCTCAGGCCCTTGCCTAGGGACTTAGTGGGACTCATGGCCATCCCCAGAATTTCAGATTTTGTCTGGGACTTTCTCAGAGTCTCAGTGGTGTTCCCAGATCTCAGTGTGGCTGAAAAACTTCCTCCAGGGCACACTGGGTTCAGGGCCCTCACAGGGACTGAGTGCATCCCAGGGCTTTACCTATGTCCTCAGTGGAGCTCAGCATCATTCTAGGGCTGCACTGATGCTAATTGCTTTCCCTGGTGTTGGAATGGGGCTCAGCACCTTCCCTAGCTTCTCAGCAGATCTCACAGCCTTCTACGGGGTCTCAGTCAGGTTCAGTGCCTTCCCCAATTGTGCATAGTGTTGGGAACAGGGTGATATCTGTGCCGCTAACTGTCTTAATCACCAGGATGCAGGCAGTTGTGACTGCACCCTCAAAAGCCCATACAGCGCAAGCAGGACTGCTGGGCCCCCGTGCTTACTGAGGTTGTTAAGAGATATTTGTCTGAGGAATGTGCAGTTGCCTAGAAACCTTATCTATCAAGGACAGGGGGTCCTAAACCTGACCCATCTCCTGACCCTTCCCTCCACCCTTCTTCTTCTAGGACTGTTCAGTTCTGGTGGGACCCAATGAGAATCAAATAAATTGGCAGGACCCAACCAGAGGAGGACTAATGTTTAGCTGTTCAAATGTTAACCAATAACGTACAGGTCTTTGTGTGTGAATGCTTGGAAATCTCTTAAATAGAGGGCTTTCTCACCCCTCGGGGCCGCTCCCTTCCCCCAGCCATTGTAGTGGTCTGAGGGGCTGGTTGGGGTCCAGGCTCGAGCTTGCTTTAATAAAACCTCGTTGTGTGATTTGCATTACCGTGTGTTCACTTTGACTCTCCGGGGATTAGTCAGAATGGGACCCTAATATTTGGGGGCTCGTCCGGGATAAATTCATCTGACTCCAGCCCAGGAGAGACAAATGGCCCATGGCACCGAGGTTTCTAAGGAAATTTGCCGCGGAAGGAGGATTGGCCACCTCCTGGTAGGACGTAAGTCCTGGTTAGAGTTTGGGTGAGAATTCTCGTTTGGTGGAAGGAAAGGGTTGCGAGTTACCCTGGAGGTTCCACTGTCGAAAGTCGTGGGAGACATCCCCGACGATCAGGAGTCACGCCGATGTCCCCAGTGGACGCTAGTTGGGTGGCTGTTTGGTAAGGATCCTTGGTCTGATTTGGTAGTGTGAATGAGAAGGGCATTGCGCCTGTGAGAGTGTGTGGCTGACCGGCTGGTGGATGTTGGAGAGTCCTGTGAAAATTTGTTTTACTGCGTGTATTGCCTCCTTTGTTCTTTTTGGTCTGCTTGGTCCTTTTCTCCTCATTATTATGGGACAGGCTCAGGTGACTCCTAAGACTTTCCTCCTGAGTCACTTCTCAGAGGTCTGTGCCAGAGAATGGAACTTTGGTGTGGACCACCTAAAGCAGGGTGAGTTTGCTACAGTCTGCTCTGTGGAGTAGCCAATCTTCACCAAGATCTACGCCGAGCGAGGTAAGTAAGCTTCTCTCTCCCTGCACCCCAC